>NC_091283.1:604741835-605062907 GCF_032444005.1 Ranitomeya imitator | reverse complement strand
GACTCTATATGTGCATTGTGTGTCTGTATGTGTCACACTAAGCATGGAGAACAGAAAGATGAGAAGAGAACTGTGAGGATTTGAGAACCAAAGTGGATGAACAGTGTCAACAATCTCAAGGTTACAAGTCTAGCTCCAGAGATCTTGATGTACCTTTGTCTACGGTGGGCAACATAATCAAGAAGTTTACAACTCATGGCACTGTAACTAATCTACCTGGACGTGGATGGCAGAGAAAAAATAATGTAAGGTTACAATGCAGGATTTCCATAATGGTAGATAAGCAGTCCCATCAAGTTCCAAAGAAACTCAAGCTATCCTGCAAGCTCAGGGAGAATTAATGTTAGCAGGATCTATCCGTCAACATTTGATTTAAATCAAATGCTATGACAAGAGACCCAGGAGAATCCCACTGCTGATGCAGAAACATAAAACAGCTACACTGCAGTTTGTGAGCAAGCCAAAATCCTTTTGTAAAAGCATCTCATGAACAGATGAGATAAAGATAGGGCTTTTTGGTAAGGCAAGTCATTTTATTTTCTGCACAGGTTGGCACCGAGGACCCCTGAGAAGGTACATTTATAAATAAAAAACTCCCCTGGTACAATTCCATATAACGGACTGCAGGTGTGTAGCGGTGTTGATTATTTTTCTCTTTATTCATGTGCACATCATTTTATTGTTTACCGAAAATGGAATGAGTCCTACAAAGAAAAGAATACAGTACCTACAGTCAAATATGGTGGAGGTTCAAAGATGTTTTTGGATTGTTTTGATGCCTCTGCCACTGGGTGCCTTAATTGTGTGCAAAGCACCATGTGATGTGAAGAATACCAAAGGATTTTGGGTCACAATGTAGCACCCAGTGTCAGAAAGCTGGGTTTGTGTCCTAGGTCATGGATCTTCCAGCAGGACAATGACTTCAAACATACTTCAAGAAGCACCCAGAAATGGATGGAAACAAAGCTCTGGAGAGTTTTGAAGTGGCCAGCAATGGGTCCAGATATAAATCCCATTGAACACCTGTGCAGAAACATTAAAATTGCTGTTGCAAATAGGCACCCTCAAATATGAGAGACATGAAGCAGTTTACAAAAGAAGTGTTCTGTCCTCACTAAATGAGCCGGGCTCATATAGCTATACACGCAGATAGACCGCTATACTGGGGTCCAATAAGAAGACTGTGGTTGAGTCTGTGCTTTTATTGAACGTGATAGTGAATTGGAAACTGGGAACAATCATAAGACATGCAATCAGTGCATGATACAGCATAAATACATATTACACATGTTATAAATTGTGCATGAATGTTTACAAAACTAGTACAAAACTAGTAACTGACCCAGGGGTACGACTGACTAAGCTAGTTTAACATTAGAGCAGAAATTACCTATAGAAAGCATAAATACATACCGGAAAGTCAATTGCAAGGGGACTTTAATGTAGATGTCTCTGCTTGAATGCAGGGTGAAGGGAAATGGAGGCTGAGCTACCATAATGTATTGCAAAGGGGAGGGGAATCAGACATAAGAAATAGAAAATAGAAAATAGGACCATAAACATGACTTTGGCCGCTAGAGGGAGCCAAAACACTACAGACAAAATAAAGATTATTAAACTTCTGAATATGCAAGTTTTTTATATTCGTACTAATGAATAACTGCGGCATTATGCAAAACAAATAATTAGAGGTAACAAATTAGATGTTGGAGACCGTACAAAAGTGGTCCAAAATTCCAGTTGAGAGGTGTAAGTGTTATGATCCAGACCAGGTTTTGATTCCTGTTTTCCCTTTTTTCCGATCTGGTCATGTCAAGAGTTAACCTTTGTCAGCCTCTGTTTGGGTTCAGGTTGGCTATTTATCACCGCTGCTTCCTACAGGTGATGTCAGTTATAGTTTTTGCTTATTACTGCTGTAGCTGACTCTGATTGCTCTGATTTGTCCTGCTGCCTTGCTGTCTGAACAAATGTCTCTTTTTTCTCCTATTCCCATCTTGACTCCATGTTTCCCTTCAGTGTGCTGACTCCTTGGTTTTGACTTGGCTTGTATCCTGACCTGCTTCTGTCTTTTGTCTTTTTGGCTTATCCGCTCCTGACTGTTACTGACTCCCTGGCTTGTCTCTGACCATGAGTTTGCTTATTCCTTTGGTACTGCGCTACAGTCTAGGATTTGACCCGGCTAACTTGACTATTCTGCTGCCACCTGTGGTAGCCTCACTGCGGCACTGCAGGCCAGCTCTGTTTAGATACAGTCCTGCTTCCACTCTACTGCCATCTAGTGGACCCTGCACCTACCTGCATTGCAGCAGCGTGACAGAAGCTTGTTGATGGATATAGGAAGCTTTTGATTGCAGTTATTTATTCCTAAGGGTGTGCAACCAAATTTTTGGAACTTTTGGCCCATTTTTTGATGTTTTGTGTGAAATTATGTTCAACTTGTTTTTTTCCCTGTTTTTTTGTGTAGTTCCACTACACACAAAGGAAATAAATATGTGTATAACAAAACATGTAATTTCAATATTTTTCTGGGAGAAATACTTCATTTTCTGGACCATTTTCAAAGGTGTCAACACTTTTGGACATGACTGTATCAACTCCTTAACAGTTCATAAATACTTGCTATTTTGTGTTGATTTATCACGTAGAATCCCAATAAAATACATTTACTTTTGTGATTATAACGTGAAAAAATGAGAAAAACGTCATTATGAATGCTTTTTCAAAGCACTGTAAAACCCATTATGCATTTTATTATCTCAAAAGCTTAGATATTGAATCTGTGGTCTAATCAGGTTGGAAATGCTACATGGTATTACCATGAAAAACCAAAAGGTATGAAATGGGATATACATATAAAGGTGCGGCCTGCCTTTCTCTTGATCTGGGCATTATTGATGTGGTTTCCCTTGGCTGTGTGTCCACTAGTTGGGCTCAGTCCTTCTCAGCCCTTATCTACATACTGTACATATCACTTGACAAACTGTAAGGTTTTTAACATTAGACTTAGGACTGTGCCAATTATGGTCACCGTGGAGTGGTGCAGCTGGCTTTTGCATTTTTTAAATCAAAAAACATGTTAACTATAAGTACCATTTATTATTTTCATGCACCCTGCTATTTATTTATTTACTGAAGGGTATTCAATCATTATGTTTCTGTCTTTGTTTTTTTCATGGTATTACCATGGGTTTAGTTTATGTTATGTAGAAGATTTTCTTTCCATATCTCGATAACTTACTTATGAGATGCTATGGCTTCATGGAACCCGTACATGTTATGAAGGTTGTAGTGTGATGAGAGATATTGGTTACTGGAAGCACAGATAGTAGTATCCCTTAGTACACCTCCTACTACCCCTGTAATTAAAGTGAATAGAGAAAAATTAGTGTAAGATACTTGTCAACTATTTCCAACCAGTTCTCACACCTATTTTATTTGTATAAAAATGAGATATAAGTATATGCACCACACGCTGCAAGATAATTTTCACTGCCCTATGTAGGAGAAATAGGCCAAGGGAGCAAGTATGTGCTTCCTAGAGGTATGGTGTCTTATAGAGAGTCATTCATTATTCACTAACATCCTCACAAGGAGTAACTTATGGCACTTTTCAGTTTTTATGTCATCAAACTTCCAGGCAGTCCTGTATTGTGGAGAATGAACAACCAATATAGCCCAATATAAACATTGTAGCCCCCTAATAAATACAATGAGAGATAATTACTGTCTCCAATTATATAATTTTAGTGCCTAATATAAAAAAGCACAATCTTATTTACATATGTTGTTGAAATCTAAGATCTCAATCGTACAGTTTGACCAAAAGTTTTGCATTTTGGTTTAAAAGTGGGATTACTTCTGTCTGGTTGTTGTGGTGCCATTTTCCTGGTGATTTTAGTAAATCGGAGAAAATTGTTGTCAGTTATAAGGATGAAAATTGTGTATCACACTGTTTTATTTCTTTAGGTGTCAGTTTTCAACATTTTTTGGGCTAAATATTTCGCATATTTTGTCATGGGTAGTCAAATTTTTGGGTAGTCAATTTTTTTTTGTTTGTGTCTGTTTAGTTTAACCCCTTCAAGACCCAGCCTATTTTGACCTTAAAGACCTTGCCGTTTTTTGCAATTCTGACCAGTGTCCCTTTATGAGGTAATAACTCAGGAACGCTTCAACGGATCCTAGCGGTTCTGAGATTGTTTTTTCGTGACATATTGGGCTTCATGTTAGTGGTAAATTTAGGTCAATAAATTCTGCATTTATTTGTGATAAACACGGAAATTTGGCGAAAATTTTGAAAATTTCGCAATTTTCACATTTTGAATTTTTATTCTGTTAAACCAGAGAGATATGTGACACAAAATAGTTAATAAATAACATTTCCCACATGTTTACTTTACATCAGCACAATTTTGGAAACAAAATTTTTTTTTGTTAGGAAGTTATAAGGGTTAAAATTCGACCAGCGATTTGTCATTTTTACAACGAAATTTACAAAACCATTTTTTTTAGGGACCACCTCACATTTGAAGTCAGTTTGAGGGGTCTATTTGGCTGAAAATACCCAAAAGTTACACCATTCTAAAAACTGCACCCCTCAAGGTACTCAAAACCACATTCAAGAAGTTTATTAACCCTTCAGGTGCTTCACAGCAGCAGAAGCAACATGGAAGGAAAAAATGAACATTTAACTTTTTAGTCACAAAAATTATCTTTTAGCAACAATTTTTTTATTTTCCCAATGGTAAAAGGAGAAACTGAACCACGAAAGTTGTTGTCCAATTTGTTCTGAGTACGCTGATACCTCATATGTGGGGGTAAACCACTGTTTTGGCGCACGGCAGGGCTTGGAAGGGAAGGAGCGCCATTTGACTTTTTGAATCAAAAATTGGCTGCACTCTTTAGCGGACACCATGTCACGTTTGGAGAGCCCCCGTGTGCCTAAAAATTGGAGCTCCCCCACAAGTGACCCCATTTTGGAAACTAGACGCCCCAAGGAACTTATCTAGATGCATAGTGAGCACTTTGAACCCCCAGGTGCTTCACAAATTGATCCGTAAAAATGAAAAAGTACTTTTTTTTCACAAAAAAATTCTTTTAGCCTCAATTTTTTCATTTTCACATGGGCAACAGGATAAAATGGATCCTAAAATGTGTTGGGCAATTTCTCCTGAGTACACCAATACCTCACATGTGGAGGTAAACCACTGTTTGGGCACATGGTAAGGCTCGGAAGGGAAGGAGCGCCATTTGACTTTTTGAATGAAAAATTATTTCCATCGTTAGCGGACACCATGTCGCGTTTGGATAGCTCCTGTGTGCCTAAACATTGGCGCTCCCCCACAAGTGACCCCATTTTGGAAACTAGACCCCCCAAGGAACTAATTTAGATGCCTAGTGAGCACTTTAAACCCTCAGGTGCTTCACAAATTGATCTGTAAAAATGAAAAAGTAATTTTTTTTCACAAAAAAATTCTTTTCGCCTCAATTTTTTCATTTTCACATGGGCAGTAGGATAAAATGGATCATAAAATTTGTTGGGCAATTTCTCCCGAGTACGCCGATACCTCATATGTGGGGGTAAACCACTGTTTGGGCACTCGGCAGGGCTCGGAAGAGAAGGCGCGCCATTTGACTTTTTGAATGGAAAATTAGCTCCAATTGTTAGCGGACACCATGTCGCGTTTGGAGAGCCCCTGTGTGCCTAAACATTGGAGCTCCCGCACAAGTGACCCCATTTTGGAAACTAGACCCCCCAGGGAACTTATCTAGATGCATATTGAGCACTTTAAACCCCCAGGTGCTTCACAGAAGTTTATAACGCAGAGCCATGAAAATAAAAAATAATTTTTCTTTCCTCAAAAATTATTTTTTAGCCTGGAATTTCCTATTTTGCCAAGGATAATAGGAGAAATTGGACCCCAAATATTGTTGTCCAGTTTGTCCTGAGTACGCTGATACCCCATATGTGGGGGTAAACCACTGTTTGGGCGCACGGCAGGGCTCGGAAGGGATGGCACGCCATTTGGCTTTTTAAATGGAAAATTAGCTCCAATCATTAGCGGACACCATGTCACGTTTGGAGAGCCCCTGTGTGCCTAAACATTGGAGATCCCCCAGAAATGACACCATTTTAGAAACTAGACCCCCAAAGGAACTAATCTAGATGTGTGGTGAGGACTTTGAACCCCCAAGTGCTTCACAGAAGTTTATAACGCAGAGCCATGAAAATAAAAAAAAAAATTATTTTCTCAAAAATGATTATTTAGCCTGCAATTTTTTATTTTCCCAAGGGTAACAGGAGAAATTTGACCCCAAAAGTTGTTGTCCAGTTTCTCCTGAGTACGCTGATATCCCATATGTGGGGGTAAATCACTGTTTGGGCACATGCCGGGGCTCGGAAGTGAAGTAGTGACGTTTTGAAATGCAGACTTTGATGGAATGCTCTGTGGGCGTCACGTTGCGTTTGCAGAGCCCCTGATGTGGCTTAACAGTAGAAACCCCCCACAAGTGACCCCATTTTGGAAACTAGACCCCCAAAGGAACTTATCTAGATGTGTGGTGAGCACTTTGAACCCCCAAGTGCTTCATAGAAGTTTATAATGCAGAGCCGTGAAAATAATAAATACGTTTTCTTTCCTCAAAAATAATTATTTAGCCCAGAATTTTTTATTTTCCCAAGGGTAACAGGAGAAATTTGACCCCAATATTTGTTGTCCAGTTTCTCCTGAGTACGGTGATACCCCATATGTGGGGGTAAACTACTGTTTGGGCACATGCCGGGGCTTGGAATTGAAGTAGTGACGTTTTGAAATGCAGACTTTGATGGAATGCTCTGCGGGCGTCACGTTGCGTTTGCAGAGCCCCTGATGTGCCTAAACAGTAGAAACCCCCCACAAGTGACCCCATTTTGGAAACTAGACCCTGAAAGGAACTTATCTAGATGTGTGGTGAGCACTTTGAACCCCCAAGTGCTTCATAGAAGTTTATAATGCAGAGCCGTGAAAATAATAAATACGTTTTCTTTCCTCAAAAATAATTATTTAGCCCAGAATTTTTTATTTTCCCAAGGGTTACAGGAGAAATTGGACCCCAAAAGTTGTTGTCCAGTTTCTCCTGAGTACGCTGATACCCCATATGTGGGGGTAAACCACTGTTTGGGCACACGTCGGGGTTCAGAAGGGAAGTAGTGACTTTTGAAATGCAGACTTTGATGGAATGGTCTGCGGGTGTCACGTTGCGTTTGCAGAGCCCCTGGTGTGCCTAAACAGTAGAAACCCCCCACAAGTGACCCCATTTTAGAAACTAGACCCCCCAAGGAACTTATCTAGATATGTGGTGAGCACTTTGAACCCCCAAGTGCTTCACAGACGTTTACAACGCAGAGCCGTGAAAATAAAAAATCATTTTTCTTTCCTTAAAAATTATGTTTTAGCAAGCATTTTTTTAGATTCACAAGGGTAACAGGAGAAATTGGACCCCAGTAATTGTTGCGCAGTTTGTCCTGAGTATGCTGGTACCCCATATGTGGGGGTAAACCACTGTTTGGGCACACGTCAGGGCTCGGAAGTGAGGGAGCACCATTTGACTTTTTGAATACGAGATTGGCTGGAATCAATGGTGGCGCCATGTTGCGTTTGGAGACCCCTGATGTGCCTAAACAGTGGTAACCCCTCAATTCTAACTCCAACACTAACCCCAACACACCCCTAACCCTAATCCCAACTGTAGCCATAATCCTAATCACAACCCTAACCCCAACACACCCCTAACCACAACACTAACCCCAACACACCCCTAACCCTAACCACAACCCTAATTCCAACCCTAACCCTAAGGTTATGTGCCCACGTTGCGGATTCGTGTGAGATATTTCCGCACCATTTTTGAAAAATCTGCGGGTAAAAGGCACTGTGTTTTACCTGCGGATTTTCCGCGGATTTCCAGTGTTTTTTGTGCGGATTTCACCTGCGGATTCCTATTGAGGAACAGGTGTAAAACGCTGCGGAATCCGCACAAAGAATTGACATGCTGCGGAAAATACAACGCAGCGTTCCCGCACGGTATTTTCCGCACCATGGGCA
Organism: Ranitomeya imitator; assembly: GCF_032444005.1. Taxonomy (NCBI): domain Eukaryota; kingdom Metazoa; phylum Chordata; class Amphibia; order Anura; family Dendrobatidae; genus Ranitomeya; species Ranitomeya imitator. The sequence continues at coordinate 605,054,826 of NC_091283.1, read as the reverse complement.
CAGCGGATTTGGTTTTTCATATGTTTACATGGTACTGTAAACCTGATGGAACACTGCTGCGAATCCGCAGCCAAATCCGCACCGTGTGCACATAGCCTAATTCTAAAGGTATGTGCACACGCTGCGGAAAACGCTGCGGATCCGCAGCAGTTTCCCATGAGTTTACAGTTCAATGCAAACCTATGGAAAACAAAAATCGCTGTACACATGCTGCGGAAAAACTGCACGGAAACGCAGCGGTTTACATTCCGCAGCATGTCACTTCTTTGTGCGGATTCCGCAGCGGTTTTACAACTGCTCCAATAGAAAATCGCAATTGTAAAACCGCAGTGAAATGCGCAGAAAAAAACGCGGTAAATCCGCCATAAATCCGCAGCGGTTTAGCACTGCGGATTTATCAAATCCGCAGCGGAAAAATCCACAGAGGAACAGAATACGTGTGCACATTCCTAACCCTAACCCTAGCCCTAACCCTAGCCCTAACCCTACCCCTAACCCTAACCCTACCCCTAACCCTACCCCTAACCCTAACCCTAGCCCTACCCCTAACCCTACCCCTAACCCTACCCCTAACCCTAACCCTACCCCTAACCCTACCCCTAACCCTAACCCTATTCTAACATTAGTGGAAAAAAAAAAATTTCTTTATTTTTTTTATTGTCCCTACCTATGGGGGTGACAAAGGGGGGGGGTCATTTATTATTTTTTTTATTTTGATCACTGAGATAGATTATATCTCAGTGATCAAAATGCACTTTGGAACGAATCTGCCGGCCGGCAGATTCGGCGGGCGCACTGCGCATGCGCCCGCCATTTTGGAAGATGGCGGCGCCCGGGAGAAGACGGACGGGACCACGGCTGGATCGGTAAGTATGATAGGGTGGGGGGGGGACCACGGGGGGGGGATCGGAGCACGGGGGGGGGAATCGGAGCGCGGGAGGGGTGGAACGGAGCGCGGGGGCGTGGAACGGAGCACGGGGGGGCTGGAACGGAGCACGGGGGGGTGGAACGGAGCACGGGGGGGGTGGATCGGAGTGCAGGGGGGGTGATTGGAGCACGGGGGGGTGATTGGAGCACGGGGGGAGCGGACACGAGCACGGGGGGGAGCGGAGCACTGGACGGAGGGGAGCCGGAGCAGTGTACCGGCCAGATCGGGGGGGTGGGGGGGCGATCGGAGGGGTGGGGTGGGGGCACACTAGTATTTCCAGCCATGGCCGATGATATTGCAGCATCGGCCATGGCTGGATTGTAATATTTCACCCGTTATAATGGGTGAAATATTACAAATCGCTCTGATTGGCAGTTTCACTTTCAACAGCCAATCAGAGCGATCGTAGCCACGAGGGGGTGAAGCCACCCCCCCTGGGCTAAACTACCACTCCCCCTGTCCCTGCAGATCGGGTGAAATGGGAGTTAACCCTTTCACCCGGTCTGCAGGGACGCGATCTTTCCATGACGCCACATAGGCGTCATGGGTCGGATTGGCACCGACTTTCATGACGCCTACGTGGCGTCAAAGGTCGGGAAGGGGTTAAAATATCGCAAAGACGAAGCCAAAATTATCACCAGATGTCAGGAAAATTATTATTCTGAGAGCGAAGTCAGGCAAAAGCCAAAAAGAGGGAGCTATGGAATTCAACTGTTCTCAGAGTCAAGAGTCACATATAACAAAGAAAGAAAAAGAAAAAAAGAAGGTCATGGAACAGCTGACAAACCTAGAATTGGACGACCACAGAAAACTTCATCCAAAGTTCATCACATTAAAGTAAGAATCTGATGTCATAAAAGTGCTGTACAAATTTTGCACAAAATGAACAAAGAATATGAAGTGAAAGTGAGTCACCACACTGTGGCATGATGGCTAGGAGCAGTAGAGTTGAATGCACGGGTTCCAGTCAAGAAGCCTTTCATCTCTGCAAAGAACTGGAAGGTCCAGCTTGAGTTTGCCAAAGAATACAGCCAATGGAAAGTGTCAGACTGGTTCAAGGCAGGGATGGTAAATCTTTTTTCTGCCAAGTGCCATTTGAATTTTTATAGCACCCTTCAGGGGCCGTACTAATTCCGCCCATAAAGTACGCTTTGATGCTAGCACTTGTGTCAGGATATAATCTTTCCTTGCACGTGCCTCAGCGTTTAGTTGTGAACACTGCATACACCTGCTCACAGAGCAGGAAGACAGTAATGGGCCAGCTGCCATCAAAATACAGCTGCCAGCCCAAGTACTGCAGTCACTAGGAATCTACCAGGGGGCTGGATAAAAGGTCATTGAGGGCCATAAACGGCCCTCGCGCCTGAGGTTCCCCACTCCTAGTGTAAGGTGTTGTGGTCAGATGAATCCAAGTTCAATCTGCTTGGTAGTGATAGCAAGTAATATATATACTACCCAATTAGAAAACGTAATGATGTAATGTAACAAACACCTACAGTGAAACATGGTGGTGGCAATGTTATGCTTTGCGGCTGCTTTTTTGCATCTGCCATTGGCCCTTTGCATAGAATTGATGAAAATATAAACGCTACCATGTACAAGGATATACTGGAGAATGTAATGCTTCCACATGGTAAAACCAAAGTAGGCAGGAGCTTGAAATTCCAGCAAGACAATGATCCTAAGCACACATCCAATTTAGTGAAAAAATGGGTTAGCAAAGAAAAACGTTCACCTGTTGTAATGACCAAGCCAATCACCTGCTTTAAACCCGATAGCATACCTTTGGGATGAGTTAGAGAGACGAGTTGGGACCCATACCCATAGCAATAAAATTAAAATCTTGCATTATGATAACTTCTTGCACTTTCAATTCATCACCAGGAAAATGGCATCACAACAACCAAACAGATGTTATCACACTTTTAAAAAAAAGCAAAACTTTTGATTGCTACTGTATATGAAACCTATGTATCTATTTAGAGGTTTCACATATGTATGGGGTTTCAGAGTTTTAGGCCCCCTTCACATATCCGTATAAAACCGCTACCTGAAAAAACAGTACCAGTGTCATCAGTGTTTAGTATCAGTGTGCCATCAATACGTCATCAGTGTGCCATCCATGTTTTTACGGTGTGCATAAATAAAGAATGTGTCCATCGTCTGTGTGAAAACACAGACATGTAAGGATCACCATAGGTTATAATTAGTGATGAGCGAGTGTACTCGTTGCTCGGGTTTTCCCGAGCACGCTCGGGTGGTCTCCGAGTATTTGTTAGTGTTCGGAGATTTAGTTTTCATCACTGAAGCTGAATGATTTACATCTGTTAGCCAGCTTGATTACATGTGGGGATTCCCTAGCAACTAGGCAACCCCCACATGTACTCAGGCTGGGTAGTAACAAACTACTAGCAAATACTCGGAGATCACCGGAGCGTGCTCGGGGAAACCCGAGCCATGAGTACACTCTCTCATCACTAGTTATAATGGGTACAAGGGGTATCTGTACTGTAAACATGTACATGTGAAAGGGGCCTATGGAGGTTTTTTTATATTAGCTGCTAAAATATTATCACTGGAGACAGTGGGGATAATTACTTATTCAGTGATGCAATGAAGTCCGGAGCTGTACGTTCTCCACCGTCTCCTAATCTCTAAAGCTACTTATTATACTTCCAGTTGTACCAGTGTGCATCAATAGAGAGGAGCCAGATAGGAGACCATGCCTGCCCACTGTGTGCATGTTTACAATGGACTGTGTGAGCGTGTAGCACAGCCAGGTTCGGTGCGCATCCACACACAGGGAAGAATTCACTCTAGAGAGCGAGAGCTGTCCATCAGAAACAGCGGAAGTCCACAAAATGCAAAATGAGGGACGTAACCGTTTACCAAGCTCTTAACCAAACCAAGGCACCAGTTTAAAATGCATCTTGGGGGTGACAGTCTAGAAGCTAAAAATTAGTCGATATGTAATTGTGAAACCTCATTTGAAAAAGAAATACATTATTCCACCAGTGCTGCACTTTATATTGAAATTTATGTGTTCCCGAACTTTATAGTGTGAAACTTACTTGGGACATATGGAGGATTTTCAAATGTGTCATTTGGGCAGTTATCCACAGAACCATGTACGTTGTTAGCTGGTTCATTCATATCCTGTGACAAAAAATATGTATTAAGACTTTGGATCCTGTGAAGAGCATACCGTAATTAATGTCTAGATTTTTTTCAACTATTAATACATTTTGCCATGGGAGGGTAGTCATTCTGTTTGTTGCCATCCTACATGTATGGCATGATTTGGGCAATGCTTACTAGGAAGGATATGCAGAATATGTCCCTCCTCCAGAAGAGCTCCCTGATGTATGGATATTTATATAAGATTAGTACCGTCAACAGGCATCTCATAGATAAGGCATCTCAAACATCCAATCAGAACCCTACTTTACATACAAAATCGGCAATAGCTCCAAAATATTTATGTTTATGGATGAATGTTTCTGGTTTAGCTGTCAATACAATCATGTTTCAAGGTTATTTGAAAGGTTGATCATTCACTTGGAGGTGGTACTAAACAGACACTCTCTTACTTCTGGATAAAAAAAAATCTTTTTTTATATGAATTTCTAGGCATATGGAGGTGCAGTATCCACCACATGCACTACAAATAGAACAAAAATATGCTATGTATGATCTGTCCAAAAAATCTTAAAACATATGTTTATGGTATATGTCAGTTTTTGTATGTAACCCCTTCATGACCGGGCGACTTTCAGGGTTTTTTCATCTTCGTTTTTCCCACCCCTCCTTCTAAGGCTGGAGTCAGACACAATGTATAAAAAATCTGTCCAATTTTGTCTGCTTAGAATCGCACAAATGTTCTCCGCATGGTGATGCGTATGTCATTCGTATGCAATGCCAGGATGCATTTTTTTCTTAAAAAAGTATCCGTGTGTCATCCGTATGTCATCTGTATGGTGAGATTTTCTCACACACTTGCAAAATGAGCAAATAATGGCTGAGCCTTTCCTGTCACCTGCCAATGCCTGAGAATTTCTCGCAAGTCACACACATGGTTCGTGTGCTGTGCGATTTTTTTCTCGCACCCATAGACTTGCATTGGCGCTTCTCAGCTGAGATACGCGGACAATCACAGCATGCTGCCATTTCACTCGCAAGTCACACATGAATGTTTTTTTTAAAAAAGGAGACCCCCAGGGGGAAATGTTTGTCAGCCCTTGCACTTAGTGTATGGGCATTAGGCTGGGGTCACACTAGAGAGGAATACTGACTCATGAGAGACGCAAAAACAACGCATTGCACACGGACCAATGTTTCTGTATGGGGCAGCTCCTATCTGCCGTATATTTCTTGGCCGTATTTTACGGGCTGAGAAAATTGCAGCATGCTGCGTTTGTCAGCTTATTGTGCAAAAAATCAGCCAATGAAAGTCTATGGGGGCGAGAAAAATACGGATTACACACGGACCATGCGTGTGACTTGCGAGAAATACACACCGGTGTTCTATAGAAAAGCCAGTAATTCAGTGCGGTGTACAGTAAAATCACACTGACAGGTTAGAATGGAATAGATGGAATAAATGTCTACACATAGAATAGGTATATATATACATATATATATATATATGTGTCATTGACACACACACATATATATACAGTACAGACCAAAAGTTTGGACACACCTTTTAAGATTTTTCTGTTTTTTCGTGACTGAAAATTGTACATTCACACTCAAAGCATCAAAACTATAATTAACGCATGTGGAGTTATATACTTAACAAAAAAGTGTGAAGCAACTGAAATTATGTCTTATATTCTAGGTTCTTCAAAGTAGCCACCTTTTTCTTTGATGACTGCTTTGCACACTCTTGGCATTCTCTTGATGAGCTTCAAGAGGTAGTCACCGGGAATGGTTTTCACTTCACAGGTGTTCCCTGTCAGGTTTAATAAGTGGGATTTCTTGCCTTATAAATGGGGTTGGGGCCATTTATATAGTCATGAAAATACAGAAAAATCTTTAAATGAGCAGGTGTGTCCAAACTTTTGGTCTGTACTATATAACCCGTCCGCGATTTAACCCTTTAGCAGAGAAAACACTGACACAATCTAAGCTGGACAAGAGAAAACAAAAGAATAGCACAAAATTATTAAGCACACAGCAAGTGTGCCACAGAAAAAAAAAACAAACACTTATCTTTTCTGAATTGGCAGCAAGGCAGGAGGAACCAGACAAAGATCCAAAACCTCCCTGAACCATGGACAACTGGCAAAGACTAATGAATCCTGCACACCTAAATACCCCAGTCAGAACTGCAATCAGCAGATACACCTGACCATGACTGCCACTCAGGGACAACTGCATTACCACCTACAACCACTGGAGGGAACCCAAAAACAGAATTCACAACAGTACCCCCCTTGAGGGGAGGTCACCGAACCCTCATCAGAGCCCCCAGGACGATCAGGATGAGCCAGATGAAAGACACGGACCAAATCAGCAGCATGGACATCAGAGGCAAAAACCCAAGAATTATCCTCCTGGCCATAACCCTTCTATTTGACAAGATACTGAAGCCTCCGCCTCGAAAAACGAGAATCCAAAATCTTCTCAACCACATACTCCAACTCTCCATCAACCAACACAGGGGCCGGAGGATCAACAGAGGGAACAACGGGCACCACATATTTCCGCAATAAAGATCTATGGAAGACATTATGGATAGCAAAAGAGACCGGAAGCGCCAATCGAAAAGACACCGGATTAATAATCTCAGAAATCCTATAAGGACCAATAAACCGAGGCTTAAACTTAGGGGAAGAAACCTTCATAGGAACATGACGGAAAGACAACCAGACCAGATCCCCAACCCGAAGCCGGGAACCAACACACCGACGACGGTTAGCAAAACGTTGAGCCTCCTCCTGAGACAACACCAAATTGTCCACCACATGAGCCCAAATCTGCTGCAATCTGTCAACCACAGAATCCACGCCAGGACAGTCAGAAGGCTCAACCTGCCCAGAAGAAAAACGAGGATGAAAACCAAAATTACAAAAGAAAGGCGAAACCAAAGTGGCCGAACTAGCCCTATTATTAAGGGCAAACTCGGCCAATGGCAAGAAGGCCACCCAATCATCCTGATCAGCAGACACAAAGCATCTCAATTAAGTCTCCAAAGTCTGATTAGTTCGCTCGGTCTGGCCATTTGTCTGAGGATAAAATGCAGAAGAAAAAGACAAATCAATGCCCAGCCTAGCACAAAAGGCCCGCCAAAACCTAGAAACAAACTGGGAACCTCTGTCGGACACAATATTCTCTGGAATACCATGCAAACGAACCACATGCTGAAAAAACAATGGAACCAAATCTGAAGAGGAAGGCAATTTAGGCAAAGGCACCAAATGAACCATCTTAGAGAACCGGTCACGAACAACCCAGATAACAGACATCTTCTGGGAAACCGGAAGATCAGAAATAAAATCCATAGAAATATGCATCCAGGGCCTCTCAGGGACCGGCAATGGCAAAAGCAACCCACTAGCACGGGAACAACAAGGCTTGGCCCGCACACAAGTCCCACAGGACTGCACAAAAGAACGCACATCACATGAGAAAGAAGGCCACCAAAAGGACCTACCAACCAAATCTCTGGTACTAAAAATACCAGGATGACCAGCCAACACAGAACAGTGAACCTCAGAAATCACTCTACTAGTCCATCTGTCAGGAACAAACAGTTTCCCCACTGGACAGCGGTCAGGTCTGTCAGCCTGAAATTCCTGAAGAACCCGTCGTAAATCAGGGGAAATGGCAGAAAGGACCACCCCTTCTTTCAGAATGCCAACTGGTTCCAGGACCTCAGGAGAATCAGGCAAAAAACTCCTAGAGAGGGCATCAGCCTTAATATTCTTAGAACCCGGAAGATATGAAATCAAGAAATCAAAACGGGAAAAAAACAAGGACCATCGAGCCTGTCTAGGATTCAGCCGTTGGCAGACTCGAGGTAAATCAGATTCTTATGATCGGTCAAGACCACAATACGGTGCTTAGCTCCCTCAAGCCAATGTCGCCACTCCTCAAATGCCCACTTCATAGCCAACAACTCCCGATTGCCTAAATCATAATTGCGTTCAGCAGGCAAAAACTTACGGGAAAAGAAGGCACACGGTTTCATCAAGGAACCAACAGAATCCCTCTGAGATAAAACGGCCCCTGCCCCAATCTCAGAAGCGACAATCTCAACCTGAAACGGAAGAGAAACATCCGGTTGGCGCAACACCGGAGCAGAAGTAAATCGGCATTTAAGCTCCTGAAAGGCAGAGACAGCCGCAGAGGACCAATTCGCCACATCAGCGCCTTTCTTTGTTAAATCCGTCAAGGGTTTAACCACGATAGAGAAGTTAGCAATGAAACAGCGATAAAAATTTGCAAAACCCAAAAATTTCTGAAGGCTCTTCACGGATGTGGGTTGAATCCAATCATGAATGGCCTGAACCTTAACCGGATCCATCTCCATAGATGAGGGAGAAAAAATGAAGCCCAAAAAAGAAACCTTCTGCACCCCAAAGAGACACTTAGACCCCTTCACAAACAAAGCATTGTCACGAAGGATCTGAAATACCATCCTGACCTGTTCCACATGAGACTCCCAATCATCATAAAAAATCAAAATATCGTCCAAATATACAATCAAGAATTTATCAAGATAAGTCCGGAAGATATCATGCATGAAGGACTGAAAAACAGATGGAGCATTAGTGAGCCTGAATGGCATCACAAGATATTCAAAATGACCCTCGGGCGTATTAAACGCAGTTTTCCATTCATCACCCTGCTTAATACGAACAAGATTATATGCCCCCCGAAGGTCAATCTTAGTAAACCAACTAGCCCCCTTAATCCTAGCAAACAAATCAGAAAGCAAAGGTAAAGGGTATTGAAACTTGACCGTGATCTTATTCAAGAGGCGATAATCAATACAGGGTCTCAAGGAGCCATCCTTCTTAGCAACAAAAAAAATCCCGCTCCCAACGGTGAAGAAGATGGCCGAATATGCCCTTTCGACAAAAAGACTCCTTAATATAATTCCGCATGGTGGTATGTAAAGGCACAGACAGGATGAAAAGTCGGCCCTTAGGAAACTTACAGCCTGGAATCAAGTCAATAGCACAATCACAGTCCCTGTGCGGTGGAAGAGAACTGGACTTAGGCTCATCGAATACATCCTGGAAATCAGACAAAAACTTAGGAATTTCAGAAGAGGAAGAAGAGGAGATTGACATCAAAGGAACATCATTATGAATCCCCTGACAAACCCAACTAGTCACAGACATAGACTTCCAGTCCAACACAGGATTATGTACCTGCAACCACGGAAAACCCAGCACGATAGCATCATGCAAATTATGCAACACCAGAAATCGACAATCTTCCTGATGGGCTGGCGCCATGCGCATGGTCACCTGTGTCCAAAACTGGGGCTTATTTTTAGCCAAAGGTGTAGCATCAATGCCCCTTAAAGGAATAGGGTTCTGCAAAGGCTGCAAGGGAAAACCACAAAGCCTGGCAAACTCAAAGTCCATTAAGTTCAAGGCGGCGCCTGAATCCACAAATGCCATGACAGAAAATGATGACAATGAGCAGATCAAGGACACAGATAACAGAAATTTAGGATGTACAGATAACAGAAATTTAGGATGTACAGTACTGATGGTCTAAGGAATGGCAGACAGAAATGACATGAGACGCGTCGCCACAATAATAACACAACCTATTCTGACGTCTGAAACCTTGTCATTCCGTTCTAGACAGAATTCTATCACACTGCATTGGCTCAGGAATTTGTTCTGAGGACAACATCACAGCGCACACAGTTCTGCGCTCCCGCAAGCGCCGGTCAATCTGAATGGCCAGAGACATAGAATCACTCAGACCGAAAGGCGTGGGAAACCCCACCATAACATCTTTAACGGATTCAGAAAGACCCTTTCTGAAAATTGCCGCCAAAGCATCATCATTCCATTTAGTCAACACAGACCGTTTTCTAAATTTCTGACAATACAATTCTGCCGCCTCTTGACCCTGAGACAGGGCCAACAAGGTCTTCTCCGCTTGATCCACAGAATTAACATAGTAACATAGTAACATAGTTAGTAAGGCCGAAAAAAGACATTTGTCCATCCAGTTCAGCCTATATTCCATCATAATAAATACCCAGATCTACGTCCTTCTACAGAACCTAATAATTGTATGATACAATATTGTTCTGCTCCAGGAAGACATCCAGGCCTCTCTTGAACCCCTCGACTGAGTTCGCCATCACCACCTCCTCAGGCAAGCAATTCCAGATTCTCACTGCCCTAACAGTAAAGAATCCTCTTCTATGTTGGTGGAAAAACCTTCTCTCCTCCAGACGCAAAGAATGCCCCCTTGTGCCCGTCACCTTCCTTGGTATAAACAGATCCTCAGCGAGATATTTGTATTGTCCCCTTATATACTTATACATGGTTATTAGATCGCCCCTCAGTCGTCTTTTTTCTAGACTAAATAATCCTAATTTCGCTAATCTATCTGGGTATTGTAGTTCTCCCATCCCCTTTATTAATTTTGTTGCCCTCCTTTGTACTCTCTCTAGTTCCATTATATCCTTCCTGAGCACCGGTGCCCAAAACTGGACACAGTACTCCATGTGCGGTCTAACTAGGGATTTGTACAGAGGCAGTATAATGCTCTCATCATGTGTATCCAGACCTCTTTTAATGCACCCCATGATCCTGTTTGCCTTGGCAGCTGCTGCCTGGCACTGGCTGCTCCAGGTAAGTTTATCATTAACTAGGATCCCCAAGTCCTTCTCCCTGTCAGATTTACCCAGTGGTTTCCCGTTCAGTGTGTAATGGTGATATTGATTCCCTCTTCCCATGTGTATAACCTTACATTTATCATTGTTAAACCTCATCTGCCACCTTTCAGCCCAAGTTTCCAACTTATCCAGATCCATCTGTAGCAGAATACTATCTTCTCTTGTATTAACTGCTTTACATAGTTTTGTATCATCTGCAAATATCGATATTTTACTGTGTAAACCTTCTACCAGATCATTAATGAATATGTTGAAGAGAACAGGTCCCAATACTGACCCCTGCGGTACCCCACTGGTCACAGCGACCCAGTTAGAGACTATACCATTTATAACCACCCTCTGCTTTCTATCACTAAGCCAGTTACTAACCCATTTACACACATTTTCCCCCAGACCAAGCATTCTCATTTTGTGTACCAACCTCTTGTGCGGCACGGTATCAAACGCTTTGGAAAAATCGAGATATACCACGTCCAATGACTCACCGTGGTCCAGTCTATAGCTTACCTCTTCATAAAAACTGATTAGATTGGTTTGACAGGAGCGATTTCTCATAAACCCATGCTGATATGGAGTTAAACAGTTATTCTCATTGAGATAATCCAGAATAACATCCCTCAGAAACCCTTCAAATATTTTACCAACAATAGAGGTTAGACTTACTGGCCTATAATTTCCAGGTTCACTTTTAGAGCCCTTTTTGAATATTGGCACCACATTTGCTATGCGCCAGTCCTGTGGAACAGACCCTGTCGCTATAGAGTCACTAAAAATAAGAAATAATGGTTTATCTATTACATTACTTAGTTCTCTTAGTACTCGTGGGTGTATGCCATCCGGACCCGGAGATTTATCTATTTTAATCTTATTTAGCCGGTTTCGCACCTCTTCTTGGGTTAGATTGGTGGCCCTTAATATAGGGTTTTCATTGTTTCTTGGGATTTCACCTAGCATTTCATTTTCCACCGTGAATACCGTGGAGAAGAAGGTGTTTAATATGTTAGCTTTTTCCTCGTCATCTACAACCATTCTTTCCTCACTATTTTTTAAGGGGCCTACATTTTCAGTTTTTATTCTTTTACTATTGATATAGTTGAAGAACAGTTTGGGATTAGTTTTACTCTCCTTAGCAATGTGCTTCTCTGTTTCCTTTTTGGCAGCTTTAATTAGTTTTTTAGATAAAGTATTTTTCTCCCTATAGTTTTTTAGAGCTTCAATGGTGCCATCCTGCTTTAGTAGTGCAAATGCTTTCTTTTTACTGTTAATTGCCTGTCTTACTTCTTTGTTTAGCCACATTGGGTTTTTCCTATTTCTAGTCCTTTTATTCCCACAAGGTATAAACCGCTTACACTGCCTATTTAGGATGTTCTTAAACATTTCCCATTTATTATCTGTATTCTCATTTCTGAGGATATTGTCCCAGTCTACCAGATTAAGGGCATCTCTAAGCTGTTCAAACTTTGCCTTCCTAAAGTTCAATGTTTTTGTGACTCCCTGACAAGTCCCCCTAGTGAAAGACAGGTGAAACTGCACAATATTGTGGTCGCTATTTCCTAAATGCCCAACCACCTGCAGATTTGTTATTCTGTCAGGTCTATTAGATAGTATTAGGTCTAAAAGTGCTGCTCCTCTGGTTGGATTCTGCACCAATTGTGAAAGATAATTTTTCTTGGTTATTAGCAGAAACCTGTTGCCTTTATGGGTTTCACAGGTTTCTGTTTCCCAGTTAATATCCGGGTAGTTAAAGTCCCCCATAACCAGGACCTCATTATGGGTTGCAGCTTCATCTATCTGCTTTAGAAGTAGACTTTCCATGCTTTCTGTTATATTTGGGGGTTTGTAACAGACCCCAATGAGAATTTTGTTACCATTTTTCCCTCCATGAATTTCAACCCATATGGACTCGACATCCTCATTCCCTTCGCTAATATCCTCCCTTAAAGTGGACTTTAGACAAGACTTTACATAGAGACAAACCCCTCCTCCTCTCCGATTTTTACGATCCTTTCTAAACAGACTGTAACCCTGTAAGTTAACTGCCCAGTCATAGCTTTCATCTAACCATGTCTCGGTTATTCCCACTATGTCAAAGTTACCCGTAGATATTTCTGCTTCTAGTTCTTCCATCTTGTTTGTCAGGCTTCTGGCGTTTGCGAGCATGCAGTTTAGAGGATTTTGTTTTGTTCCAATCTCCTCACTGTGGATTGTTTTAGAAATGTTCTTACCTCCCTTCTGAGTATGTTTTCCTGGGTCGTCTTTGTTCGAGTCTAATGTTTTTCTTCCCGTCCCCTCTTAGGGGGACGGGATTAGGTTCATCATATAATAATCCTAAAGCCTGAAAAAAGGAGTCTACATTAAGCAAAGCCGGATTCCCAGATTCCAGGGAAAATGCCCAATCCTATGGATCGCCATGCAGCAGGGAGATGACGTTTTCAACCTGCTGAATGGAATCACCGGAGGAACGAGGTCTCAGAGCAAAAAACAGTTTACAGTTGTTTTTAAAACTCAAAAATTTGGACCTGTCACCAAAAAAACTAATCAGGAGTAGGAATCTTCAGCTCTAAAACAGGAGTCTGTTATATAATCAGAAATACCCTGTACCCTAGCAGCAAGCTGGTCCACACGAGAAGCTAATTCCTAAACATCCATGCTAGCACAAGACTCTTCAGCCACCCGGAGATAAAGAGGGAAGAGAAGACAAAGCAGAGTGCAGAAAAAAAAATGTCTCAACACCTTTCTTCTCTTCTTCTGAGATGCATTTAACTCATTATAGGCCAGTTGTACTGTTATGATCTGGTGGCCTTGGAGCCGCATGGAACTTTCTCTGGAGTTGGTGGAAACTGTACTGACCGCAAATCCTGAACTTAACATCGCAACTAGAAGTAGCCGTGGGGTGTGCCTAATAAAACCTAGACACCTCGACATAGCCGGAGGACTAAATACCCCTATAGATGGAAGTAGGAATTCTACCTTGCCTCGGAGCAGAACCCCAAAGGATAGGCAGCCCCCCACAAATTTTGACTGTGAGTAGTAGAGGAAAGACACATGCAGGCAGGAAACAGGATTTAGCAAAAGAGGCCACTTCTGGCTAAATAGGAAAGGATAGGACAGAATACTAAGCGGTCAGTATTAAAACCCTTCCAAAAAATATCCACAGCAGATGATACAAAAAATTCCACCATCTAACTAAAGATGTGGAGCGTATATCTGCAACTCCTGAGAATCCAACAAGACTGAGAAAACACTGACACAATCTAAGCTGGACAAGAGAAAACAAAAGAATAGCACAAAATTATTAAGCACACAGCAAGTGTGCCACAGAAAAAAACAAACAAACACTTATCTTTGCTGAATTGGCAGCAAGGCAGGATGAACTAGACAAAGATCCAAAACCTCCCTGAACCGTGGACAACTGGCAAGGACTAATGAATCCTGCACACCTAAATACCCCAGTCAGAACTGCAATCAGCAGATACACCTGACCATGACTGCCACTCAGGGACAACTGCATTACCACCTACAACCACTGGAGGGAACCCAAAAGCAGAATTCACAACACCTGATCATGAAAGTGAAAATCGGCTTGGGGCCTGCAGAAGTTAAATGTGTTTATTTATGGTGACACACTTTCCACTAGAAGCAACCCACCAGATCGAGACCCATCTTGAAGTCTCCACATTTAAAAAATTATTGCCAACCACCACTAAAGTGGCTTCAATTTCCACAGAGTAAAAACAATATAATAGACCTCTGACACACCTTCCACTAAGGGGCAACGCATCAGATGGAGACACAATTTCGAGTCTCCACAATTCAAAAAATTGTTTGTAACATCAGCAGCAGTAGCAACAGCAGTCACAGAAGCCATGACAATGGTGGCACAGACTGCAATAATGTGAGATCAATGCATGACACTAAAATTACACCATCGCCAAGTCTGCGACTGGGGTGCAAAAGTCATTGGAGATCCATGACTTGTTCATTTTAATGAAAGTTAGGCAGTCTACACTTTCAGGGGACAGCTGGATCCGCTTATCTGTAAAGACACCACCAGCAGCGCTAAAGACACGTTCTGAGAGAACGCTGGCTGTTGGACATAACAAAAATAGCAAGGCGTGACAGGCGATCTCAGGCCTCTTTTTCCATTTTTGAACACCAAAGTGCAAAAGGGTCCAACCCCCCCAATTGCATTAAGATTGAGCTTCAGATACTCCTGTACCATCCTCTGCAGTCATTCACAATGTGTCAGACTTGCGTATGCCGCTTACCCTGCTACTGCTAATGTTTTTGTGATGATGCCTTGACATTGCCAGTGTTGGAGATCTAGAACTGGGATGCACACTGTGTTCCTCACTGCAGTCTTGGGGAAAACCATTCTTAAGATTGTCTACAAGAGTGCTTCGATACTCCAGCATGTGCGCTTCTCTTTCCAGAAGTAGAAGCATCTGGCTAAATTTACTCTTGTACCATGGATCTAAAAGAGTGGCAACCCAGTAGTCAGCACAATTTCTAACCCAAAGAAATTGGGCATCATGTTTAAAATAGTGCACCAAAAGGCGCTCATTTTTCGGACGCTTCTATTGATCCAAGTCCATGGTGTGTTGGTGGCGGGGTAACACTCAAGATTGTTTCCCTCGTACCCTCCTGCCAGCCACAGACAACAGAGAGGGGATCATTATCCTATTCATCTCCTGTTGCACATCCATCACTTATTCTTCCTCATTCTCCTCTTTTTGTTACTCGGCTACTGCACCCTCACTAACTTGTCTGGCACCATGAGTCACCCTTGATCAATGGATGCCACCCTCCCATGGCACCCGCCTGTGCGATGACAGTCCAGAAATTTCAGATATTGTTATTTTCTTCACATCCTCCTTTGGTTCAACCTTTTCCTTTGGGACCATCACCTCCTCACACAGACTATTCAAAGTTGGCTCCAGCATATAGATGACCGAAATAGTGATGCTGATGACAGCATCATCAGCGCTAACCATCTTAGTAGCCATTTCAAAACTGTGCAGAAGGGTGCATAGGTCCCTCATCTGTGCCCACTCCGCAAGCGTGATTTGCACCACGTCCGTACTGCTTTGGCCAAGGCCATGCAAAAGGACATGCTGCAACAGGGCTCGTCGCTGCTGCCACAGTCACTGCAACATGTGCAGAGTAGAATTCCTCTGTGTCGGGACATGATTAAAGGGAACCTGTCACCTGAATTTGGCGGGACCAGTTTTCGGTCATATGGGTGGAGTTTTCGGGTGTTTGATTCACCCTTTCCTTACCCGCTGGCTGCATGCTGGCCGCAATATTGGATTGAAGTTCATTCTATGTCCTCCATAGTACACGCCTGCGCAAGGCAATCTTGCCTTGCCTTGCGCAGGCGTGTACTACGGAGGACATAGAATGAACTTCAATTCCCACTTGGCTTCTTCCCACTCATGCTGTATGTACCCTTCCCCTCTTTTAATCTGCTGTTTCACAACTTTAGGCCCACACCACCTGTGCTGGTGCCATATTTGTCTGGAGAACCTCAAAAGGCGTATTATGACTTATCCCTCTAGGATGCCAAAGAATACGCCAAATTAAAAAACTGAAATCTTGGCACGCCTGCAAGTAACGATGTCCGTAAGAGCTCAGCGAGTCCACTGCTGGGTGTATGCTAGCGACAAACCTCCTCTCTCGCAAAAGTTTGACTTGTTGCACCTAGTCCAAAAGTGATTGCAGCCTGAGACTTCCACTCTTGCCCAGATGCTGGACCGGGTGGTGATGGACAGGTTCATCCACTCCCTTCCCAGGCCAATACAGACTTGAGCTGCCCGGGGCAACCCCCGGAATGTAAACAACCTGGTTAGCCTGGTTGAGAGATACCAGGTTGCTGAGAAATCCCTTGGGAAACTAGACATCACCACTTCCTTGTACTGGGATACCCAAAGGGGGCTGGCTTACCACAGAGGTTGGCTAGACTTACATATGGGGGGCATCCCAATCCCACAGAGGGGTTCCCAAAGGCTGTTATTAAGGACGTGGTCTGTTGGCGATATCACAATCCTGGACATGTAGTCGCCCAGTGTCATTTGTCCCCTTGAACCAATGGACTGCAGCCTAGGCAGGGGCTGTTCCTATTATGCCTATCTGGCCTGCAGTGTGGACTGTCTATCCAGTGAGGGGTCGCAGTCATGTACCATGTCCATCAATGGGGTAATGGTCTTGGACTCAGCAGTTGATCCCTATTAAGTTAGTGGGCGTCCATGCATACACGGAGATGCCAAGGACTACTCTGTAGCCAGAATGACCATGAGAACAGACTG
Organism: Ranitomeya imitator; assembly: GCF_032444005.1. Taxonomy (NCBI): domain Eukaryota; kingdom Metazoa; phylum Chordata; class Amphibia; order Anura; family Dendrobatidae; genus Ranitomeya; species Ranitomeya imitator. Next base: position 605,037,713 of record NC_091283.1, on the reverse strand, counting down.
AGGTATTATGAGGTTGGGGTAGTAAAAACCTTAATACATCCTGTCATACTGGGGCAGGATTTTTCACTGTCTTGGGACTTGCAGCAAAATGGGGCTGCACAGAGTGTCCCGGACAAAAGGCTGGTCTCTCTGGAAGAGACTCGGTCAAAAGTAAAAATGGAGGAGTTTCCCCTATGTGTCCTCGCTGGAGACGAGGATGAGATGGTGACAAAGGAGCCCATCTTCCCTGAGCTAGAAGTGCTTGAAGAGAACTTTGGGACTGCTCAACTTAGAGATCTTACATTGAAGGGGATGTTTGATAATGTATGTATTGGGGATGTTCAAGAGCTGGGGGCTGACATTAGGTTCCCTCCCTTTGCAGTCATAAGTGATTTGTTGTATCGGGTGACCAAACTGTCAATGTAGGGTTTTAAATATGGCCTATTTTCATGTTTTGGGGAGACATCTGGGGTGGAGAAAACTCAGGAGAGAGTAATGCGGAGGTTCTATTGGCCAGGATGTTACCAAGAGATCCTAAATTATTGTAGGTCCTGCCCCACTTGTCAGATAGCAACTCTTACTTTTCACTTCTGAAGCCCCTTAGTCCCATTGCCTGTGATAGAGGTCAGCTTTGAGAGAATTGCCATGGACCTAGTAGGTCCCCTAGTTAAATCTGCACGGAGCCATGAGTACATCTTAATGGTCATGGACTACATGACCCGGAACCCTGAAAGTGACACTAAGGAACTCTTCGGCTAAGAGTATTGCCCTGGAGCTTGCACATATCTTTGCTAGGACAGGCCTGCCAAAGGGGATTTTGACAGACCAGGGAACCCCCGTTATGAGCAAAGTGATGAGGGAGCTGCATAGAGTCCTCCAGATTGTCCAGCTGTGAACCTCAGTTTACCATCCGCAGACCGATGGCCTGGTGGAGCGCTTCAAGAAGGTCATTGAAAAGAACAGTCGAGACTGGGACTATCTGTTTCCCTTACTGTTGTTATGCCATGTTTACTTTGCTGAACCCTGCTATGGTTTATGCTATTCCACAATAAACCAGCAGGTGAATTATCACAAGAAGTGTTCCTGTGTCTACCTTGGGAAGCAGATAAGTGAGTCAACCCCTCACACTATGATAAAAACAGATACCGCATGTAAAGGAGGTCAAAGGTTGTGCTTTTTTATATTAACCACTAAAATATACACTGCTATGTATAGTGAAAATCATGATCTTCCAGCTACAGGCAGACTTTCACAGTAAAATCATGACAAGCATGGAGATCTTCATCAGACCCCCGGCTGCCATTGCAACTCATTGGCACCCCGCAATCATATCATAGGTGTGTCGATGGGCACATGGAATGACTCACTCCGCTGCCAACACATGCTAAATGTTCTGCGCCGCTCAACCCACGGCTTTTATAGGTACATAATAGCTGATTAAATCAGCCATCATATGCTGGGAAAGATGCGGGCAGTTCATGATGCGGATGTATGTTATATGTCATGGATGGGTTAATACAATTCGCACAAAACTTCAGACCTGATTTAGCTTTGTCAACTTGGGCTATTTGTTATTTTGGTGCTATCGTACATAGATTCATGACAAAAAATGCTATTTTTAGTATAAAACTGTTATGTAACAAAAAGTATAAAAAGTAAAGGGGTCAGAATATTTTTTTGAAGAGTCAGTGGCAACGGCAACAAGAAGCAAAATGTTAAGAAATTTAGATGGCACTGTTCCTGTCGTGCTGAGTCACAAATGTGATGCTGAGTCACTACTCACGGAAAACATGTGAGACCAGGTAGTTAAGAGGTACGAGGTCAGTTATCAAGAGGGCTAGTCATAAACAGAGTGGTAAGACAAATGTGTAGTCAGTTCACAGTCCAAGGTCAGAATTCCAGTAAGGTAACGGATCAAGACAGGGGCTAGGCAAATGAATGGTCAAATGCAAGGTCAAAGGATGGGCAGCAAAAGATCAGAAACAGAGCACTGGAAAACAAGGCACACACACACCAGAGAGCTAAAGCTATGACTGGCAATAACATTGCTATTCAGCTAAATAGTCGGGGTAATCATCTAGAATGGGAGACACCTGGAAGAAACCCAGCAAGCCCCTGCCTTGATTGGGTGGCTGGATTGTCACTCACAATACTGCCAGATCAACAAGCTTGTGCCTCAGATTGGACGGCTGAACTGTCACAATACTGATAGCTCAGCATGCCCCTGCCTCAGACTGGATGGCTGAGCTGTCACTCACAATACTTACAGATCAGCATGACCCTGATTCTATAGGGTGGCTGAGCTATCACTCTCTGCGTCCAGGGCAGAGTGAGTGGTGGAATCATGGCAGTTCCACTGGGCAAGCATCTGAGCTTTTCTCCAGTCCATCTCCATGTCATAACTGGCTTCACAATGATGCTGTGTTACTAAGAAAACCTGTAACCCTACAGCTTATTAAATGCTAATTATATGGGAAAAACCTGAACCACCCTACCTATTAAATTTAATTATATAGTGCCTAAAATATATATGTATATATATTTTACTCAGAGAAAATGTTAAATTGTTATGAAAGATTTAGAAAAGAAAAACAAACTTTTGGCATAAACATTTTGATACTTTGATAGTGGCTGTACAGAAGGTCAATTAGATGTCATGTCACAAAAGCTTTGGACTTGCATTTAATTTACGGTATATGATGAAACTTAAAGAGTGCACTTAAACTGGTTGAATTACCGTATATAGTTTAAGAATAAAAACTGAGAAGGACCTTTGGATGGAAGAACCTGTTTATTTGACGAGTGTCCACCTGCTCTAGAATCGGTATATCAAACAGAATACAATTATTCACTAAATAGATATGTAAGTATAGATGACAAGTTGTTTTTAAAGGCACTCTTGAACTATTATGGAGTGTCTCGCATTTGTGATAAGGCAAGGAGAAGGAGATCAGCTGCACATGTAGATGTCTGTCCAAATATACATTTCAATAAATCTCTGTTCTTAAGGCCCCTTCACATTTAGCGACGCTGCAGCGATACCGACAACGATCCGAATCGCTGCAGCGTCGCTGTTTGGTCGCTGGAGAGCTGTCACACAGACCGCTCTCCAGCGACCAATGATGCCGGTAACCAGGGTAAACATCGGGTAACTAAGCGCAGGGCCGCGCTTAGTAACCCGATGTTTACCCTGGTTACCATGCTAAAAGTAAAAAAAAACAAACAGTACATACTTACCTTCCGCTGTCTGTCCTCCAGCGCTGCGCTCTGCTTCTCTGCTCTCCTCCTGTACTGTCTGGGAGCCGGAAAGCAGAGCGGTGACGTCACCGCTCTGCTTTCCGGCTCACAGCCAGTACAGGAGGAGAGCAGAGCGCAGCGCTGGAGGACAGACGGCTGTAGGTAAGTATGTACTGTTTTTTTTTTTTTTACTTTTAGCATGGTAACCAGGGTAAACATCGGGTTACTAAGCGCGGCCCTGCGCTTAGTTACCCGATGTTTACCCTGGTTACCAGTGAAGACATCGCTGGATCGGTGTCACACACGCCGATCCAGCGATGTCTCCAGGGAGTCCAGCGACGAAATAAAGTTCTGGACTTTCTTCAGCGACCAACGATCTCCCAGCAGGGGCCTGATCGTTAGTCGCTGTCACACATAACGATTTCATTAACGATATCGTTGCTACGTCACAAATATCGTTAACAATATCGTTATGTGTGAAGGTACCTTTACTGTTTTCAAAATGCAAATCGCCTCTTCAGAGAGGAAAAGGACTAGAACTCTAGTGCCAGCTATTGGAAGTAGCAATCCTACAAGTCAATATTGACCCATTAACGAATCTCGCCCATGACAAAGGATCAAAGCCAAAACAAACTCAATTTGCAGACAGGGTGTTTAGGGATCCTACCCCTCATCAGTGCAAAGTGTGAGACCTGGTTTGGCTGGACGCGTTCCAAGGGCTAACGTTTCTCCTTGTGAAGAGTGACAAGCCAAGCCTGACATGTCAATGTGAAGAGACTTTTAAGTCTTGAAATGCTCTTCTGAGAAATTAAATATGCAAATTGTTTCTCCTGAGAGAAAGAGAACTAGAACTCTAGTGCCACCTATTGGAAGAAGTAATCCTAAAAGTTAATATCGTCCCTTTAACGAGCCTTGCCACATGACTTTGGCAATGCAAAAGCATTGCAGAGTATTAGATCAGCGATCAGGGCAGGTAAAGTTGATGCCCCACGGAGGGACAAGGTAAAAAAATTAAAATAAAGTTTTAGAAATTGAAAAAATATATTTAAAAAAATCACAAACTAAAGAACAAAACGTCTGAAAAAATATTACAAATAATAAATACATATATTCATGTAAAAAAAAATAAAACAAATACAGTGACATTTGGTATTGGCATGTCAGGAATAACGTGATCTATAAAACTGTCACACTAGTTAATCCCTTCAGTGACCACCGTAAAAAAACATGCTTTTTCATGATACCTTTGAACAAAAAAGTGGAATAGAATATGATCAATAAGTCATATGCAAATAAAAATAGTATAGCTGAAAACATAATCTTGCCCTGCAAAAAAACAACCACCATACAGCTCTCAGTGGAAAAATAAAAAAAGTTATAGCTCTCAGAATAAAGCGATGCAAAAACAATTATTTTTTCTAAAAAATAGTTTTTATTGTGTAAAAGCTGCAAATCATAAAAGAGTACACAAATTTGGTATTGAAGTGTCCAGAACGACCCAATCTATAAAACTGTCACTCTAATTAACCCCTTCAGTAAACAAAAAATAAATAAAAAACATGGCAAGAATACCGCCGAACAAAAAGAGGCAGAAAATGCTATCAAAATGTCGAATGTATATAAAAATAGTATAGCTGAAAATGTCATTATGTCTTGCAGAAAAAGTAGGCATACAGCTCCAACAGTGGAAAACTAAAAGCTTTCAGAATATAGCAATGCAAAAACAATTCTATTTTTTCTAAAATTGTTTTTATTGTGTAAAAAAGATTCCCCATATGAGGGAATTTACATTCCGAAGCGTGCGTCGGGGTGCGCAGTATCAAGACCTTGGCGGCACTTAAAGGTATACTCCCCTAATATATACTTTTTTTGATCTCCTTGTACATATGAACATAGCACTTTAAGGATATATATTGTATAGTATTTTGCACAATGGCATGAAACTTTAAAATGGATGTTATATAGTATCTTGTGGATTTCCATATATATGCACTTTACTTCACTGTTCTGATGCTATGCACTGGTTAATATGGGATCCAAAATGTTTTGAGTCCATATTTCTCTCATTTTATGTAGTAACCTAATACACTTCCTTATTTATTTTATATATTGACTTTTAAATTAATTAAATAATTTAAAAAAAAAAAATTTTTTACATATAGATATATTTTTTTTGTACCAAGTTTGGCATCTGTACTTCCTAGGGAAAATATTATAAATTTATATTAATTTTGTGAAGTATATCTTATCCGCAATACGCAAAATTGGTCTTTTATTATACAAATTTAATCAATATCTACTATACTTTATTTATAGCGCATTTTCTATATAAAAATTAATTAATAAATATATACAGATTTAATTAATATACATTACTTTTCCTCTGTAGCACATTTCTTGATACGTGCAAATCTCTCCCATATATTCTAATTGTTGTATATTTTTTATGCTTGCCTATTGTCAGAGTGTTTCCAATAAAGATTTACTGCTTTACTATATATCATCACAATATATTCCTTGCTTCAGTGGATCTTGGCCTTTATGTTTAGAGCACAGATTATTGTGTAAAAAAGGCAAAATATACATGTTGTATCAGTGTAATCATACTGACCTGAAAAATAAATATGCCTTAAGATTTTACTACATGGTGAATAGCATTAAAAAATCAATTCCTGAATTGCTTTTTTTTGTTCACTTTGCCTCCCAAAAATTGAAACAGAAAGTGATCAAAAAACGACATGTGACCGAAAATGGTACCAATAAAAATGTCAACTTGTCCCGCAAAAAACAAACCCTCACATGACTCTGTCAGCAGAAATCTAAAAAAATTATAGCTCTCAAAATATGGCAATGCACAATAAAAAGTGTTTTTTTAGTGTGTGACAGAAGCCAAGCAGAAAAAAACAATATAAATGTGGTATTGCTGTAATCACATCAACTCGAAGAATAAGGTTGTATAATCACTTATAAAGCATGAGGTATGGCGTAAAAGATAAATAAAACCAAATCCTCATCTACTGTTGATTTGTTCATTCTGCCTCCCAAAGATCGCAGTAAGGCTCGGCTCACATTTATCGTGCAATATACGCTGAGTAGTGTTGAGCATTCCGATACCGCAAGTATCGGGTATCGGCCGATACTTGCGGTATCGGAATTCCGATACCGAGTTCCGATACTTTTGTGGTATCGGGAATCGGTATCGGATCCATATTAATGTGTAAAATAAAGAATTAAAATAAAAAATATTGATATACTTATCTCTCCGGAGGCCCCTGGACATCACCGCTGGTAACCGGCAGCCTTCTTTGCTTAAAATGAGCGCGTTTAAGGCCTTCCATGACGTCACGGCTTCTGATTGGTCGCGTGCCGCTCATGTGACCGCCACGCGACCAATCACAAGCCGCGACATCATTCTCAGGCCCTAAACTCCTCATTCTAGGAATTTAGGACCTGAGAATGACGTTACGGCTTCTGATTGGTCGCGTGCCGCTCATGTGACCGCCACGCGACCAATCACAAGCCGCAACGTCATTCTCAGGCCCTAAACTCCTCATTCTAGGAATTTAGGACCTGAGAATGACGTTACGGCTTCTGATTGGTCGTGTGCCGCTCATGTGACCGCCACGCGACCAATCAGAAGCCGCGACGTCATTCTCAGGCCCTAAACTCCTCATTCTCTGAATTTAGGACCTGAGAATGACGTTACGGCTTGTGATTGGTCGCGTGGCGTTCACATGAGCGGCACGCGACCAATCAGAAGCCGTGACATCATGGAAGGCCCTAAACGCGCTCATTTTAAGCAAAGAAGGCTGCCGGTTACCAGCAGTGATGTCCAGGGGCCTCCGGAGAGGTAAGTATATCAATATTTTTTTACTTTAATTCTTTATTTTACACATTAATATGGATCCCAGGGCCTGAAGGAGAGTTTCCTCTCCTTCAGACCCTGGGAACCATCAGGATACCTTCCGATACTTGGTGTCCCATTGACTTGTATTGGTATCGGGTATCGGTATCGGCGATATCCGATAATTTTCGGGTATCGGCCGATACTATCCGATACCGATACTTTCAAGAATCGGACGGTATCGCTCAACACTAACGCTGAGAGCTTAAGTGGGGTTTCCAAGTAAATCTCTGAAACATATGATTCAGACAGAACCCCCGGCGGAAGATTCCCTATAAAGAGACAGATGGAAATACTTTGGATTAATGTGCACCTCTGAAAAGAAGAACAACCCTGAACAGAGGCCAGATGGAGTCCATAATAACTCTGCTGACTCATTATAGTGAAAGTATCCCTCAGGGGTTTCATCTGAATCATATAATTTGGAGATTTAGATGGAAACCCGTATTTAAGAGCTCAGAGTAGAGCACAGGAAAAATGTGATCCAAAATGTCATGTAATATGTTCTCAATAAAAGCGTTAACTGAATCCACAAAAAAGCAAGTTTCCACTCAGGTTCATCACCTGTTAATGGAAATATAGTGGATTTCTACATTACTGGTAGTACAAAGTTTTTGGAAAAGTGAAATGGCTCCTCGCCACCCCCAAAAGAAATCCAATGAATTCTGCACTCCCAAATATAAATTACCCCACCTCCTTCTAAGCTATACAATGTACGTATACCACATTTAGCATCCACATGATTGGCATTTCTGTAGCGATGAGCACTTGCTTAATTTAAAGGATGGATGGCTCCAGAAGCACGAGTTGGGTACAATGTACCTGCCCTATTCTTGGCACTGCCATGCAGATGTAAAATTTTCACTCAGCAACATCTATGGTTGTTTGTTTCTGTAAAAGACCCATGGGGTCAAAATCATCAATAGACCTGTAGATAATATCCCAGAGCCAGAGGGGTGTAATTTCCAATAAAGGTTCTGTATATGGCATTCTGGGACTAAAACAATTTTGTTGTGGTAGTAATTTAAGTATTTTTTCTTCACTGTCCAATGGCATAAAATTCTGTGAGGCCTATGTGGTGTCAATATGATCTCTTCACCCTTAGATGAATTCATTAGGGAGTGTAGTTTATAAAATGAGGTAATATATGGGGGGTTGCTGCTGTTGCGGCACCTCAGGGTCCCTGCCAATGTGACATAACACCCGCAAACCATATCAGCAAAATCTGTACTATATTATGACACTCTTTCACTTCAGAGATTTGCATTGTTCCTCAAAAGTAGTTTTTGACCACTTATGGGGTATTGTCACACTCAGGAGAAGTTGCGTGACAAATTGTACCATTCGTTTTCTAATGTTTCTCTTGGGAAAATGAAAAATTTGAAGCTAAAGTAACATTTTTGTGGAAAAAATCTTAATTTTCATTTTCACGGCAAAATGTTATAAAATTCTGTGAAGCACCTGTGGGTTTACGGTGCTCACCACACATCTAGATAAATTCCTTGAGGCATATAGTTTCCAAAATTGTGCACTTGCAGGGGGCTTCCACTGTTTATGCACATCAGGGGCTTTGCAAACACAACATGGTGTCCGCTATCTATTCCAGCCAATTTTCTGTTCCAAAAGTCAAATGGTGCTCTGTACACTTCCAAGTCCTGCCGTGTGGCCAAAGAGTACTTTTACACCACATATTGTGTATCGCCATACTAAGGAGAAATTGCACAAATTGCATGCCAATTTTCTTTTGTTACCTTTGTCAAAATAAAAAAAAATTTGGACAAAAACATTTTTTGTGGGAAAACTGTGATTTTTTTATTTTCACGGCTCAAAGTTATAAAATTCTGTGAGGCACCTGGGTGTTGAAGGTGCTCACCACACATGTAGATAAATTCCTTGACAGGTGTAGTTTCCAAAATGGGGTCCCTTGTGGGGGGATTTACACTATTTAGACACATCAGACTCAGAGGCTCTGCAAATACGAAATGGCATCCTCCATCAGATGTCCAATGGTGTCCTTCCCTGCCGAGCACTGCTGTGCACCCAAACAGTAGTTTTCCACCAAATATTGGGTATCGGTGTGCTCAGGAGAAATTTTCACAAATAAAGACAAAAACTATCAACCTAAATATACCACTAACATGAAGTACAATGTGTCACAAAATAAATGTCTCCGAATCACTGGGATCCATTCTCGTGTTCCAGAGTTATAAGCTCATAAAGTGACACTGTGTCAGAATTGAAAAAAAAACAGTCGTGTCAGGAAAGTCAGAACAGGCTTCAGGGTGAAGGGGTTAAAAAGGAATACAGATAGATGAAAAAAAGACTCAAATGCAGGTTAAACAATTTCTGGCTGCCTTGTGTCTAATTTTCCGTTTAGTTATTTTGCCTCAAATTCCAACCTCGATATATTTCTGAATTGTAAATAGTTTCATTTACCAAAAATTGCTTTAAGTGCTGTCTCACTACAATAAAGTTGACGATCTATCCTTATGCATGCAGTATGCAGTTTTTGTACCCATGTCTAGCTGAAGTGTTACATTGCATGGTCCAAACCAAGTAGGCATTATGAAAGGTAGTCAATGTTTAGAGACAATTTTCGGAGGTTGGTCGATCATTTGAATTACGTCACCATGGTCACTCTACATCTGCAAATCTCCAACAGATTTATTAAAACTAAATTATTTATTATATCTCTTAGTCCTTTTGAAGCGGATATATTTACTTTAAAAATTCATATGAGCATAGATGTTAAATAATTTAATAAAGATAAGCTGAGCTAAAAATTTTATTATTAGGAAGCTTTCATAAAGAAACCTATTAAACAGCGTACGCAGTCTATATAATGATATCTAGTGACAGATCCCTTTTAGGTTTTGCTATATATAATGTCTAGTACTAACAAAAAGAAGAAAAAAAGTACAAGGAAATGATTATTACTATTACTTATTATTACTTACAATCCACATGCCATCAAAAGGCACTTTATCGTGAAAATCCTTGAGCATTTCGTACCACCACTTATGTGCTTCTGGGTTTGTGAAGTCAACAAACACTGTTAGACCAGGCCAAACCTAAAGAGAATACATTATTAAATAAGTAGATACCATACATAGATTGCCATACATTCTAACAAATGCATAATTGTGTTTCTTATTTAACATTACATCATTATAAAAACATAAAGCATAATGTGAGTTCAAGGTAAGATGTTTAGGTTTGTTGTGTAGGGTTAGCATTAAAACGGGCTGTCCACTTTGGAGCTGAAAAAAAAATTTAAGTGATACACATTTCACCGATTATCATCAACTCCCATTTCTAAGCTTCTTAGATCCTCTACAAGTCCCTACGTCCCTGTCTACAGGCTAAGACCCCTCAGCCAATCACTGGCCATTTTATTGACCCACTTTAGACAGTGATGGGCTGGAGTTTTCACATATCCGTATATCAGGGCATCATATTTGCAGCATGAAGTGGAGACCAGTAAGGCCTCTTTCACATTTCCGTCTTTTGCCATCTGTCGCAATCAGTCGTTTTGGGAAAAACACAGATCCTTCAAATGTGCTTGCAGGATGCGTTTTTGCCCATAGACTTTTTTGCAACGGATCGCGACGGATGGCCGATGTGACAGACAAAAAAACGTTCAATGTAACTTTTTTTGTCCGTCGCATCCGCCATTTTCCACCGTGCATGCGCAGCCGAAACTCCGCCCCCTCCTCCGCGGACTTCAGAATGGGCAGTGGATGCGTTGAAAAACTGCAGCCGCTGCCCACGTCATCCACAAATTTCACAACGTCCATCCGTAAGTCGGCCCGACACATAGCGACGGATCCGTACCGACGGAAGTGTGAAAGAAGCCTAAGACCAACAGGGGCCTGGCAGTGCCAGAACTTACTGTAAATGAAGGGGAATTGTGAAATTAGTATTATTATTATGTTTCTTTATTATATATGTACAAGCAAAGTCAGACTGGGGTGTCTGTGGCCCACCAGGGGAACGGACGCTAGGGACCCACACTACAGCTATATGCAAATATCTGTAAGCCGTTATCCTTGTTATAGTGGTGCATCGACTGTAAAAGACAGGTGGCCCCCTGCACATCTACTGTGCGCCACCATAACTGGGATGTATAATTACGGTAGTTTACATTAAAGGGTTCTTTGGTTAAAACAAGTTATCACTGGGCTCCACAGGATAGATGATCGCTTAGGTCCAACCATTAGAAAATCCACTAATTGGAACAATGGCGTAGTTTTATCCATGATTGGACATTTTAGGATGGAGCGGCAGGTGGGATGTCTGATCGCAGCTCCATTCAATCTCTTTGGGGCTTCCGGAAAACAACAAGTGCGGCCACTGAGGAAATGAATGGATCTGTGGCTGCAGATACTATACATAGCTGGTTTTGAGGCATAAAAGATTTTGTACCTTGCCCACAAGTGGCTGGCCAGTTTCATTGGTAACATAAACTCCTCTGTTAAGTCCATCTTCATATGGTAGATATCTTCTTTTAGGGCTAGTAAGGCCAATAGCTGGTTCCTAATAAACAGGCATAAAAACAGGCATAAGTAAAGAAAATTATATAATAAAAGTAAAGATACAGAGGATCTGGAATTATTTTTAATTCATATCCCAATGCCCATGTAAACATGTTTTCAAAAAACGTCTTTGATGAGGTCATAGGGTGAAGTGCAAGTAGAAACCTTACACTCGCAACTCAGTTTAGATCCAATGAGTCTACAATTAAAAAAGTAACCATCATTTAAATCTATTTTTTTTATAAATCAATAGTATAAGATAAAATAAGGAAATGAAAAATATAAAATAAATACTAAAAAATAAGTATGTTAAAATAAATCAATTTCTCTGATAAACTTTATAGTAAATCTTTATTATAAAGTTAATCAGAGAATTCTGCTTCTGTTTCCTCTTGGGCTGATCACTGGCTCTTAAAGCACCACTACAGTGTTTTTGTTTGCTTTAAATGTAAGTCCCCTACTCACACTTCGGCATCTTCCACGTTTTTCGTCAACACTCCAGTCCCGTGGCACAATTTTGTGAGAGCAGCTCTCAATGTAAGTCTACGAGAGCCTGAACAAGGCTCTTATAGACTTGTACTGAAAATGACCTTCGCGCCACTCTATGAAACACTAGATTTGCTGGAAAATGGAGACACTTTTAGCTGGAGACTGGTGGGAGTGACTCTGAAAAATGATGAAGGCGGCAGCAGGTGCATTTCAGACAGATGGCAGGGGAATTACATTTAAAGCATCACTCCAACGGTGCAATAAAAAATACACTGGAGTGGTGCTGTAATTCACAGGTAAAAGCTGTCGTCAGTGAAGGAAGATTTTCGCAATACTAAGGGATGGGATGAAAATTGCTTCTCACATTCAGTAATTCTATGCAGAGAAAGAATAAGGAGGAGGGATGAAATAGATGCAGACACAGACATCCTGCTGCAGCTTCATTCAAATGTGTAGCAACCACGGCTATAGCCTTTGACCCCTTCACGACATATAACGTAAACTCACATCATATGTCGCATCCCTGCCTTTGATGCCGGCTCGCATTTCGAGCCCGCGATCTTTCCCCGTACATGATGGCTGATTTAACAATTTATCCAGCCCTTAGTGGGTGGTAACTATTGTTTATACATAAGGCTGGATTATCATATGTAATGAACAGCCACGAGTAAGACTTTTTTAATGTTCGTTTTCCAATAACAAAGCTGCAAGTTTTTCAAGGACTGAAAACAGAGTGCTGGAAATCCTCTTTTTTCCTATAATGGCTATGTGTTCTATCTACGAAAAAGATGGACAGAACACATACGAGAAATCCATGCATGTGAAAGGGGCAGAGCAGAGGCCTTATGGATTTGTGGCAATGTTTGCCGAATCTAAACTTACACTTTTGCTACAAATATTGTAGGACATTTTTAATGAATATTATTTAGAAAGTTGCTCTAATTTGTATTTAGGAAGTAAATGAACAATGAAAAAAAATCACATAGGTGTAAATTTAAAGCTTTCCATTCTTACCACAATTACGATGTATTTCATGCCATCTTGATGCAATTCATTCACCATTTCTGGCAAATCTCCAAAACGCTTTGGGTCAAAAGTAAAATCTAGATATGCATCCATATAGTCAATGTCATTCCACTGCACATCCTAGAAATTATAAAACACATATATCTGAATATTGGTTCCAGAACAGTAGTGATTACAGATGGAAATTTACTTGCACTATGGTTAATGCAATGTTTATGCTTTAAACTCTTTAAATTTTAACATCTGCATTCCCATTGCTATAATAACTCACGCGCGTTGATGTCAGTCAGGTAATAGGAGTTCACCATGAGACACTGAGGAGCGCTAGCACACGCTGCTCAGTGTTTCTTCTGATGGCAGGCTGTATAGTTGCATCATGCAACAATGCAGGCTGCCATCTGGATGTAGCAGAACTAGACACGTTGCGGGACAAATGGATTATTATCTTCTCGGTGGACAGGTGAGGAATATTGCTGTTTATTATTTTAATCCTGTTACAGGAGTCTATGGCTTCAGTGGACTGGGCGATGACGCGAGTATGGCTAGTTTAGATTCATTAAAGGAATCTGTGTCATTCTTTCAATTTAAGGACTTTATTCTGGATGTGTATTTTTTATACAATATATGGGGTTAGTAATGGAGGTATCTTATAGATGCCTGTCCATTACTAACCTCTGGGCTTACCGTCACCTCACAATACAAAGGTGACATCAACCCCTCAACTATCACCTCACTTGCCACCTCACCAGGGCAAGTGGGAAGAACAAGGCTTATGGATGTGCCATTTCTGAAACAGCTGAAAGATAATGCTTTTAGATTGGGAGGGGCCAATATACATGGTCCCTTCTTAGGCTATTAATCTCAGCCCGCAGCTGTCTACCTAACCTTTGTTGGTTATTAAATATAAAGTGATCCTATAATAATAATCTTTATTTTTATATAGCGCTAACATATTCCTCAGCGCTTTACAGTTTGCGCACATTATCATCTCTGTCCCCGATCGGGCTCACAATCTCAATTCCCTATCAGCATGAATATTAATTTCTCTGCAATAGCGCGCAGTGGCCGGGCGATCACGGGTGTTCAATACTTAAGAGAAATTAATTTTTACCTCTCTCCACGCCCATAGGTGTGGAGCACTGTGAATATACATTCCCTTAAGTAATGGGGACACCTGAATGCCCTGGAGCTGTAGCTGCTGGCACCGGCAAAAGATTCTGCAAGGGAAAGTAAGTAGAGTGGTTTCTTTTTTTAAGCTTTTCCAATGGGGGCCTTGCATACAAGGATAGGGATGAGCAACCATACATACCAGGATAGGGATGAGGAGCCATGCATACCAGGATAGGGATGAGATGATCATGCATACAAGGATGGAGATGAAGGGATCATGCATACATGGATGGGGATGAGGAACTATGCATACCAGGATAGGGATGAGGAACCATACATACCAGGATAGGGATGAGGAAGCTATGCATACCAGTATAGGGATGAGGGGGCCATGCATACCAGGATGGGGATGAGATGGCCATGCATACAGGATAGGGATGAAGGGGTCATGCAAACAAGTATGGGGATGAGGAACCATGCATAGCTGGATAGCGATGAGATGGTCATCCATACAAGGATGGGGATGAGGAACCATGCATACCAGGATAGGGATGAAGGGGCTGTGCATACCAGGATGGGTATGAGATAGCCATGCATACAAGGATGGAATGAGGAACCATGCATACCAGGATAGGGATGAGGGGACCATGCATACAAGGATGGTTATGAGGAACCATGCTTACCAGGATAGTTATAAGGAGGTGGTGCCTACCAGGATGGCTATAAGGGGACAATGCATACCAAGCTTAAGCTAGAGTCAATAAGTTTCCCCAGTTTTTTGTGGCAAAATTAGGTGCCTCGGCTTATACACTGGTCGGCTTATATTCAAGTATATATGCTAACTAAAAATTGGCATCTTCATAAGTATTCACCCCTTTTGCGAAGAAGCCCTTAAAAATGTTCTCATGTAAGCAATGACCTTCATAAGTCACATGCTTAGAGATAGGAAGTCCACCTGTATATAATCTAAGTGTCACATGGTTTGTTAGCATATACACACCTTTTCTGAAAGGTCACAGAGGCTGCAACACCATTAAGCAAGTTCCACCACTAACCAAACAAAACCATGAAGACCAGGGAGATCTCCAAACAAGTCAAGGACAAAGTTGTTGAGAAGTATAAGTCAGGGTTGAGTTAAAAAAATATCCCAATCTCGGATGATCCCCTGGAGCATCGTCAAATCCATTACCATCAAATGGAAAGGATATTACCACAACACACCTGCCAAGAGAGGAACACCCACTGAAACTTTCAGCCCGGGCAAGTAGGGCATTAATCAAAGAGGCAGCACAGAGATCATGGTATCCCTGAAGGAGCTGCAGAGTTCCCAAAGAGACTGGAGTATCTGTTCATATGACCACAATGTAACACTCACGCTCAGGCTGGTTGGCATGAGCGAGGATTGTGGCCCCACTGTGCCACAAACCAGACTTACCCCGGAGGGGCATGACAAAGCAGCTACCTTGGTGTTCGCTGGAGCCTCTAGTGGTCAAGTCAGGCTTGTGCGGCAGGTAGTTGCCAGGTACCACTCCAGGGTGGCATCTGGCTATTGCAGCTGACCCCCAAGGGGACAAGACACTGTAACGACAGGTGCAAGCTAGTACTTTAGATATACTCTCTGGTTCAGCTGATACACAGACAGGCAAGTACTGGCAGCCACGCTGGAATGCAGATAGGTTGGTGTAGGCATGCACAGCTGATACTCTGACAGGCAAAAGGGCACAGCTGATACTCTGGCAGGCAGGAGCCAGGGCAGACTGGACGGACAGGAACAGGTTCAGGAAGGACTGGGACACAGGCGGGTACCACTGGAATAAATGGACGGGTAGGACCCATTTCAGATTAGACAGACAGGAACAGTTTCAGAAAGGACTGGGACACAGGCAGCTACAACTGGAATACAGGGACTTGTTGGACCCAGTTCAGACTAAGAGCATTTTCAGGAAGGACTGTGAAACAGACAAATACAACTCAAATACGAAAACAGATAGGACCCAGTTCAGACTGGACAGACAAGAAGTCCAGGTGAGGAACAAGTGCACAGCCACAAGTGTGGAAAAGATGCAGAACTGCATGAGTGGTACAGATGCAGAGCCACAAGTGTGGTACAGATGCAGAGCCGCAGGTGTGGAACATATGCAGTGCCACAGGTGAGGAACAGATGCAGAGCCGCAGGTGTGGAACATATGCAGAGTCGCAGATGTGGAACAGATGCAGAGCCACAGGTGAGGAACAGATGCAGAGCCGCAGGTGTGGAATATATGCAGAGTCGCAGATGTGGAACAGATGCAGAGCCACAGGTGTGGAACAGATGCAGAGCCACAGGTGTGGAACAGATGCAGAGCTGCAGGTGAGGACAAGCAAGGAAGTTGCTGAAGCGGTCAAACAGGAAACTGCAGATGTGATCAGGCAACAAACTGTGGACGTGGTGAATCATAGGACAATAACAAGGGCAAGTACACACAGGACAGGCAGAATAGATTTCACACTAGACCAATATCAGGACAGGTACGAGCAGTACACACAGGACCAGATTCATATAGGTACTTACAATGAAGTAGCAAGTGTACACAGACATCATTAACGCTGTACAGAGACAACAGAATAGAGATAGGTGCTGGTTCAGACACTGCACGTTTAAAAAATAGGAACAGGGACAGACATAACAGGGTAGGGAAAGATCCAAATTTGGATACAAACAAGTTCAGGGACAGGTCCTAATTCAGACAAGGACAGACACAGGTACAGGTTCAGGATTCAGGCCTGGGTACTCACCTCCAGGGTGGCAGAAACAGGAAAGGACAGACACAGGTAAATATTCAGGGTTCATGCCTGGGTATACAGCCCCCAGGGTGGCAGCAATGGGAACAGGCAAGATCAGAAACAGGACAGGACCTGGCAACTCAGTAGTTGCACACAGACTGAAAGAGAATGTTGCTCAGGCTCCTTCCCATTGGTAGAGGTGCCTTAAGTACCAGATGCCTCTTAGCAATAGGCTGGGGACACATTAGCAATGCACACACTGTCTCTTTAAGAATCTAGAAGGGCAGATGCAGCCGCACTAAGCAAGCAGCCAGGAAGTATGAACACTGCAAGCAGAGGACACGAAGCTTACAGCATAAAGCAAGCAGAAGACAGAACTCAACTGCATAGCCTGGAGTGATGAGTAAGTCGGTGTACCCGCCTGGTGGGAGATGGGAAGCCATGCAGTGATGCCGGCAGGGATGTTACACACAATAAGCCATGTAGCAATATGTTATATGTTCATGTGGCCTCTAGGGGTCTCACTACTTTTATGTGTGTTCTATATTCTTTGTTTGGAACTTGTTGGATGTTGTTGTACTCGGAATTCATGTAATGGAGGTTGAGACATGATGTGAATAAAGAGCCTGGAGATACTCACAGAGTGTGATTTATGACAGGATTCATCAAACAGAACATGGTGGCAGCCGGGCACAGAACCTGCAAATTCTTAGAGCTTATGAGGCTGGAACTGCACAGATCACTGCAACTGTAAGTACAGATTCCCTGACAGTACAGAAAAATGGAGACTGGTCTGAAGCCCCCTCAAAGACTGGATGTCACTTCATGTAATCTGTCCCAGACTTGGAGACATTGGAAGGAAGAGTTTACACTGTATGTGGATCTGACTGTGGGCCCCACTGATGACAAACGGAAAGTAAAGCTGTTTTATTACCTAATTGGGGAAAATGGCAGAGAATTAGCCCACACCTTGCTCCCAGACACAGACAACCTCCTCCTAGCAGACATTGTGCAGGCATTTGATAAACACTGTGACCCAAAGAAGAATGAGACAGTGGAAAGATATAAGTTTTTCACAAGACATCAGGAGGATGGTGAAAATGTGGACAGATATCTGACAGAGCTGAGGAGACTTGCAGAAACATGTGGCTTTGGAGAGATTAGGGACAGTCTAATCAAGGACAGAATGGTGTGTGGCATAAAGGACAGTCATCTCAAAGAAAGATTACTGAGAGAGGAAGGCATGACTTTAGAGAAATGTATGCAAATCTGCAGGGCTGCTGAGCTCACAAAGCACAGCCTGAAGATGATGGCAGGCACCAGTGAGAATGATGATGACAAGGTACATGCAGTATCTATGAAAGGAAAGGCAGGACCAGACTACCCTATAAACACTGTCCACTGCAAGTATTGTGGGAAAAGACATGAGAGAGACAAAACCAAGTGTCCAGCATATGGGGAAACCTGCAGGTCATGTGGCAAGAAGAATCATTCCTCTGCTGTCTGCAGGCAAGGAAGAGGCAAACAGTACAGACAGCTCCACACCGTGACACCAGACACTGACAGTGCAGAGGACATTACATGGCTACAAATGCAGTCTACAACAGAGAAAGTCAATGTAGTCGGGCAGTCAGTAGTGAAGGATGCCAAGCAGCTTTATGCAACATTCTTGTTGGATGAGAAGCCCATTAGATTTCAGCTGGATTGTGGAGCAAGCTGCAATGTAATTTCATTTGATCTGCTAAACAAACAGGTTTCTATTGAGCCAACTGACAAGGTACTGGTGATGTACAACAAAAGTGTTCTGAAACCAATGGGGACATTTAAGCTAAAAATACGAAACCCATGTAACAGAAAGAGTTATAGAGTTGAATTTACCGTGTTACGGGGTGGTAACCATGTACCATTACTGGGAGTAAAAGCAGTTCAGGCAATGGACTTAATAAAAGTACAGTCTCAGAACATTATGTCTGTTGAAGTTGCACAGGATATACAAAATCCAAAACTAAATGCAGAGCACAACTTGGACATGCAGAAAATAAAAGCAGAGTATGCTGATGTATTTGAAGGTGATGGATGCTTTGAAGGTAAATATAGGCTAGAAATTGACAACGCAGTGCAGCCCACCAGATTACATACAAAAAGAGTGCCTGTAGCTTTAATGCAACCGCTGAAAGTAAAACTGCAAGATCTACAGAGAAGAGGCATGATAGCACCAGTCCATAAGAGCACAGTTTGGATCAGCAGGTTGGTCATAGTGCAGAAACCATCGGGCAAGTTAAGAATATGTATTGATCCTAAGCCACTCAACAACGCGCTGAAACAAAATCATTACCCAATGCCAACATTAGATGATGTTCTACCAGATTTATCAAAGGCTAAAATATTTTCTGTATGTGATGTAAAAAATGGATTCTGGCATGTGGCCCTGACTGAAGATTCAAGTTTATTGACAACATTTTCTTCACCATTTGGACGCTTTAAATGGCTGAAAATGCCCATGGGACTAAAACCTGCTCCAGAGATATTCCAGCAGAAATTGATGCAGGCTTTGGAAGGACTTACTGGAGTGAAGACAATAGCGGATGATATCCTAGTAGTGGGAGAAGGTGAAAATATGGAATCTGCAATCAAGGATCACGATCAGAAGATGGTACAATTTTTGGACAGATGCAGAGAAAAAAACATAAAGCTGAATTTGGACAAATTCAAATTGAAAATGACAGAAGTGGCCTATATTGGTCATCGACTGACTTCAACTGGGGTCAAAGTGGATCCTGAAAAGGTGAGAGCAATACAAGATTTGCCTACCCCTACTGATGTTTCTGGAGTACAACGATTTTTGGGCATGGTGAATTATCTCTCAAAATTTTGCAGACATCTGTCAGACATGTGTGAGCCACTGAGACAGCTAACCCACAAAGATGTGCGCTGGGAATGGACAGAAAGCCAGGAGACTGCTTTCCGAGCAGTAAAGAATGCCATTGCAGATACAGCAACCCTAAAGTATTTCGATCCAGATCGAGAAGTGGTGGTACAATGTGATGCTTCGGAAAAAGGCCTTGGAGCCACATTAATGCAGAACAAACAGCCAATTACATTTGCAAGCAGAGCCCTTACAACAACAGAGCAGGGATATGCGCAGATTGAGAAGGAACTACTGGCTGTGGTATTTGGGATGGAGAAGTTTCACCAGTACACCTACGGTTGACGGGTAACAGTGCAGTCGGATCACAAACCATTGGAGAGCATTACAAAGAAACCATTACTAAATGCCCCAAAGAGACTACAGCGCATGCTGTTGCGACTTCAGAAATATGATGTTGACATCGGGTACTGTCCAGGAAGAGACTTACTGATTGCAGATACGCTAAGCAGAGCTTACCTTCCTATCACAAATGATGAGGAGGAAGACATTGAAACCATCAATATGTGTAACTACCTTGCAGTGTCAAAAGAAAAGGCCAAGCAAATCCAGACTTTTACAGAGAAGGATAAAAGTCTCCAGAGTTTAAAGACTGTCACCTTGCAGGGCTGGCCAAAATACAAGCAGCATGCTCCGAGGGAAGTCTCACCATTCTTCCACATAAGAGATGAATTGTCAGTGCAGCAAGGAATCATCTTTAAAGGAGACAGGGCTGTTATACCTGAAGTTCTCAGAAGAGGCATATTGAAGACATTGCACTCTTCTCACTTAGGCATGGAAGGATGCCTACGTCGTGCACGAGAATCAGTTTATTGGCCAGGAATGAATGACCACATAAAAAATTACATAGCACAATGTGAAATATGTGCATCCTGCAATGATAAGCAACCAAAGGAGACATTGCAACCTCATGAAATTCCACATAGGCCTTGGTCAAAAATAGGAACAGACTTGTTCACATGGAATGACAAAGAATACCTGATTACAGTGGACTATTTCTCTAACTTCTGGGAGGTTGATTTGGTGCAGGACACAAGGGCAAGAACAGTGATTAAAAAACTCAAGGCCCATTTTGCCAGGTATGGCATTCCAGATATCGTTTTCTCTGACAATGCGGCACAGTTTACGTTGGAAGAATTCAAAACTTTCAGTAAGAAATGGGAATTTGAACACCAGACGTCTTCTCCAAGATATCCTCAGAGTAATGGGAAAGCAGAGTCAGCAGTAAAAACGGCCAAAAGGCTCATGCAGAAAGCAAACCAGGCGGGTGCTGATGTATATCTGTCTATACTGGATCATAGAAACATACCCACCCAAGGCCTAGACAGCAGTTCGGCACAGAGGCTCATGAGTAGGCGTACAAAGACACTAGTACCAACTGCGTGTCATCTGTTAGAGCCAAAGCTGCTGGGAAACATCGAAGCTAAATTACAGAAGAATCAAGCTAGGCAAGCTTTCTATTACAATAAATCTGCAAAGGATCTGCCTGAGCTCCAGAGAAATGACAATATTCGGCTGCAGCCAAGCACCACATTTGACAAACACTGGCAAAAGGCAAAGGTTGTCCAGAAACTGGGACCTCGGTCTTACGAAATTCTAACAGACGACGGAAGAAGACTAAGGAGGAATCTAAGATATTTGAGGAAAACACAAGAAAGAGATGATTCATGGCCTTTTGAACAGTATCCAGACACCCAAGACAACGAGGCAGCAAGTACAAGTCAGGCACCAACAGTGACAGCTGACCATCAGGGTGAGGACTCTGGCCAGAGACAGACAATATCAGAAGAACTACCAGATGTACCAGATGTAGAAAGTGACACATCTTATATTACCAGAGCTGGCAGAATTAGCAAAAAGCCGGCGCACCTCAAAGATTATATCTAACTGGACGTACTAGGTTAATTTCTAACTTTGTCATAGTATACATTAGTTTAGTATCTTTTATTGTTCCTCTAGTTAAAAGAGAAAGGATGTAGCAATATGTTATATGTTCATGTGGCCTCTAGGGGTCTCACTACTTTTATGTGTGTTCTATAGTCTTTGTTTGGAACTTGTTGGATGTTGTTGTACTCGGAATTCATGTAATGGAGGTTGAGACATGATGTGAATAAAGAGCCTGGAGATACTCACAGAGTGTGATTTATGACAGGATTCATCAAACAGAACAAGCCATATACTTCATAGAGGTGGCCATTATGGAAGAGTGTGCAGAAAAAAGCCTTTACTTACACACAAAATTGTATGGAGGAAGGTGCTGTGGTCAGATGAGATCAAAATTTAACTTTTTAGCTACCAAGGTAAACGCTATGTCTGGCACTAAACTACACAACTCATCACCTCAAGAACACCATTCCACAGTGAAACATGGTGGTGGCATTATCATGCAGTGGGGATGTTTTCAGCGGCAAGTAGAGGGAAAATGGTCAGAGACAAGGGAAATGCGCATGGTGTGAAATACAGGGATGCTCTTGAGCAAACCTGTTTAAGTCTGTCAGAGATTTGATTTCTAGATAAACTTGGCACACACAAATTGTAACTGTGGTGAAAAAGTTAATGAGGTAGAGTACATACAGTAGACGTTTCGGTTAGTATTAAGACCTTCAACAATGTACTGGAGAGAAACAAATGAACAAAATATAAATAAAGTATATACAAAATTGCAGGTCAAATGGTGAACAGTTGTATAACATATTAACGCTACAGTGGTTCAACAGTATCCAATAAAGGGAGACCCTCTTCAAGAATAGTCGAACAGGTCACAACTATTATAGACATATCTCCGTAATGGAAATAGCACCATCGCAGTGAGGATTACAACAGTACAACAAAAATAATTGTAATGGAAAAATGAGTAAAGCGTGCCATAAATATTACTAGATGTAAAAAAGAAAAAGAAAGGAAAGGAAAATGGAACCTGACCTACCCTCACTCTAATGTTTCAGGGTACCAGGGTCATATGCAGGACTAGGAGTCCTAAATGGGAGAGTGTGGTTGGTAAATTGCCCCATAGTGTACCATATAGGTAGCCCATGGTAAAATGCAGTAAAGGTACATACCCTGTTGTGATCAACTGGCTCTTGATGCAAAACATATCACTAGGGGGTTAAAGGAGGCAGTGTCAGGGCATGGTCCCCAGTGGGACGTTTTATCTATGATTGATAAAGTGCAGCCGCGTGTGATGAGCATCTAAACTTACCGAAGTTGGGGAATATGCAGGGGTCATGGACGCAGTGTCCACCACTTGTCCAGTGTGAAAAAGGAGTCATCAGGGAGTCTCTTATATCTGCATTGGTCTCCCGTGATTGGGAGAACGTGCGGCCGGAAATAGTGATCCGGAAGTGACACAGGTGAATCATAGTGACAATAGTCTGCGTTCCACTGGGCTGAGAGTGGGTGGGGTTGAGTCCATGTTTGCGTTCCACCATACAGGCATGCAATGTAGGATCATGTGGTGAACTTCTAGTTCTAATCAGAGTGATTCCTATGGGCGCCAGTGAATTGGAAAAGAAAAAAGGGTGGAACCGTGATCCTGTAGATAGGTCCTAATATCGGTGCACATAAGGATCCTTATGACGGAGGTTCACCTTCCAAAAAGATAATGACCCAAAGCATACTGCAAAAGCAGCACTCGAGAGGTTTAAGGGAAAACGTAAATTGTTTGGCTTCGCCCAATCAAAGCTCAGAACTTAATCCAATTGATAGTCTGTGGTCAGACTTGAAGATTGCTGTTCACTAGAGGAAACCATCTTACATGAAGGAGCTGGAGAAGTTTTGCTTTCAGGAATAGCCAAAAATCCCAGTGGCAAGATGTGGAAAGCTCATAGAAACGCATCCAAAGTGATTTGCAGCTGTAATGGCCACAAACGTAGGCTCTAGTTAGGACACTGAAGTTTTCAGTTACCGTATTTTATCCTATTTGTGGTTTGCTTCACAATAAAATGAAAACCAAATGTTCACAGTTGTAGGTATGTTCTTTATGTAAACTACTGTAAACCCTCAAAAACAAACAGTGAAATTCCAGGTTGTGAGATAGCAGAATACGAAAAATCCCAGTGGTGAAGAATATTTTTGCAAGCCACTGTAACTAATCACAAAAGTAATATCCACCCAATATACAGTGCCAGATACAAAAGTTGTATCCTCCTAAATAATAACCACCCAATATACATGACTAATTACAAAAGTAATAACCACCCAAAATACAGCGTCAGATACAAAAGAAATATTCTCCTCGTATAAAAAGACCTGACACAAAAGTAATAACCACCTAATATACAGTGCCTTCCATTTAACAGTGTGTATAATAAGACTCATGCCGGGTCAGTGTCAGCATCTGGCCACCCAAAACAGGTGCTGGAGCCCACAGTGCCTGGGATGGAGGGTTTTGTGGGTCGAAACTAAACTTGGAAATATTTTCTTGCATTTATATCTATCAATACTACAGCAGTAAAGTGTACAAGCAAATACATGTTTACATTTCATAAAGGGACTAATAAAATATGTAAAAAAACAGTTTATGAATTATATTATAAAACAATCTAAATAACCTCAAAATTATAAAAAAATGAAACATCAACTGTTACCACAAAAACACACGTTGGCAGAAATATAAAACACTTTGGGCTCTTCAAAGGCAAAATTGAAACAAAAACAGAAAAAAAAATACCGGTAAGTCTATTCCTCCATTGTGTTAAATTTGCACTATTATTCATTATAATTAGGCAAGGTTTCCATATATCAGTTGAGTAGAGCACCTTGTGCACTAGTGTATAACTGGATAAGAAAACACTCCAAGATACATTGCTACTCCATCTTTAACCCCTTAGTGACCAAGCCCATTTCAACCTTAATGACAAGACTAAACGTTTGAAATCTCACCAGTGTCAATTCATATGGTAATAATTCTGGAACGCTTCAACATATCCCAGTGATTCTGAGATTATTTTTTCATGACGCATTGTACTTTAAGTTTGCGGTAAAATTAGGTCGATATGTTTTGCATTTATTTGTGAAAAAATTGGAATTTTGATGCATATGTATCACGCTGGAGGGAAGGAAAATGGACACCTGGACAAAGGGCAACAATACCTTAGTAGAAACTAATGTGTATAATGTGCCGTTACTATCAAAGAATAGAATATTATAATTTGTTACCAGAGGTATTTTAGCATCTTTCATTTTTTTCACAGCTTGTCGAGTTAATTTAGAGCTAGTGTAACCCCAGCGACAGAGGTGGAATCCAAGGCCCCAAAATGGAGGCATAAAGGGATACCCTGTAATGCAAAATTAGAGCATTCATAATTATTTTATTTATTACATAGAAAATAATCCAGTTGCATAAAAGATATGTATCTATCAAGTTTAGCTATCGAATGAAAAAGATTGAATGAAGGAAGTGGGAATTAATACATTAGATTTTTTCTCCTATCCACAGGAAGGAATAAGGTTATAAGTAGTGTTGAGCATTCCGATACCGCAAGTATCGGGTATCGGCCGATACTTGCGGTATCGGAATTCCGATACCGAGATCCGATATTTTTGTGATATCGGGTATCGGTATCGGAAGTGTAAAATAAAGAATTAAAATAAAAAATATTGTTATATTCACCTCTCCGGCGGCCCCTGGACATCAGCGGGAGGATCCGGTGTCCGGCACGGCTTCTTTCTTCAAAATGCGCGCCTTCAGGACCTGTGGTATGACGTCCCGGCTTCTGATTGGTCGCGTGCCGCCCATGTGACCGCCACGCGACCAATCAGAAGCCGCGACGTCATTCCTCAGCTAAAGTCCTAGAATGAGCGCCTTTTAGGACCTGAGGAATGACGTCGCGGCTTCTGATTGGTCGCGTGGCGGTCACATGGGCGGCACGCGACCAATCAGAAGCCGGGACGTCATTCCACAGGTCCTGAAGGCGCGCATTTTGAAGAAAGAAGCCGTGCCGGACGCCGGATCCTCCCGCTGATGTCCAGGGGCCGCCGGAGAGGTGAATATAACAATATTTTTTATTTTAATTCTTTATTTTACACTTTAATATGGATCCCAGGGCCTGAAGGAGAGTTTCCTCTCCTTCAGACCCTGGGATCCATGAGGATACATTCCGATACTTGATGTCCCATTGACTTGTATTGGTATCGGATATCGGTATCGGCGATATCCGATATTTTTCGGGTATCGGCCGATACTATCCGATACCGATACTTTCAAGTATCGGACGGTATCGCTCAACACTAGTTATAAGGCATTCTGTCCTAAAATGAAACATTTCTCTCCTGAGTAGTGTTGAGCATTCCGATACCGCAAGTATCGGGTATCGGCCGATACTTGCGGTATCGGAATTCCGATACCGAGATCCGATATTTTTGTGATATCGGGTATCGGTATCGGAAGTGTAAAATAAAGAATTAAAATAAAAAATATTGTTATATTCACCTCTCCGGCGGCCCCTGGACATCAGCGGGAGGATCCGGCGTCCGGCACGGCTTCTTTCTTCAAAATGCGCGCCTTCAGGACCTGTGGTATGACGTCCCGGCTTCTGATTGGTCGCATGCCGCCCATGTGACCGCCACGCGACCAATCAGAAGCCGCGACGTCATTCCTCAGCTAAAGTCCTAGAATGAGCGCCTTTTAGGACCTGAGGAATGACGTCGCGGCTTCTGATTGGTCGCGTGGCGGTCACATGGGCGGCACGCGACCAATCAGAAGCCGGGACGTCATTCCACAGGTCCTGAAGGCGCGCATTTTGAAGAAAGAAGCCGTGCCGGACGCCGGATCCTCCCGCTGATGTCCAGGGGCCGCCGGAGAGGTGAATATAACAATATTTTTTATTTTAATTCTTTATTTTACACTTTAATATGGATCCCAGGGCCTGAAGGAGAGTTTCCTCTCCTTCAGACCCTGGGATCCATGAGGATACATTCCGATACTTGATGTCCCATTGACTTGTATTGGTATCGGATATCGGTATCGGCGATATCCGATATTTTTCGGGTATCGGCCGATACTATCCGATACCGATACTTTCAAGTATCGGACGGTATCGCTCAACACTACTCCTGAGCCGTTATGGCGAACACACTCAACACCGAATCAACAAACATTAGAACGCTATACATTTACTTAAGTGTTCACTGATTTTCTTTTTTTTTTAATCTTTGAGGCTTTTTGAAGTTTTTAACTGTCATGAGCTCCTGAGGGGACTCCACATTTTAACTCATATGATAGAAAAAAGGCTTGTTGCCTTTAGATATTTAATTAAAGTTTTTAGCAATAAAATAGGGCTTATGTTGTATTAGTCTGTAAGAATGGTGGACTGTGCTGTATCGTTCCTACCCCTGAAGACACCAGTCACTTCATGTGTATTATTTAAGGTGTATTATGTCATTCGTCTTTGTAGCATATTGTCATGTGGTTATGTAGTAATGTTAGTATTGTGCAGTGTAGGTGTATAGTATAGGATACATCATCATAAGATAGGTAGTATAGAGATAGATAGTAGACTGTAGCATAGGTAGGGACATAAGGGTAAGCTAGAGTTAAAGTGGTATTCCCATTTCGAAGATCCTATCCCAATATGTAGTAGGTGTATTAATAATAATATTAGAAAATACTTCCGATTTGAAATTTAGAATAGTTTTTATGATTCGCTATCTTTCTTTCCTTATGCGTAAGCATTGAAGGACCTTAGGTATCCATGATTACAACCACTAGCAACTAACTAACAAACCAATTGTTACTATATCAGTGGTCATAACCATGGATATCTAAGCTATGTGATATCTTAGCTATTCTGTCTTATATGTAACATTTTTTAACTGGCTATACAAGGGTCTGGATTTGGTCTTCTTCTGCCTTGAGTGACATCTGATTTTGATATATCTGGTCCACTGTGGACAACTCTAGTATAAAATCATATTAGATTTACACTCCCTGACAGAAGTTATGTCGCTTATCCATGTTATCTAAATAAAAGCTTATATAACCTGACGTTAAATTCATCCATTGGTTGTATAAATTATTCTTTTGAAAGCTGAAACCCTCCAAAATGTGGTTTAGGTTAAGAAAATAAATTGGCCTCAATGCAGAAATATTGATCAGTTAATAGACACAGAATGGTCAGATTTTGGCAAGACAAAAGTTTTGTCGCCTGGTCATATAATGCACCCAATCCTAGTTTACATCCTCACCTGTGCTCAGTAGGGTTGAGCGAAACGGGTCGTTCATTTTCAAAAGTCGCCGACTTTTGGCAAAGTCGGGTTTCATGAAACCCGATCCGACCCCTGTGCGGGGTCGGCCATGCGGTACGCGACTTTCGCGCCAAAGTCGCGTTTCAATGACGCGAAAAGCACCAATGAAGGTAAACGCAGAGTGTGGGCAGCGTGATGACATAGGTCCTGGTCCCCACCATCTTAGAGAAGGGTATTGCAGTGATTGGCTTGCTGTCTGCAGCATCACAGGGGCTATAAAGGGGCGTTCCCGCCGACCGCCATCTTACTGCTGCTGATCTGAGCTTAGGGAGAGGTTGCTGCCGCTTCGTCAGAAGCAGGGATAGCGTTAGGCAGGGTCCATTAACCACCAAACCGCTTGTGCTGTAGCGATTTGCACTGTCCAACACCACCTTCGGTGTGCAGGGATAGTGGAAGCTACATTTTTTTTTTTTCTCAGCGCTGTAGCTCATTGGGCTGCCCTAGAAGGCTCCCTGATAGCTGCATTGCTGTGTGTACGCCGCTGTGCAAACCAACTGCTTTTTTCAAAGCACAAATCCTCTTGTTCCTTCCTTTCTGCACAGCTATCTTGTTTGTTTGTCCACACTTTTTATTTCATTTGTGCATCAGTCCACTCCTTATTGCTGCCTGCCATACCTGGCTGAGATTACTGCAGGGAGATAGTAATTGAAGGACAGTTCCTTTTTTTTTTTTTTTTTTTGTGGGAGATTAAGATTGGCATTTCTGCTAGAGTGCCATCCCTGTCTGTGCCATCTCTCACTCAGTGGGCCATAGAAAGCCTATTTATTTTTTTGCTTGATTTGGGTTCTAAAATCTACCTGAAAAAATCACTACATCAATCTTGTGGGAGAAAAATATTGGCCTCAGGGCTTGTGTGCCACTCCTGACTCCTGTGTGTGCCATCTCTCAGTCAGTGGGCCATAGAAAGCCTATTTATTTTTTTGCTTGATTTGGGTTCCAAAATCTACCTGAAAAAATCACTACATCAATCAGTGGGAGAAAAATATTGGCCTCAGGGCTTGTGTGCCACTCCTGACTCCTGTGTGCATCATCACTCACTCAGTGGGCCATAGAAAGCCTATTTTTTTTTTTTTGCTTTATTTGGGTTCTAAATTCTACCTGAAAAAATCAATAAATCAATCAGTGGGAGATTAATATTGGCCTTTGGGCTTGTGTGCCAGTCCTAAGCGTGCCATCTCTCTCACAAATAGTGGGCCATAGAAAGCCTATTTATTTATTTTTTTGGGTTTTATAAATTCTCCCTGAAAAAAAAAGGGAGATTAATATTGGCCTTTGGGCTTGTGTGCCAGTCCTAAGCGTGCCATCTCTCTCTCTCAGATAGTGGGCCATAGAAAGCCTATTTATTATTTTTTTTATTGGGTTTATAAATTTTCCCTGAAAAAAAAAAAAGGGAGATTAATATTGGCCTTTGGGCTTGTGTGCCAGTCCTAAGCGTGCCATCTCTCTCTCTCAGATAGTGAGCCATTGAAAGCCTATTTATTTTTTTGGTTGATTTGGGTTCTAAATTCTACCTGAAAAAATCAATAAATCAATCAGTGGGAGATAAATATTGGCCTCTGGGCTTGTGTGCCACTCCTGACTCCTGTGTGCGTCATCTCTCACTCAGTGGGCCATTTATTTTCTAAATTCTCCCTGAAAAAATCATTTTATTTTATTTGGTTTCTAAATTCTTCCTGAAAAAATCATTTTATTCTATTATTTTTTTTTTCTAAAGTCTCCCTGAAAAAAAAAAAAAATCAGTGGGAGATTAATATTGCCCTTTCTGCTTGTGTGCCAGTCTTGACTCCTGGGTGTGCCATCTCTCTCTCTCTCTCCAATTGTGGGCCATAGAAAGCCTATTATTTTTTTTGCTTGATTTGGGTTCCAAAATCTACCTGAAAAAATCACTACATCAATCATTGGGAGAAAAATATTGGCCTCTGGGCTTGTGTGCCACTCCTGACTCCTGTGTGCGTCATCTCTCACTCAGTGGGCCATAGAAAGCCTATTTTTTGTTTTATTTGTTTTCTAAATTCTCCCTGAAAAAATCATTCTATTTTATTTGGTTTCTAAATTCTTCCTGAAAAAATCATTTTATTCTATTTTTTTTTTCTAAAGTCTCCCTGAAAAAAAAAAAAAACAGTGGGAGATTAATATTGCCCTTTCTGCTTGTGTGCCAGTCTTGACTCCTGGGTGTGCCATCTCTCTCTCTCTCTCTCCAATTGTGGGCCATAGAAAGCCTATAATTTTTTTGCTTGATTTGGGTTCCAAAATCTACCTGAAAAAATCACTACATCAATCATTGGGAGAAAAATATTGGCCTCTGGGCTTGTGTGCCACTCCTGACTCCTTTGTGCGTCATCTCTCACTCAGTGGGCCATAGAAAGCCTATTTTTTGTTTTATTTGTTTTCTAAATTCTCCCTGAAAAAATCATTTTATTTTATTTGGTTTCTAAATTCTTCCTGAAAAAAATCATTTTATTCTATTATTTTTTTTTCTAAAGTCTCCCTGAAAAAAAAAAAAAAAAATCAGTGGGAGATTAATATTGCCCTTTCTGCTTGTGTGCCAGTCTTGACTCCTGGGTGTGCCATCTCTCTCTCTCTCTCTCTCCAATTGTGGGCCATAGAAAGCCTATTATTTTTTTTGCTTGATTTGGGTTCCAAAATCTACCTGAAAAAATCACTACATCAATCATTGGGAGAAAAATATTGGCCTCTGGGCTTGTGTGCCACTCCTGACTCCTGTGTGCATCATCTCTCACTCAGTGGGCCATAGAAAGCCTATTTCTTGTGTTATTTGTTTTCTAAATTCTCCCTGAAAAAATCATTTTATTTTATTTGGTTTCTAAATTCTTCCTGAAAAAATCATTTTATTCTATTATTTTTTTTTTCTAAAGTCTCCCTGAAAAAAACAAAACAAAACAGTGGGAGATTAATATTGCCCTTTCTGCTTGTGTGCCAGTCTTGACTCCTGGGTGTGCCATCTCTCTCTCTCTCTCTCTCCAATTGTGGGCCATAGAAAGCCTATAATTTTTTTTGCTTGATTTGGGTTCCAAAATCTACCTGAAAAAATCACTACATCAATCATTGGGAGAAAAATATTGGCCTCTGGGCTTGTGTGCCACTCCTGACTCCTGTGTGCGTCATCTCTCACTCAGTGGGCCATAGAAAGCCTATTTTTTGTTTTATTTGTTTTCTAAATTCTCCCTGAAAAAATCATTTTATTTTATTTGGTTTCTAAATTCTTCCTGAAAAAATCATTTTATTCTATTATTTTTTTTTTCTAAAGTCTCCCTGAAAAAAAAAAAAAAAATCAGTGGGAGATTAATATTGCCCTTTCTGCTTGTGTGCCAGTCTTGACTCCTGGGTGTGCCATCTCTCTCTCTCTCTCCAATTGTGGGCCATAGAAAGCCTATTATTTTTGTAGCTTGATTTGGGTTCCAAAATCAACCTGAAAAAAATCACTACATCAATCATTGGGAGAAAAATATTGGCCTCTGGGCTTGTGTGCCACTCCTGACTCCTGTGCGCGTCATCTCTCACTCAGTGGGCCATAGAAAGCCTATTTTTTGTTTTATTTGTTTTCTAAATTCTCCCTGAAGAAATCATTTTATTTTATTTGGTTTCTAAATTCTTCCTGAAAAAATCATTTTATTTTATTTTGTTTCTAAAGTCTCCCTGAAAAAAAAATAAAAAAATTAAAAAAAACAGTGGGAGATTAATATTTACATTTGTGCTTCAGTGACAGTCCTGCGTGTGTGGCATCTCTCTCATTTGGTGCCACCAAAAACAGAGTGTGTAACATTGTGCCTGATTTTCGTTGTGGTCTCACCCACCTGTAAAGGGGTAGCTAAATCATACTGAAGTTATAGCTCACCGTGTAAGTTGTGTGACAGCAACAAATACCGTTAGTTTGGTTACGTTTTTAAAACAATGAGGAAGTCTGGTGGAACAGGTCGTGGCCGGGGGCGTTCATTGTCAGCTGGTAATGAGGGTAGTGGTAGTGGTGGAGCATCAGGTGGTCGTGGGAAAAAAAATATTGCACCTACGTCTGGAGCTGTGGAGCCAGGTTCGTCGTCTGGCTACACAAGGCCTCGAACGCTCCCTTTTCTGGGAGTAGGAAAACCGCTTTTAAAGTCGGAGCAGCAAGAGCAAGTTTTGGCTTATCTTGCTGACTCAGCCTCTAGCTCTTTTGCCTCCTCTCGTGAAACTGGTAAATGTAAAAGCAGCGCGTCGTTAGTGGATGTTCACGGTCAGAGACAAGTCGCTTCCTTGTCCTCTTCAGCAAAAACAACAACAGAGAAGAATGCAGCAGGCGACACAACGGGTTACTCCATGGAGCTCTTTACACATACCGTCCCTGGCTTAGAAAGTGAAGCAGTTAACAGTCCATGCCCATTACAAGTTGAATCTGACATGGAGTGCACTGATGCACAGCCACAGCCAGACTACTATGCTGGTCCTTTGACTCAGACCACAACATTGCCCTCGCAGGGTAATGATCAAGAATCAGACCCTGATGAGACTATGGAAACAGGAACACATGGGCTACTTGCACAGTGAACAAGTCTGTATGATCATGTTCACACACCACCAAGAAACCTGAAGACACAAAAGAGAATAGTGAAACCAAAAACACTCAGTTTGAAAAAATGTTGCAGTAATCCGCAAGTGCTAGTAAAAGATGTAAAAAACAGGGTATTTGGTTGATACGTTTTTTGCAAAAAATGTATACTAAGCTGCTCTACCAATCTTCACGGTATACCCTTATCAGAGCAGTCCTAACTAATGTATGCAATCCCTATCTGATGTATTTAAAAACCTGATCATCTGTATATAACCTGTGTGAACAGGGTTCAGAGAGGAAAAATCCATGTGTGCATACAGGGTAGAACAGCTTTTGTGCAGATAGCCCAAGAGGAGTGGTGGAACTCCCCAGTCTTGTAGACACAAGAGAACAATTATGGAAACAGGAACACATGGGCTACTTGCACAGTGAACAAGTCTGTATGATCATGTTCACACACCACCAAGAAACCTGAAGACACAAAAGAGAATAGTGAAACCAAAAACACTCAGTTTGAAAAAATGTTGCAGTAATCCGCAAGTGCTAGTAAAAGATGTAAAAAACAGGGTATTTGGTTGATACGTTTTTTGCAAAAAATGTATACTAAGCTGCTCTACCAATCTTCACGGTATACCCTTATCAGAGCAGTCCTAACTAATGTATGCAATCCCTATCTGATGTATTTAAAAACCTGATCATCTGTATATAACCTGTGTGATCAGGGTTCAGAGAGGAAAAATCCATGTGTGCATACAGGGTAGAACAGCTTTTGTGCAGATAGCCCAAGAGGAGTGGTGGAACTCCCCAGTCTTGTAGACACAAGAGAACAAATATGGAAACAGGAACACATGGGCTACTTGCACAGTGAACAAGTCTGTATGATCATGTTCACACACCACCAAGAAACCTGAAGACACAAAAGAGAATAGTGAAACCAAAAACACTCAGTTTGAAAAAATGTTGCAGTAATCCGCAAGTGCTAGTAAAAGATGTAAAAAACAGGGTATTTGGTTGATACGTTTTTTGCAAAAAATGTATACTAAGCTGCTCTACCAATCTTCACGGTATACCCTTATCAGAGCAGTCCTAACTAATGTATGCAATCCCTATCTGATGTATTTAAAAACTTGATCATCTGTATATAACCTGTGTGAACAGGGTTCAGAGAGGAAAAATCCTTGTGTGCATACAGGGTAGAACAGCTTTTGTGCAGATAGCCCAAGAGGAGTGGTGGAACTCCCCAGTCTTGTAGACACAAGAGAACAATAGAGAACAATAGTGAAACCAAAAACACTCAGTTTGAAAAAATGTTGCAGTAATCCGCAAGTGCTAGTAAAAGATGTAAAAAACAGGGTATTTGGTTGATACGTTTTTTGCAAAAAATGTATACTAAGCTGCTCTACCTACTCAGTGTTTTTGGTTTCACTATTCTCTTTTGTGTCTTCAGGTTTCTTGGTGGTGTGTGAACATGATCATACAGACTTGTTCACTGTGCAAGTAGCCCATGTGTTCCTGTTTCCATAATTGTTCTCTTGTGTCTACAAGACTGGGGAGTTCCACCACTCCTCTTGGGCTATCTGCACAAAAGCTGTTCTACCCTGTATGCACACAAGGATTTTTCCTCTCTGAACCCTGTTCACACAGGTTATATACAGATGATCAAGTTTTTAAATACATCAGATAGGGATTGCATACATTAGTTAGGACTGCTCTGATAAGGGTATACCGTGAAGATTGGTAGAGCAGCTTAGTATACATTTTTTGCAAAAAACGTATCAACCAAATACCCTGTTTTTTACATCTTTTACTAGCACTTGCGGATTACTGCAACATTTTTTCAAACTGAGTGTTTTTGGTTTCACTATTCTCTTTTGTGTCTCCTGATGAGACTATGTTGCCCCATCACGAACGCTTTACCACCGACCGACACGGTGACACAGACGAAGTTGCACACGAGCTACAAGAAAAGGTAATAGATGACCCAGTTCTTGACCCCGATTGGCAGCCATTGGGGGAACAGGGTGCAGGCGGCAGCAGTTCTGAAGCGGAGGAGGAGGGGCCGCAGCAGGCATCAACATCGCAACAGGTTCCATCTGCCGGGCCCGTATCTTGCCCAAAATGCGTGGCAAAGCCAAAACCTGTTGGAGGACAGCGTGGCCATCCGGTTAAAGCTCAGTCTGCAATGCCTGAAAAGGTATCCGATGCTAGAAAGAGTGCAGTCTGGCATTTTTTTAAACAACATCCAATTGATCAGCGCAAAGTCATCTGTCAAAAATGTTCAACTACCTTAAGCAGAGGGCAGAATCTGAAAAGTCTCAATACAAGTTGCATGCATAGACATTTAACCACCATGCATTTGCAAGCTTGGACTAACTACCAAACGTCCCTTAAGGTTGTAGCACCCTCGGCCAATGAAGCTAGTCACCAACGCAACATCCCTTCCGGCAGTGTAAGGCCACCATTTTCCGCACCACCTGCAGTATCTGTGCAGGTTTCTTTGCCAGGCCAAAGCAGTCAGGGTCAGGGAATCACCAGTTTCGTAGTAGGAAACACTGCATCTTGGGCACCGGCGGCAACAATACCATCTCCCACCATCTCTCAGTCTGCCATGTCCACCGGCACCCCCGCTAGTTCCACGATCTCCAGCTCTCCAGTCCAGCTCACCCTACATGAGACTATGGTTAGAAAAAGGAAGTACTTAGCCTTGCATCCGCGTACACAGGGTTTGAACGCCCACATAGCTAGACTAATCTCGTTAGAGATGATGCCCTACCGGTTAGTTGAAAGCGAAGCTTTCAAAGCCCTGATGGACTACGCTGTACCACGCTACGAGCTACCCAGTCGACACTTTTTTTCCAGAAAAGCCATCCCAGCCCTCCACCAGCATGTTAAAGAGCGCATCGTCCATGCACTCAGGCAATCTGTGAGCACAAAGGTGCACCTGACAACAGATGCATGGACCAGTAGGCATGGCCAGGGACGTTACGTGTCCATCACGGCACACTGGGTGAATGTTGTGGATGCAGGGTCCACAGGGGACAGCAATTTTGGGACAGTTCTGCCTAGCCCACGGTCTAGGAAACAGTTGGCTGTAGCCGTTCGCACCCCCTCCTCCTCCTCCTCGTCCTCCTGCAGAAGCGAGAGCTCGTCCACAGACCGCAGTCGCACAACCACTCCATCCGCAGCTGCCACTGTTGCACACCAGGTCTCCCATTATGGGGCAGCTACTGGCAAACGTCAGCAGGCTGTATTGGCTATGAAGTGTTTGGGTGACAACAGACACACCGCGGAAGTTCTGTCCGAGTTCTTGCAGAAAGAAACGCAGTCGTGGCTGGGCACTGTAGATCTTGAGGCAGGCAAGGTAGTGAGTGATAACGATAGGAATTTCATGGCTGCCATCTCCCTTTCCCAACTGAAACACATTCCTTGCCTGGCTCACACCTTAAACCTGGTGGTGCAGTGCTTCCTGAAAAGTTATCCGGGGTTATCCGACCTGCTCCTCAAAGTGCGTGGACTTTGCTCACATATCCGCCGTTCGCCCGTACACTCCAGCCGTATGCAGACCTATCAGCGTTCTTTGAAACTTCCCCAGCATTGCCTAATCATAGACGTTGCAACAGGGTGGAACTCAACACTGCACATGCTTCAGAGACTGTGCGAACAGAGGCGGGCTGTTATGTTTTTGTGGGAGGATAAACATACACGGTCAGGCAGTAGGATGGCAGACATGGAGTTGTCAGATGTGCAGTGGTCGAAGATTCAAGACATGTGTCAAGTTCTACAGTGTTTTGAGGAATACAAATGGCTGGTTAGTGTAGACAACGCCATAATAAGCATGAGCATCCCCCTAATGCGTCTGCTGATGCAAAGTTTGACGCACATAAAGGATCAGGCGTCTGCAGCTGAGGAAGAAGAAAGCCTTGATGACAGTCAGCCATTGTCTGGCCAGGGCAGTGTACAGGACGAGGTAGCGGGCGAAGAGGAGGAGGAGGACGAGGAGGATGATGGGGATGATTATATTTTTAATGAGGAAGCTTTTCCGGGGCCACTGGAAATTGTTGGCGCGGCAAGGCCGGGTTCTGGTTTTTTGAGGGACACAAGTGACGTGGATTTGCCTGAAACTGCCCCTCAACCAAGCACAACCGCAGATTTGAGAACTGGAACTTTGGCCCACATGGCGGATTATGCCTTACGTATCCTCAAAAGGGACACACGCATTACTAAAATGATGAACGATGACGATTACTGGTTGGCCTGCCTCCTTGATCCTCGCTATAAAGGCAAATTGCAAAATATAATGCCACATGAGAACTTGGAACTAATATTAGCAACCAAACAATCAACTCTTGTTGACCGTTTGCTTCTGGCATTCCCTGCACACAGCGCCCGTGATCATTCTCACACGAGCTGCAGGGGCCAGCAGACCAGAGGTGTTAGAGGGGCAGAAATCAGAAGTGGCGTTGGCCAGAGGGGTTTTCTGACCAGGTTGTGGAGTGATTTTGCTATGACCGCAGACAGGACAGGTACTGCAGCATCAATTCAAAGTGACAGGAGACAACATTTGTCCAGTATGGTTACAAACTATTTTTCATCCCTTATCGACGTTCTCCCTCAACCGTCATTCCCATTTGATTACTGGGCATCCAAATTAGACACCTGGCCAGAATTGGCAGAATATGCATTGCAGGAGCTTGCTTGCCCGGCAGCTAGTGTCCTATCAGAAAGAGTATTCAGTGCTGCAGGTTCAATACTAACAGAAAAAAGGACTCGTCTGGCTACCCAAAATGTAGATGATCTAACCTTCATTAAAATGAACCACAACTGGATTTCGAAATCTTTTGCCCCACCTTGCCCGGCTGACACCTAGCTTTCCTATGAAAAGGTCTTGCCTGTGGACTATTATGAATGACTTTTCCAATATCGTAATTTGCTGCACCTGATTTTCCAGCATACGACATGTTTACACCTCCCTAAATGGCCAAACTCCCCACACGGGGCCGTGGTATCGCCACTTGGCGCCAGCACCCGTGAGAGTGCTGTTTTTTTTCTGAAGAGGTGGGTGTGCCCGCTTTTGGTCGACGGCACTGCCACTGGGTCCCTCATAGTACAATAAAGTGTCTCTGGCGGTGGTGGTGCGCACCCAACGTCAGACACACCGTTGTAATATGAGGGGCCCTGGGCCTGTACCGCCGGCCACAAGACAGTTCCCCCCCCCAGCTCAAACAGTGCTCTACCACTTGCAAAATTATCTCTCACAGCTCCACCAATGTTTAGTCTATGCGCTGACATCCTTCAATGCCTGGCACTGACAATACCATTGTATTGACATTTTTGTTATGTTAGGCCTTCGAAGCCTGTCTGCGGTCCCTCCTTCCACTAGGCCTCCACTGACCATTGTACTGCTGCCCGTGTACCCCTGGAACCAATGTAAAAGTGCCTACAGCCTGTCCAATTTGTTATGTTAGGCCTTCGAAGCCTGTCTGCGGTCCCTTCTTTCTACTACAACTACACTGACCAGACCACTGCCGCCCGTGTACCCCTGTAACCTATTTTAAAGTGCATACAGCCAATTTTTATTCTCTATTTTACAATTATAAAGCCCAGATGGACTACGCTGTACCACGGTAAGAGCTACCCAGTCGTCACTTCTTTTGCGAGAAAAGCCATCCCAGCACTACAGCATCATGTAAAAATCTGCATTGTCCATGCTCTCTGGCTATCTAATAGTAGAAAGGTGCACCTGACAACAGATGCATGGACCAGTAGGCATGTCCACGAAAGGTTACATGTCCATTACGGCGCACTGGGTTAATGTTGTGGATGCATGGTCCACAGGGGACAGCCTACAAAGTCTGTCTGCAGTCCCAAATATAAATTGTTCTCCGCTTACCACACCAATGCTGCCTCTGTACCCCTGGAACATTTCATAAACTCCATTGACCAAAATTTGGGGTTTACAGCCTACTACCAGTGTCTGCCGCTCCAAGGTGTTCCCCGGGTTGCCTTTTCTGAGCTTTGATCTTCAGGCTCTTCTTAAGTAGTTGTTGAAAACAACACTGCATTCGGCCTACAAGTTGGGTCTGGGGTGTAGAGATGGTGTGTTCCACTCCAAGGTGTTCCCCAGGTTTCCTCGCCATTGCTGCGATCTTAATGCTCTCATTTAGTAGTTGTTGGAAACTACAGTGCATTAGGCCTACAAATTGGGTATGGGGTGTAGCGAGATGGTGTGTTCCACTCCAAGGTGTTCCCCATGTTTCCTCGCCATTGCTGCGATCTTAATGCTCTCGTTTAGTAGTTGTTGGAAACTACAGTGTATTAGGCCTACAAATTGGGTATGGGGTGTAGAGAGATGGTGTGTTCCACTCCAAGGTGTTCCCCAGGTTTCCTCGCCATTGCTTCGATCTTCCTGCTCTCGTTTAGTAGTTGTTGGAAACTACACTGCATTAGGCCTACAAATTGGGTATGGGGTGTAGAGAGACGGTGTGTTACACTCCAAGGTGTTCCCCAGGTTTCCTCGCCATTGCTGCGATCTTCCTGCTCTCGTTTAGTAGTTGTTGGAAACTACAGTGCATTAGGCCTACAAATTGGGTATGGGGTGTAGAGAGATGGTGTGTTCCACTCCAAGGTGTTCCCCAGGTTTCCTCGCCATTGCTGCGATCTTAATGCTCTCGTTTAGTAGTTGTTGGAAACTACACTGCATTAGGCCTACAAATTGGGTATGGGGTGTAGAGAGACGGTGTGTTACACTCCAAGGTGTTCCCCAGGTTTCCTCTCCATTGCTTCGATCTTCCTGCTCTCGTTTAGTAGTTGTTGGAAACTACACTGCATTAGGCCTACAAATTGGGTATGGGGTGTAGAGAGATGGTGTGTTACACTACAAGGTGTTCTCCAGGTTGCCTTTCCTGAGCTTCTATGTTCAGGCTCTCATTAAATTGTGGTTAAATGGAACAACTGCATTTGGCGTACTAGTTGGGTTGGGGCCTACTATCGGTGTCTGCCACTCCTTGCTGTTCTCCTCCACTGAACAAAGCTGTGCCGCCTGTTTACTACGGTTGCCAATTTTGAACTGCATTTCGACTACTTACTGATATGGGCCTACTCTCTGTGTCAGCCTCTCATTCTAGTTGTCCTCCACTGCAATGCCCCCTGGTTAGTCCTGTGTTACCAATTTTGAACTGCATTTAGCCAACTTTATTCCTTGGGCCTATATCTGTGTTTCCTCCTCATCCTGCCCATTGCCCAGCCAGTGATAGATGAGTCTGCTGGTACATTGACCCATAACGCTAAATTCCCCGTGCACGCTACACAGCAAGATTGTGACCCTGCTGAAAGTCAGGTTCCTCTTCCCGCATACCATACCACCTTACAAGGGGACAAAGAGGAAGGTGCAGATGAAAGTGCAGGTTCCTTCATCAGGTGGGGGGAGGAATACTAGTTGGCGACGTCACTGGCACAGGGCCTCTCATAGTACGCAAAAGTGTTGCTGCCGGTGGCAGGCGCCCCCGCCGTGCAAACACACCGCTGTACTTTGAGGGGCCCTGTGCCAGTGCCAGTGCCAACGAGTGGGCCCCCCCTGCTTGCTCAGGATCACAGCACTTGCAAAGTTGAAATACTTTCCTCTCCCTGCTCCACTGCCGTGACGCGTTCCAGATTTCCTGGGCCCACTAATTACTTGAACCAGCCCTACCCCCCACAACTTTAGCCAAATGACTACCAATTTCAAATGCCTTCCAATTATTATAAGCTAAATTACGATTGACAAGCTTCAGTAAAAAGAATGGATGTTTTTGCCATTAAAATGGGCAGTGTAGGTGTTTTCCTGGCCTCCACTCACTGCCAACTATGCTCCCCCATTGACTTGCATTGGGTTTCGTGTTTCGGGCGATACCCGACTTTTCGCGATAATCGGCCGATTCCACTCGACTCGACTTCTAAGATAGTCGGGTTTCGCGAAACACGACTCGACTCTAAAAAGGTCAAGGTCGCTCAACCCTAGTGCTCAGTAAACGATCGGTTAATTAGTGTGTGCATAAAAAGAAACCCAGCACCCCAGACCTTCACTTGAACTGCAACTTGAGCTCTGACAACATGGCAAAAATCCACCCTGCGACCAAAGCCTGGATTATCAAGAGGCTGAACACCAGATCAACTGCAGAGGTGGCTGGCACCTTTAATGTGTCTCAGCATCAAGTACAAAGAATTAAAAAAAGATATGAAGAGACTGGAGATGTGTTTGACAAGCCCAGGTCCGGCAGACACCACAAGACAACTGCTCAGGAGCAACATGTGGGTTAGAAAATCCAAAGCAAGTCCCTCTTCCACTGCAGCAGAGCTCCAACAGGCCTGGTCACCTCAAGTCCCTGTGTCAACTAGAACAGTTTGTAGGATTCTGTCTCGAAATGGCCTCCATGGTCGAATCAGTGCCCAGAAGCCAGCACTAAACAAAAGCTAAATAAAAAACCGTGTGGCATTTGCAAAGTCCCACAGCCTACTAAACAGATGGAAACTGGAAAAGTGGCAGAAGGTGGATTTCTCTGATGAATCTTCAGTAGAATTACACCACAGCCACCGCAAATACTGCAGGAGACCTACTGGAGCACGTATGGATCCAAAATACACCCAGAAAACAGTTACATTTGGTGGTGGAAAGATCATGGTCTGGGGTTACATTCAGTATGGGGGTGTGCAAAACATTTGCAAGGTGGAAGGCAATATCAATAGCCTAAAATATCAAGAAGTATTAGCTACCTCTTATATTACAAATCATAAAAGGGGTCAAATTCTGCAGCAGGATGGTGCCCCATCTCATACATCCATCTCTACAACAAAGTTCCTCCAGGCAAAAAAGATCAAGGTGCTCAAGGACTGGCCAGCCCAGTCACCAGACATGAACATCATTGAGCATGTTTGGGGTAGGATGAAAGACGAAGCTTGGAAGACAAAACCAAAGAATCTAGATGAACTCTGGGAGGCATGTAAGACTGCATTAATAAATTGTATGAATCATTGTTGAACCGCATGGATGCAGTCCTTCAAGCTCATGGAAGTCACTCAAAATATTAAATATGACTCTAATAGCACCACAACTTCATTCACCAATGTTATGCAACATATATTTGTATTTTAAGTTAATTATTTGTTTGAATATCACATTACTTTCTGTGGGCGACAAAACTTATGTCTTGGCTAAATGTGACCATTCTGTGTCCATTAACTGATCAATATTTCTGCATTGATGTCAATTTATTTTCTTAAACTAAACCACATTTCGGAGGGTTTCAGCTTTCAAAAGAATAATTTATACAACCAATGGATGAATTTAACGCCAGTTTATTGTTAGGGCTAGCGGAACGCACCAAATAATAAGACAGATAGAGTATGGTGCGTTCGCAGCCCGGGGTCCACCGTGCAGAGATGGAACCTGCTGCCAAGTAATGACGGACTATATGGCGGTACAAAGTGAATACACACATGGGCTAACCTCACCCTGTGTGAAGGAAGCGAACCCTGTTACGTCACAGGGCCGTGGTACCGCACCAGGAGAGCATTCAACGAGTCTCAGAACTCAATCGCAAGACACAGGATTTGAGTACATAGACCTCATGCGCTCGACACCGCTACAGAGTTGTCAGAGTGACAGCAAAAGAAGCATGAGAGTGCATGCAGTGCCGCACTGGCGAACGCCACTAACCACCCAGGCTTGGGTCAGGAAAGCGCTGTGAAAGCACAAGGCGCCGCACTGGCGGTCACAGCAATAAGACGCTGTATTGTGTGTTTATGTGCAGATGGCTAAGTCGGGCGCTAGATAGCAAACATACACCTTCCGCGAACAGT
Organism: Ranitomeya imitator; assembly: GCF_032444005.1. Taxonomy (NCBI): domain Eukaryota; kingdom Metazoa; phylum Chordata; class Amphibia; order Anura; family Dendrobatidae; genus Ranitomeya; species Ranitomeya imitator. The sequence continues at coordinate 604,995,120 of NC_091283.1, read as the reverse complement.
CATCCAATAGGGAGGGTTATTTAAAGAGCGACTTTCACTCACAACACACACACATTTACAAATGTACACTAGCGCATGGCCGTGCGGTCATGCGCAGCTTATATAGTTGCAGCACGTTCAAGACCTTCCAATAAAGGACCAATGGGAAGCTGCTACCAAAGTTTTGCCCTTTCAGGACCTTCCTGGAGGACCAATGGGATGTGCTGCAGTATCTGAGCATGTGACCCTCGATCTCCAATGGGAGATCTTGCCCTGGGCATGCTCAGAAAGAGAAAAGCAGGACTTAGCCCCAAAAGCATCTGCTCGCCGCTGCCCAACACTGACTTCAATGGCAGAAGCAGGAAAAGCAGCAGTAACTCTTTGTACATAGTGAGACTGAGCAAGACGCTGGGACCGACGTCTCTGCTGAGCAGACTCCACTGCGGCTGGATAAGAATGGGAGACCGCAGCGGAGATGACTCGAGATTCCCCTTGTGCAGAAGTGGGAACTCGACACCTAACATTACCCCCCCTCCTAGGACCCCCCCCCTCCTTGGGCCTCGCTACGCTCGAAGGCAGCAATGAGCTGTGGGGCCCGAATGTTTTCAGCAGGCTCCCAGGACCTGTCCTCTGGGCCATAACCCTTCCAATCCACCAGATAGAACTTTTTGCCACGTACCACCTTGCACCCCAAAATAGCGTTCACCTCGTAATCGTCCATAGACGAACCCGATGTCCCGGCAGATGACTCGGAAAACCGGGACATGTATACGGGTTTCAAGAGGGACACATGAAAGGTGTCGGTGATACCCAAGCGTGGAGGAAGGGTCAGACGGTAGACCACAGGGTTAACCTGTTCAAGGACCTTGAAGGGACCCAAGTAGCGAGGTGCAAACTTAGTGGACTCCACACGCAGCCTGATGTTATGGGCGGAGAGCCACACTAAGTCGCCAGGAGCAAAGGTCGGAGCGGGACGCCGATGAGCATCGGCGGAGGACCTCATTCTCTCCTTGGAGGCCCGAATGGCATCCTGAGTGCGGTCCCAAATGTCCCGTGCCTCCACAGCCCAGTCTGCCACCCTGGAGTCAGCAGAAGACACAGGCATGGGCACAGGGACACGCGGATGCTGGCCGTAATTTAGGAGGAATGGAGTCTGACCGGTGGAGTCGGCTACGGCGTTGTTAAGCGCAAACTCTGCCCACGGTAGCAAGGATGCCCAGTCATCCTGCCTGGCAGAAACAAAATGTCGTAAATATGTGACCAAGGTCTTGTTGGCCCTCTCTACCAACCCATTCGTCTCGGGATGATATGCCGAAGAGAGATTCAACTCAATACTGAGTAGACGACAAAGCTCTCTCCAGAATCGAGACGCAAACTGGGGACCCCGGTCACTAACAATTTTGTCTGGCATACCGTGTAGGCGAAAGATATGTTTGATGAACAAGACAGCCAACGCCCGTGCAGAAGGTAGCCGTGGAAGAGGCACCAAGTGCACCATTTTGGAAAAATGGTCGGTGATCACCCAGATAATGGTGCAGTTACGAGACTTGGGTAAGCCCACCACAAAGTCCATCCCGACCATCTCCCAGGGCCTGTCAGAGGCACCCACCGGCAGAGGGTAAAGCAAACCAGCTGGCCGTTGCCGAGGGGACTTGTTCTTGGCGCAAGAGACACACGCCCGAACATATTCTGCGACATCACGAGCCATATGCGGCCACCAGTATGTCCTCGCCAGTAACTCAGATGTCCTTTTAACCAAAATGTTCACCCACCCTGGACGAGTGTGCCCAAGAGAGAACCTCCGGTCGCAAACTGGATGGTACAAAAGTCTTGCCCGGAGGCACAGACTCTAGCGAAACCGGGGCCACAGTTCTCAAGCTCTCGGTGGGGACAATAAGCCGAGGCTCCTCTTCCTCCTCCGCAGATGACACAACGGAGCGAGAGAGAGCGTCGGCCCGAATGTTCTGCTCCCCAGAAAGAAAATGGAGGGTGAAATGAAACCGGGAGAAGAATAAGGACCATCTGGCCTGGCGAGAATTCAACCGCTGGGCTGTCTGCAGGTACACCAAATTTTTATGGTCTGTGAAGACTTGGAAGGGAAAACGTGCTCCCTCCAAGAGATGTCTCCACTCCGAGAAAGCCAACATCATGGCTAGCAACTCTCTGTCCCTGATGGAATAATTCCTCTCTGCTGGTGAGAAGGTCTTAGAAAAGTAGAAGCAAGGATGCTTCCGACCTTGAGCATCCTTTTGGAAGAGGACTGCTCCAGCACCAACAGAAGAGGCATCCACCTCCATGATAAATGGCTTATCAACATCGGGGCGATGTAGGATGGGAGCGCTAGCGAAGTGTGACTTTATGGAGTTAAAGGCCTTGGAGACCTCGTCAGACCACAATTTGGGATTTGCCCCCTTCTTGGTGAGGGCAACCAAGGGAGCTACCAAAGTTGAGAAGTGCGGAATGAACTGGCGATAATAATTAATGAACCCCATAAAGCGCTGCACCGCTTTAAGAGAATGGGGTTCCTGCCAGTCCATCACAGCCTGTAGTTTGGCAGGATCCATAGCCAATCCCTGGGCAGAGATGATGTAGCCTAGGAAAGGTAAGGACTCCTGCTCGAACATACACTTCTCCAACTTGGCATAGAGGGAGTTTGCCCGTAGGAGGTCGAAGACTTTGCAAACATCTCTCCGGTGGGAGTCAATATCTGGAGAGTAGATGAGAATATCATCCAGATAGACTACGACCGAGGTGGAAAGCATATCCCGGAAGATGTCGTTCACAAAGTCTTGGAAAACGGCTGGGGCATTACAGAGCCCGAAGGGCATCACCAGATATTCATAGTGCCCATCCCTGGTGTTAAAAGCCGTCTTCCATTCGTCCCCCTCACGGATGCGAATCAGGTTGTAAGCACCCCGCAGATCTAATTTAGTAAATACCCTTGCTCCCCGAAGCCTATCGAAGAGCTCAGATATCAAGGGCAAAGGATACTTATTCTTAACGGTGATGGCGTTAAGACCCCTGTAGTCTATGCATGGATGCAATTCCCCATTCTTCTTCTGCACGAAGAAGAACCCTGCCCCAGCAGGTGACACTGACTTCCTAATGAATCCTCTTGCCAGATTTTCCTGGATGTACTGTGACATTGCCTCCGTCTCCGGGAGAGATAACGGATAGACTCGACCCCGGGGAGGCTCAGCACCAGGCAAGAGATCAATAGGACAGTCATAGGGGCGATGGGGCGGAAGGATCTCCGCCGCCTTTTTGGAGAACACGTCTGCATAAGACCAATACTGCTTGGGGAGAGAGGATAGATCTGCGGGTACCTCTGTAGTAGCAACCTGAACGCACTCCCTCTGACACCTACCCCCACAAGATTCACCCCATCCCAGAATTCTGCCTGAGGACCACTCGATATGAGGAGAGTGGTACCATAGCCAAGGTATTCCCAACAGGACCTCATCAATTCCCTTAGGAATGACGAGCAGAGATATAATCTCCTGATGAGATGGCGACATGGACAGAGTAAAAGGGATGGTCTGGTGTGTTATCTGTGAGGGCAGTGTCGACCCATTCACCACTCGTACCGTTACTGGTTGAGCTAGCATAACCAGGGGTATTGCGTGACGTTGGGTGAAGGCAGAAGACATAATATTGCCCTCCGCCCCAGAATCCACGCAGAGCTCTACCGAGTGGGAGAATGAGCCTATAATAATTGTCCCCTTAAAGGACAATTTAGAGGCAAACGTCACCGTGTCTAGTGTACCTCCACCTACTACCACTAGACGCTGACGTTTCCTCGACCGCTGAGGACATCTGGTGGCTAGATGTCCTGACTGCTGGCAAACATGACAGACCTTGAGTGCACAAGCGGTCCGGGACTTAGATCCCGCTTGTGACACTTCCATGGCCTCATGTGACTCAGGAACCAGGACCGGAGATTCCAGAGGTTTCGCAAAGGTAGGAGCCAGCCGAAACCTCTGCCTACACTGGGCTCGCTCTAACCTCCGCTCGTTAAAACGGAGGTCAATTCGAGTGGAGACAGTTATTAACGCCTCCAGTGTGGCAGGAATCTCCCTAGTGGCCAGAGCGTCCTTAACATGATCAGCCAGGCCCCTCCAAAATATGGGGATAAGGGCTTTATCCGACCAGTCCAGCTCAGAAGCTAAAGTGCAGAATTGGACGGCAAAATGACTGACCAAGGACTCACCCTGAGTTAATGCCAGCAGTTGGAGCGCAGTATCATGGGTGACTTGAGGTCCTAAAAAGACCTGTTTCAGAGTGCTCAGGAACAGCGGAGCACTCTGCACCACATGATCGCCACGCTCCCACAGCGGCGTAGCCCATTCCAACGCCCTGTCCGACAAGAGAGACACTATAAATCCCACCTTAGCCCGCTCTGTGGGAAAACGTGCAGCCAGGAGCTCGAGGTGAATAGAGCACTGACTCACGAATCCCCTACAAAATTTGCTATCACCAGAAAATTTTTCTGGCAGCGGGAGGCGAGATAATGTCGGAACAGGGGTGGCAATGGACAAGGTTGCTGCAGCCACGCTAGCAGCCTGTACAGCAACTGCGGTAACATCCACAGCTGAGGTTGAGCTCTCGAGAGCCGCCAACCTACCCTCCAGCTGCTGGATATACCGCAAGGATTGCTGTTTGTCCGTCATTACTAGCCAGACCCTGGCGCTAGTGTAATGTTAGGGCTAGCGGAACGCACCAAATAATAAGACAGATAGAGTATGGTGCGTTCGCAGCCCGGGGTCCACCGTGCAGAGATGGAACCTGCTGCCAAGTAATGACGGACTATATGGCGGTACAAAGTGAATACACACATGGGCTAACCTCACCCTGTGTGAAGGAAGCGAACCCTGTTACGTCACAGGGCCGTGGTACCGCACCAAGAGCGCAAGCAACGAGTCTCAGAACTCAATCCCAAGACACAGGATTTGAGTACATAGACCTCATGCGCTCGACACCGCTACTGAGGTGTCAGAGTGACAGCAATAGAAGCACGAGAGTGCATGCAGTGCCGCACTGGCGAACGCCACTAACCACCCAGGCTTGGGTCAGGAAAGCGCTGTGAAAGCACAAGGCGCCGCACTGGCGGTCACAGCAATAAGACGCTGTATTGTGTGTTTACGTGCTGATGGCTAAGTCGGGCGCTAGATAGCAAACATACACCTTCCGCGAACAGTCATCCAATAGGGAGGGTTATTTAAAGAGCGACTTTCACTCACAACACACACACATTTACAAATGTACACTAGCGCATGGCCGTGCGGTCATGCGCAGCTTATATAGTTGCAGCACGTTCAGGACCTTCCAATAAAGGACCAATGGGAAGCTGCTACCAAAGTTTTGCCCTTTCAGGACCTTCCTGGAGGACCAATGGGATGTGCTGCAGTACCTGAGCATGTGACCCTCGATCTCCAATGGGAGATCTTGCCCTGGGCATGCTCAGAAAGAGAAAAGCAGGACTTAGCCCCAAAAGCATCTGCTCACCGCTGCCCAACACTGACTTCAATGGCAGAAGCAGGAAAAGCAGCAGTAACTCTTTGTACATAGTGAGACTGAGCAAGACGCTGGGACCGACGTCTCTGCTGAGCAGACTCCACTGCGGCTGGATAAGAATGGGAGACCGCAGCGGAGATGGCTCGAGATTCCCCTTGTGCAGAAGCAGGAACTCGACACCTAACACTTATAAGCTTTGATTTACATAACATGGATAAGCGACATAACTTCTGTCAAGGAGTGTATATAGGGCTAGCCGTCGGTGAGCGGGGGCACCATTTTTCGGCCTAGATTAGGGCGCCAACCTTCACGACAACGCAGAATCCTTCTACAGGTCCTTCTCAAAAAATTAGCATATAGTGTTAAATTTCATTATTTACCATAATGTAATGATTACAATTAAACTTTCATATATTATAGATTCATTATCCACCAACTGAAATTTGTCAGGTCTTTTATTGTTTTAATACTGATGATTTTGGCATACAACTCCTGATAACCCAAAAAACCTGTCTCAATAAATTAGCATATTTCACCCATCCAATCAAATAAAAGTGTTTTTTAATAACAAACAAAAAAATCAACAAATAATAATGTTCAGTTATGCACTCAATACTTGGTCGGGAATCCTTTGGCAGAAATGACTGCTTCAATGCGGCGTGGCATGGAGGCAATCAGCCTGTGACACTGCTGAGATGTTATGGAGGCCCAGGATGCTTCAATAGCGGCCTTAAGCTCATCCAGAGTGTTGGGTCTTGCGTCTCTCAACTTTCTCTTCACAATATCCCACAGATTCTCTATGGGGTTCAGGTCAGGAGAGTTGGCAGGCCAATTGAGCACAGTAATACCATGGTCAGTAAACCATTTACCAGTGGTTTTGGCACTGTGAGCAGGTGCCAGGTCGTGCTGAAAAATGAAATCTTCATCTCCATAAAGCATTTCAGCCGATGGCAGCATGAAGTGCTCCAAAATCTCCTGATAGCTAGCTGCATTGACCCTGCCCTTGATGAAACACAGTGGACCAACACCAGCAGCTGACATGGCACCCCACACCATCACTGACTGTGGGTACTTGACACTGGACTTCAGGCATTTTGGCATTTCCTTCTCCCCAGTCTTCCTCCAGACTCTGGCACCTTGATTTCCGAATGACATGCAAAATTTGCTTTCATCAGAAAAAAGTACTTGGGACCACTTAGCAACAGTCCAGTGCTGCTTCTCTGTAGCCCAGGTCAGGCGCCTCTGCCGCTGTTTATGGTTCAAAAGTGGCTTTACCTGGGGAATGCGGCACCTGTAGCCCATTTCCTGCACACGCCTGTGCACGGTGGCTCTGGATGTTTCCACACCAGACTCAGTCCACTGCTTCCTCAGGTTCCCCAAGGTCTGGAATCGGTCCTTCTCCACAATCTTCCTCAGGGTCCGGTCTCCTCTTCTCGTTGTACAGCGTTTTCTGCCACATTGTTTCCTTCCAACAGACTTACCATTGAGGTGCCTTGATACAGCACTCTGGGAACAGCCTATTTGTTGAGAAATTTCTTTCTGGGTCTTACCCTCTTGCTTGAGGGTGTCAATGATGGCCTTCTTGACATCTGTCAGGTCGCTAGTCTTACCCATGATGGGGGTTTTGAGTAATGAACCAGGCAGGGAGTTTATAAAAGCCTCAGGTATCTTTTGCATGTGTTTAGAGTTAATTAGTTGATTCAGAAGATTAGGGTAATAGGTCGTTTAGAGAACCTTTTCTTGATATGCTAATTTATTGAGACGGGTTTTTTGGGTTATCAGGAGTTGTATGCCAAAATCATCAGTATTAAAACAATAAAAGACCTGACAAATTTCAGTTGGTGGATAATGAATCTATAATATATGAAAGTTTAATTGTAATCATTACATTATGGTAAATAATGAAATTTAACACTATATGCTAATTTTTTTAGAAGGACCTGTATATGGACATTTGAGGGATGGTCAGGTATTTTATTGAAATAAATTGGGCAGTCTATTGTTTATTAAAACATTGTTGTGGTATTATATGATAATCTGACATCCACTTGACTAGGATGCTTGTACATCTGTGGCCTTGTTTAAGTGTTATATATATATTATATTTATATAGCTGGCACTGGTGTAGGATAGTATTTTAGATTGTTTTATCAATTTGTTTTCTGGAATAATTGTGGTCAATTTATCTACTCTATTGCAGGCTGCTTAATGTTAGTCCATTCATGTACAATAGTGTTTTGCATTATTGGTGTTTCTTTTGGTGAAGCTATTCAGCAGTAGGGTGCATTAGGGAACATTAAGGGCAGCCATCGGTGAGCGGGGAGCCACATTGCGTTCAAGCTAGGGTGCCAAACTCCACCGGTAGAAAAGGTTTACAAATTTAGGGTATCCAGAGTGCAAGAGAGACTTCCTCCACATGTGATTTATACCCTCTGGTGTATTATTTTTGTCATTGTTCTTGTATTATTCTAATTCTGACCATTTTAAGTAAATTAAATAAATGTTATATTTTAGTGGGGTTCTTTCATAATAAGCTACAGGAATAACGAGATCCTAAAGAAGAGGTGACTGACTAGTCACAGTGACGTTCCGGAAAAGGCATCCATGGATAAGATGCCTAGTCACGAACCTCCACAGCTTGTAGCGCCAAAGGTAACGGGCTGAGTTCGTGGGACTAGTGGTGGTCCCAAGCAGTAGATCCATTAGTGGAAGAAATAGGATGTGGAACCGCTGATTGAGTAGAGACTCGCTGATCAGGACTGTGGCAATAAACTGGGCTGTGGTAACATAGTGTATGAAACAGTGTGTCTGTAAAGCCCTGGAGTAGAACTACAGGGAAAGGATACGGTGTGAGGGAGAATGCTTTATACCATAAAGGAAATGACCATAACACTATTACTTGTTTAAATCCTTTGCCAAGTGATGTACATGAATGTACGTCATGGTGGTGATCACAAGAAAATCAAATTTGTGGGGATTGACAAAATCATTCCCCCAGCAAGGGGAGGTGACTGGGATAAACTGATACTTCAAAAAGAAAGCAGGTGGATTTTCTGTTTGAAAACAACACAACCGAATGGCTTGAACAAACAACTATCATATAGTTGTTTTCTTTAAAAACACAATAGGGGCTTCTACCATCGGCCCACTACACATGACCCCTTACATTTCATACACACACCCTTACCCTATTCTTTTCGCAATATCGCAGGCCCATTTAGGGATATGGTAATAGGGAGAGCCGTCATTGAGTGGGGGCGCCATTCGCGCAGGATTTGTAGGGTGCCAACCTCCGCGTCAGGCAGGAGTGTAGCCTGACAGTGTAGGATAATATAGGTTTTCTATACATTGGCGTATACCCCCTCCCCCGACCGCCTCTCCTTAAGAATTAATTAAATAACTACTTTTAAGATGTAATATGCAATAATATAGTAGTATACAATATGTGTCCTTGGCATACAAGTTACATATAGGGTTCACATATATCCCTTTATATATATATTTTTTCTGTCTTTTTTGTATTGTAGGGCCTAATAGGGTGAGCTAAATAGGGATAGCCGCCGTTGAGTGGGGGTGCCAACTGCACAGGATCCCTAGAGTGCCAACCTCCGCGTCAGGTAGGACACCAGGAGTATAGATCTACATCAGGATAAATATAGGGCATTCCTGTGGTCTGTGGCGTCCCTCACTATATACAATCATTTAACACAAACAGGTATGAACCTTTGGGGCATGTATTTTCATACTATCTCTCTGGCCTCATTTCTCCATGATCCATGTTGGTACTTACATATAAAAAGTTCGGGGAAAATCCGGACCGTACTATTGTGGAAAAACAGAATGGTACTATAATTTGCATAAAGATGAATTGCTCTGTTTAAATATAGTCGCGCGGAATCGTTTCCCTATAAAGCATACTAATGAGTTTCTCCATGCAGACTAATAGGTTTGATGCCTCTGGAATACATATCCGTGTGGCTCACATTTTTTCATACTTAATGTCTCCTCACAATTATGTTTTGTAAAAGAACCAAGCATTGCTATGTTTCTTTAAGAGTTTGCGTGTCACCGCTGATGGTTTATGCGTCTAATGCACTGCGCATGCGCATTAGATGCACCACGCAGACCGGAAGTGAGGCTTGCAGACCGGAAATGCGCTGCATGCCGAGGATGCTGTACATCGCACGCGTCCCGGATCTACATGTTATATATAGGACACAAGCGGGTACTATGTAATGCAGCCAGACAGGTACTCTTGCACTCTCCTAATGAGTCCGAGACAGGACGAAACGCGTCGGAAGATGCCATTTGATAACAGAGGCCATTAACCCTTCCTAAATAAAGATGAATGGGTGAGATCCAACCATTTTAACCCCTTAGCGACCGCCGATACGCCTTTTAACGGCGGCCGCTAAGGGTACTTAAACCACAGCGCCGTTAATTAACGGCGCTGTGGAAAAAGTCCATAGCGCCCCCCAGAGGCCGATTTTCTCCGGGGTCTCGGCTGCCGAGGGTAGCCGAGACCCCAGAGAACATGATTCGGGGGGGTTTTAACCCACCCCGCATTTGCGATCGCCGGTAATTAACCGTTTACCGGCGATCGCAAAAAAAAAAAAAAAAAAGCGATCTCTTTTTAATTTCTCTGTCCTCCGATGTGATCGCACATCGGAGGACAGAGAAAAGGGGTCCCAGGTGGCCCCTCAATACTCACCTAGCTCCCCCGATGCTCCTCGTGTCTCCCGGTGGGCGCCGCCATCTTCAAAATGGCGGGCGCATGCGCAGTGCGCCCGCCGGCCGGCTCCGGGAGGATCTTTGGGGTCTCAGCTGCCGGGGGTAGCCGAGACCTCAAAGAGCACGATCGGGGTCGGTATTACCGACCCCTGTTTTGCGATCGCCGGTAATTAACTGTTTAAAAAAAAAAAAAAAAGTAAAGTGTAATTCTCTGTCCTCTGATGTGATCGCACATCAGAGGACAGAGAAATAGGGGGATTCGGGGACCCTAGCATACTCACCTAGGTCCCTGGATCCTCTTGCTGCTCCTCCTGGCCGCCGGCAGCAGAACATGGCGGACGCATGCCCAGTGCACCCGCCATCTGTCTCCATCTGCCGGCTGGCAGGAAAACAGCAGTTGGGGCTAAAATTAGGGGTAGGGGTAGGGTTAGGGCTGGGGCTAAATTTAGGGTTAGGGTTAGGGGTAGGGTTAGGGGTAGGGTTAGGGTTAGGTGTAGGGTTAGGGGTAGGGGTAGGGTTAGGGTTAGGGTTAGGGGTAGGGTTAGGGGTAGGGGTAGGGTTAGGGGTAGGGTTAGGGGTAGGGTAAGGGTTAGGTTAGGGTTAGGTTAGGGGTAGGGTTAGGGGTAGGGTTAGGGGTAGGGTTAGGGGTAGGGTTAGGTTAGGGTTAGGGGTAGGGTTAGGGTTAGGTTAGGGTTAGGTTAGGGGTAGGGTTAGGGGTAGGGTTAGGGGTAGGGTTAGGTTAGGGTTAGGGGTAGGGTTAGGGGTAGGGGTAGGGTTAGGTTAGGGGTAGGGCTAGGGTTAGGGCTAGGGTTGGGGCTAAATTTAGGGTTAGGGTTGGGGCTAAATTTAGGGTTAGGGTTGGGGCTAAACTTAGGGTTAGGCTTCTTTCACACTTACGTCGGTACGGGGCCATCGCAATGCGTCGGCCCGACATACCGACGCACGTTGTGAAAATTGTGCACAACGTGGGCAGCAGCTGTAGTTTTTCAACACATCCGCTGCCCAATCTATGTCCTGGGGAGGAGGGGGCGGAGTTACGGCCACGCATGCGCGGTCAGAAATGGCGGATGCGACGTACAAAAAAACGTTTCATTGAACTTTTTTTGTGCCGACGCTCCGCCAAAACACAACTGATCCAGTGCACGACGGACGCGACGTGTGGCCATCCGTCACGATCCGTCGGCAATACAAGTCTATGGGCAAAAAACGCATCCTGCGGGCACATTTGCAGGATCCGTTTCTTGTCCAAAACGACGGATTGCGACGGAATGCCAAACGACGCAAGTGTGAAAGTAGCCCTAGGGCTAGGGTTAGGGTTGGGGCTAAAGTTAGGGCTAGGGTTGGGGCTAAAGTTAGGGTTAGAGCTGGGATTAGGGTTAGGGTTTGGATTAGGGTTCGTATTAGGGTTAGGGTTGGCATTAGGGTTACGCTTGGGATTAGGGTTAGGTTTGGGATTAGGGTTAAGGTTAGGGTTGTGATTAGGGGTGTATTGGGATTAGGGTTAGGTTTGAGGTTAGGGTTGAGATTAGGATTAGGGGTGTGTTGGATTTAGGGTTTTGATTAGGGTTATGGTTAGGGTTGACATTAGGGTTGTTTTGGGGTAAGGGTTGTGATTATGGTTAGGGTTAGTGATTAGGATTATGGATCAGGTTGGGATTAGGGTTAGGGGTGTGTTGGGGTTAGGGTTGGAGCTAGAATTGGGGGGTTTCCACTGTTTAGGTACATCAGGGGGTCTCCAAACACGACAGCCAATTTTGCGCTCAAAAAGTCAAATGGTGCTCCCTCCCTTCTGAGCTCTGCCGTGCGCCCAAACAGTGGGTTACCCCCACATAAGGGGCATCAGCGTACTCGGGATAAATTGGACAACAACTTCTGGGGTCCAATTTCTATTGTTACCCTTGTGAAAATAAAAACTTGGGGGCTACAAAATCTTTTTTGTGAAAAAAAAATATTTTTTATTTTCACGACTCTGCATTCTAAACTTCTGTGAAGCACTTGGGCATTCAAAGTTCTCACCACACATCTAGATAAGTTCCTTGGGGGGTCTAGTTTCCAAAATGGGGTCACTTGTGGGGGGTTACCACAGTTTAGGTACATCAGGGGCTCTGCAATCGCAACATAATGCCCACAGACCATTCTATCAAAGTCTGCATTCCAAAAAGGCGCTCCTTCCCTTCCGAGCTCTGCCGTGCGCCCAAACAGTGGTTTACCCCCACATATGGCGCATCACCGTACTCGGGATAAATTGGACAACAACTATTGCAGTCCAATTTCTCCTGTTACCCTTGTGAAAATAAAAACTTGGGGGCTACAATATCTTTTTTGTGGAAAAAAAAATATTTTTTATTTTCACGACTCTGCATTCTAAACTTCTGTGAAGCACTTGGGCATTCAAAGTTCTCACCACACATCTAGATAAGTTCCTTGGGGGGTCTAGTTTCCAAAATGGGGTCACATGTGGAGGGTTTCTACTGGTTAGGTACATCAGGGGCTCTGCAAACGCAACATAATACCCGCAGACCATTCTATCAAAGTCTGCATTCCAAAACGGCGCTCCTTCCTTCCGAGCTCTGCCGTGCGCCCAAACAGTGGTTTACCCCCACATATGGGGTACCAGCATACTCAGGACAAATTGGACAACAACTTTTGGGGTCCAATTTCTCTTGTTACCCTTGTGAAAATAAAAATTTGGTGGCTAAAAAATCTTTTTTGTGGAAAAAAAATATATTTTTTATTTTCACGGCTCTGCATTATAAACTTCTGTGAAGCACTTGGGCATTCAAGGTTCTCACCACACATCTAGATAAGTTCCATGGGGGGTCTAGTTTCCAAAATGGGGTCACTTGTGGGGGATTTCTACTGTTTAGGCACATCAGGGGCTCTCCAAACGCGACATGGCGTCCGATCTCAATTCCAGCCAATTCTACATTGAAAAAGTAAAACGGCACTCTTTCTCTTCCAAGCTCTGCGGTGCGCCCAAACAGTGGTTTACCCCCACATATTGGGTATCGACATACTCAGGAGAAATTGCACAACAACTTTAGTGGTCTAATTTCTCCTGTTACCCTTGTGAAAATAAAAATTTGTGGGCAAAAAGATCATTTTTGCAGAAAAAATGCAATTTTTTTTTTTCACGGCTCTACGTTATAAACTTCTGTGAAGCACATGGGGGTTCAAAGTGCTCGCCACACATCTAGATAAGTTCCTTAAGGGGTCTAGTTTCCAAAATGGTGTCACTTGTGGGGGGTTTCCACTGTTTAGGCACATCAGGGGCTCTCCAAACGCGACATGGCGTCCAATCTCAATTCCAGCCAATTCTACATTGAAAAAGTAAAACGGCACTCCTTCTCTTCCAAGCTCTGCGGTGCGCCCTAACAGTTGTTTACCCCCACATATTGGGTATCAGCGTACTCAGGAGAAATTGGACAACAACTTCTGGGGTCCAATTTCTATTGTTACCCTTGTGAAAATAAAAACTTGGGGGCTACAAAATCTTTTTTGTGAAAAAAAAATATTTTTTATTTTCACGACTCTGCATTCTAAACTTCTGTGAAGCACTTGGGCATTCAAAGTTCTCACCACACATCTAGATAAGTTCCTTGGGGGGTCTAGTTTCCAAAATGGGGTCACTTGTGGGGGGTTACCACAGTTTAGGTACATCAGGGGCTCTGCAATCGCAACATAATGCCCACAGACCATTCTATCAAAGTCTGCATTCCAAAAAGGCGCTCCTTCCCTTCCGAGCTCTGCCGTGCGCCCAAACAGTGGTTTACCCCCACATATGGCGCATCACCGTACTCGGGATAAATTGGACAACAACTATTGCAGTCCAATTTCTCCTGTTACCCTTGTGAAAATAAAAACTTGGGGGCTACAATATCTTTTTTGTGGAAAAAAAAATATTTTTTATTTTCACGACTCTGCATTCTAAACTTCTGTGAAGCACTTGGGCATTCAAAGTTCTCACCACACATCTAGATAAGTTCCTTGGGGGGTCTAGTTTCCAAAATGGGGTCACATGTGGAGGGTTTCTACTGGTTAGGTACATCAGGGGCTCTGCAAACGCAACATAATACCCGCAGACCATTCTATCAAAGTCTGCATTCCAAAACGGCGCTCCTTCCTTCCGAGCTCTGCCGTGCGCCCAAACAGTGGTTTACCCCCACATATGGGGTACCAGCATACTCAGGACAAATTGGACAACAACTTTTGGGGTCCAATTTCTCTTGTTACCCTTGTGAAAATAAAAATTTGGTGGCTAAAAAATCTTTTTTGTGGAAAAAAAATATATTTTTTATTTTCACGGCTCTGCATTATAAACTTCTGTGAAGCACTTGGGCATTCAAGGTTCTCACCACACATCTAGATAAGTTCCATGGGGGGTCTAGTTTCCAAAATGGGGTCACTTGTGGGGGATTTCTACTGTTTAGGCACATCAGGGGCTCTCCAAACGCGACATGGCGTCCGATCTCAATTCCAGCCAATTCTACATTGAAAAAGTAAAACGGCACTCTTTCTCTTCCAAGCTCTGCGGTGCGCCCAAACAGTGGTTTACCCCCACATATTGGGTATCGACATACTCAGGAGAAATTGCACAACAACTTTAGTGGTCTAATTTCTCCTGTTACCCTTGTGAAAATAAAAATTTGTGGGCAAAAAGATCATTTTTGCAGAAAAAATGCAATTTTTTTTTTTCACGGCTCTACGTTATAAACTTCTGTGAAGCACATGGGGGTTCAAAGTGCTCGCCACACATCTAGATAAGTTCCTTAAGGGGTCTAGTTTCCAAAATGGTGTCACTTGTGGGGGGTTTCCACTGTTTAGGCACATCAGGGGCTCTCCAAACGCGACATGGCGTCCAATCTCAATTCCAGCCAATTCTACATTGAAAAAGTAAAACGGCACTCCTTCTCTTCCAAGCTCTGCGGTGCGCCCAAACAGTGGTTTACCCCCACATATTGGGTATCGACGTACTCAGGAGAAATTGCACAACAACTTTAGTGGTCTAATTTCTCCTGTTACCCTTGTGAAAATAAAAATTTGTGGGCAAAAAGATCATTTTTGTAGAAAAAATGAAATTTTTTTTTTTCACGGCTCTACGTTATAAACTTCTGTGAAGCACATGGGGGTTCAAAGTGCTCGCCACACATCTAGATAAGTTCCTTAAGGGGTCTAGTTTCCAAAATGGTGTCACTTGTGGGGGGTTTCCACTGTTTAGGCACATCAGGGGCTCTCCAAACGCGACATGGCGTCCAATCTCAATTCCAGCCAATTCTACATTGAAAAAGTAAAACGGCACTCCTTCTCTTCCAAGCTCTGCGGTGCGCCCTAACAGTTGTTTACCCCCACATATTGGGTATCAGCGTACTCAGGAGAAATTGCACAACAACTTTTGTGGTCTAATTTCTCCTGTTACCCTTGTGAAAATAAGAATTTGTGGGCGAAAATATCATTTTTGTGTAAACAAAAGCGATTTTTTATTTTCACGGCTCTACGTTATAAACTTCTGTGAAGCACTTGGGGGTTCAAAGTGCTCACCACACATCTAGATAAGTTCCTTAAGGGGTCTAGTTTCCAAAATGGTGTCACTTGTGGGGAGTTTCCACTGTTTAGGTACATCACGGGCTCTCTAAATGTGACATGGTGTCCGATCTCAATTCCAGCCAATTCTGCATTGAAAAAGTCAAACGGCGCTCCTTCACTTCTAAGTTCTGCGGTGCGCCCTAACAGTGGTTTACCCCCACATATGGGGTATTGGCGTATTCAGGAGAAATTGCATAACAAAATTTATGGTTACATTTCTGTTTTTACACTTGTGAAAATAAAAAAAATGGTTCTGAATTAAGATGTTTGCAAAAAAAAGTTAAATGTTCATTTTTTCCTTCCACATTGTTTCAGTTCCTGTGAAGCACGTAAAGGGTTAATAAACTTCTTGAATGTGGTTTTGAGAACCTTGAGGGGTGTAGTTTTTAGAATGGTGTCACACTTCATTATTTTCTATCATATAGACCCCTTAAAATGACTTCAAATGTGATGTGGTCCCTAAAAAAAAATGGTGTTGTAAAAATGAGAAATTGCTGGTCAACTTTTAACCCTTATAACTCCCTAACAAAAAAAAATTTTGTTTCCAAAATTGTGCTGATGTAAAGTAGACATGTGGGAAATGTTATTTATTAACTATTTTTCATGACATATCTCTCTGATTTAAGGGCATAAAAATACAAAGTTTGAAAATTGCAAAATTTTAAAAATTTTCGCCATATTTCCGTTTTTTTCATAAATAATCGCAAGTAATATCGAAGAAATGTTACCACTAACATGAAGTACAATATGTCACGAAAAAACAATCTCAGAATCAGCGGGATCCGTTGAAGCGTTCCAGAGTTATAACCTCATAAAGTGACAGTGGTCAGAATTGCAAAAATTGGCCTGGTCATTAAGTACCAAATTGGCTCTGTCACTAAGGGGTTAATGAGACATCAGTGTGTATTTGGGCTAGATAATCATTACTAAAGCACCATATACTTATGCTATGTTACAGATGTCTTGTTAATCTAATGTCAAAATATTACACATGGGATTCTCATATTTACGATGAAGTGATGAGACCCGAGACTGATGATGATTTTCTCTGTGCCTACTTCTGATCTCTAGGCCTTATATGCTGCTATTTACAATGCTGATTGAAATTAATATTGACTTATATACGTGGGTGTTTTCTGATCTACAGAAGTGATATGATTGCTGGACTATAAATATATTTGTAGTGTCTAAACAAGTGAGGGATTACTCTGTGGTCAGTGGGTCAGGAACAGCCCCATAGTTAGACAATACTAAGAGGCTGATATTGCGGTTATGTAAATATAGCATACACCGCATTCTGCCCATTAGCGTATAGCCGGTTTGGAGAAGCAATAATTACATTTGCCAAAAACTAGACTGGCGTATGGTTATCAGCTTTTTAAAATCCCTTTTGTGTCTTGGGGGTGGCTCAGCAGCCCTCCCTTTCCCGTTTTCTCACTGTGGTGTTTTTGGTATCACATTGTTTTGTTTGGTTTTTGGTTTTTAACTAATACAGTAAAAGTTTAGCAAATGGACTAAAACTTCTTACATTTCTTTTTTTGTGGACCATATCCTGCTATATTCAATAAGGACAATAGGCAAGCAGCTTTGTGAGAAGGCAACAACTATTGGCACTATTACTAGAAAAAGGAAGAAACACAAGATGAGTATCTTCTTCAGTCTGGGGCTTCATGCACGGTCTCACCTCATAGGGAAAGGATGATTCTGAGGCAAGGTCAGGAATCAGTCCAGAACTACATGGGAGGGCATGGTTAATGACGTGAAGAGAGCTGGGACCACAGTTTCAAACATTACCATTAGTAACACACTACACAGTCATAGATTAAAATTCTGCAGGGCACACAAGTTATCCCTGCTCACGCCAGGACATATCCAGTCCCGTTTGAAGATCGCCAATGACTATCTGAATGATCAAGAAGAGGCATGGGAGAAGGTCATCATGTGGTCAAATGAGACCAAAATAAAACTTTTTGGTATCAATTCCACCCACCGTGTTGAGAGGAAGAAGAAGGATGGCTACAATGCCAAGAACACCGACCTAACCGTGAAGTATGGTGGGAGAAACATCATACTTTAGGGGTGGTTTTTTTGCAAAGGTGACTGGACAACTGCACCGTATTGAAAAAAGGATGGATGGGGTCATGTATCATGAAATTTTGGCCAATAACCTCCTTCCCTCAGTAAGAGCATTGAAGATGGATCATGGCTGGGCTTTCCACCATGACAATGGCCCGAAACTCACAGCGTCAAACCTAATAGTTAATATTTCTCAGTTCAATTAAAATGTCAATGTCTGTAGTGAATAAAGATCCTTATCTGTAGCTTGGATATTATATTTTTGAACCACACAGCTACTGTATCAACAAAAAATTACCATATTTTCTTCAGAAATCAAATTGCCTTCAGGCAACTTGTTATCAAATATGTCAAGCAAAAAATGTATGAATTAAACAGTTTTCTTACCGATGACATCCTGGTATTGCTTGACAACTGTTTTTGGGTCCGGACCCAGAAAGACATAAAAATCTAAAATCCCTCCTGTAGTTCTCCAGGTTAAAGCAGGAGCGGGTTGTAGTATGATATCTAGATAAATATTAACAAATATTATTTTGTGTACAATGTTATGTGCTGTTTGTCATTAGTATGTAGAATATTACAGATGGAATATAATGTATGTATTGCATCATTAGAACTTTTCATAATCACAGATTATCAATTATTCGCTTTTTTTCATGTTATATTACATACTTACCCATAGCATTGCTGTTAAGCAGAAATACTCCATGAGCTGAACCATCTTTTTCAAATGCAACATAAAAAGGGTGAGTGCCATACAGGTTTGCATCATTCTAGAAATATGAGAATCAAACAGACACTGTTACACATATAAGAAAATGATAAAATAAAAGGTTATATCAAGACAGTGTACTGTGTTTTGCCACAATTTTTTACACAACTCCTCAAATACTAAAGTATCCCAGATAAAATAATAAAACAATTTCTCACCTCCATGCCGAAGATATTCCAGATGTGCCACCGGTGTTCATGTGGCTTTGTTATACTACATGACAGATGCAGCCAATCAAAAGCCTTTTATCAGCGGTAGCCATCACTCTTACGTCAGATGGAACAGTTTTAACTTAAAGAGTAACTGTTATTTTTTTTCATAAATGAATAGTATACATTGAAATAAGTAACTGCTATATATCTTATTAGAGAAATCTGCTTCTTTCTCTTTCGGGACTGATCTTTTCTTCTCAAAATTCTCAGTTCACAGCTAAAATCTGTCGTCAGTGAATATATATTACCACATATCTGAGATAGGAGATGACAGCTAGTGCGCATAAAGTTCTATGGAGAAATATAACTTTTGCTTCAGGAGAATGTCTGTCTCTGTCTCTAGCTCCTCCCATCGCCATAGAATGTTTTGAACACCAACCGTCATCTCCTATCTGTGTTCATTGAATATAGATCTTACAGATTGTACCCATGAATTGAAAATCCAGTCCAAGAGGAGAAAGATGCATATTTCTCTAATAAGATATATTACAAAGTTTCTCGTTTTCATTTGTACTATTGATTTATTAATTAAAAATGTCATAAATGAACAATGTGAGGATTTGGAAGTCTTTGTGAAAAGCCTGGACAACCCCTTTAGCAAACTAAATGATAGATAGATAGATAGATAGATAGATAGATAGATAGATAGATAGATAGATAGATAGATAGATGTTAGATAAATGGATAGATAGTCGGATTCCACCTTCCTTACCCGAGGTATTAAGTCTCTATTCCAAAATGTTAATCTTGTCCAGTTCAAGTCAAGGTTAATTGAAGTAAGATGTTCACCCAGTCCATACAGAAAGTTTGAAGACAGAGAGGTGGACATCTGAATAAATTGGTCTGCAAATAGCAATGGAGCCAGAGAAGTATTTAATCTAAAGGAACAAAAATGAAGAGATCTGCTATAACACAGAAAAGGCTGGGCTCACATCAGCGCTTTAAATTTAGTTTGTTCTGCTTATCATTAGGATTAATATGGTGTCAACCATCAGCACCAGACAGACACTTTCGACTTTTAACGGGATATATTAGATTTCCAACATGGTGTCTGTCATTTCACCATGATGCAATATTTGTTCTAGTACAAATGATCAGACCTGCAATGGAGCCTCCAAAGTAACCTCATTTTTTGGCCAATATGAAATACTCAAATGTCAATAAATGTTTAGTGTGCCATGTTCACAGGGCACAAATGTGCCATAGACATATCTCCAGCTTAGTGGACTTATCTCATTCGCACTTGAGTAAGAAAGTCTAGATCTGCAGAGGTTCTCTTTTTTTTACAATATTTTTTTAAGTTTTGTTGCCATATTTATTTTTACTTTATATATTTTTTATATTATTTGTCGTGTTTATTATTTTGATGAGTTTTCTATTTTTTATATACTGATTCTTGAAGATACACATATGAAAACAATGCACGTGCTGAAGATCTTTTCTTAGATCCACCCCATTAATATCAATGGGCTACTAATGTGGATTTGTTGGAACATAATGCATATTAAACCAAAAGATGGATTAGCCCTATTATAATTCGGTAGTGCTAACATGGAGGCTTTCTACAATAATAAGTGTATTTGAAAATTTTATTCACTTCTTCATCTCCTTTATCATGCGTTAGCCAGTTTATCATGTAGCCCATTTATTTTGTGCTACTGTATATCTTATAATATGGGCGAAACTGCTGGCTCTCTCCCACAGTCCAGCTCTCCCGTCTTCTACGTCATCTTTATCACATATAGAGCTCATGCACATGACTGATTTTCTTGAACAAGCGCTACCCATGGTTTTCACAGAGAGCACTCATACCTATTATATTCTATGGGGCTGTGCACAAGTCCAATTGTTTCCTTGGACCAAGTGATCGGTGGAAAAAAAATTGGAGACAAATCTGATCTTGATCTGAGTGTCATACCAAATCGTCAAAGCAAGTCTGTGGGTACCTGAAAAAAAAAATGGACCTCATGCCATTCGAGGGCGGTCTGATTTTCCCAGACTGACAGAATGGAGAAGGTGGATGATTTTTTTTTTCTCTCCATGTCCAAGAAAAACTGGTGGCACGCTTATCGATGTTTGATCAGAGTAATCAGACCATTTTTCTTGGATGTGGAGAAAACGGTGGTATGACCCTACCCTCAAAGTAACAGGGCTAGATTGTAGAGAGTTTAGAGGAGTAACTACATTGTGGCCTCCAACAATTGAGGTCTCAGAGGTCATCTCCAGTTTCTCAGTTTAAGAAGATGACAAAATATTAAGCATCAGTTTTGCTCAGATTACTTGCCATTGCCTAAAGTCACCACTTATGTCTATCCTTGGTGTGGCCACTGTGTCTATTCGTACCAGTTGCTATTCTACCAGAAACACTTTAGCCTATATTATTTTCTTCTAAATTGTAACATTATAACATATTGGTGATATTATATAACACCCCATCATCACACTGAACCAGCATTCATCATCAGACTTTACTTGAATTCCTCAAATAGCCAGTTCTCCCTAAAAACCCTTACATGAATATCAGGCACATTTCAGTCTCATTAAAGTGCACTTTAGGGGGAAAGTAGACAATTCATATTATGCTCCGCTACTTCTCTGGCCCAATTTCGACTAAATTGACAACATTTGTTGACAATATTGTAAAAGATGCTTTTAGTAATCTGTCTTGTAGTTTTAAATTACAGATTTTGTGGTCAGGTATGTATTTCAGTAAGAAATGTGCATAAAATTGGCATTCTAATATTGTACAGAAACATAGTACCCAGTGCTGTAGGGTAAAATATTCCTCTGCAGGAAGGAAGGCTGCCGGAAAGAAGCAGGGCGCGTCCGAGGGTGAGTATATTCCTATTAGGTATATGGATTCCGATACCGATTTCCGATATTGCAAACATATCGGAAATCGGGATCGGAATTCCGATGCCACATTCAGAAGATCGCCGACCTCATGGCCGACCCCACACAGGGGTCGGGTCGGGTTCATGAAACCCGACTTTGCCAAAAGTCGGCGACTTCTGAAAGTGGCCGACCCGTTTCGCTCAACCCTAGTGGCCACGACTCCTGTGCTATGCAGATAAATGGAAGATGAGAGACTCCAGACCAAACAATGCAGATAAGCTGAAGGCTGCTATGAAAGCAACCTGGGCTTCCATAACACCTCAGCAGTGCCACAGGTTGATCACCTCCATGCCACGCCGCATTGATGTAGTAATTGATGCAAAAGGAGCCCAGACCAAGTATTGAGAGCATTTACTGAACATACATTTCAGTAGGCCAGCATTTCGGATGTTAAAATAATTTTTTAAGCTGGTGTTATAAAGTATTCTAATTTACTGAGATAATGACTTTTGGGTTTTCATTGGCTGTAAGCCATAATCACCAACATTAACAGAAATAAACACTTAAAATAGATCACTCTATTGGTATTGACTCTATATAACATATGAGAATCACTTTTTGTATTGAAGAAATGAAATAAATTAACTTTCTGATGATATTCCAATTTTGTGAGAAGCCCCTATATAAATGTAGGCAGTGGGAGCTAGGAATTAGGACTCTTTGAGGGATACCTGTGGATCGCCCCCAAGGGCAGTGGGGGTCCTCGGTACCGGGTCCTTCAGTTCACAGGGGGGATGTCACGGTGGCTGACCCGGTCAGTGGCCCTGGGACATCCGTGAAAAGAGGAAAGGTCTTTAAAGGGGAAACATTCGTGACGCCACCTGTGGTATTTTGTCAGGATGACCGACGTTGCTTTCAGGGGTCCGCTGGGGTGATGTTATGGCAGATAGATGTTATACCTTCCAACAGGTGAAGTATGTCCCTAGGGCTTCCCAGTATGTAGGTGGTGGATGGTGAGTGGCGCAGTGAAGAACGAGGACACAAGGTTGTAGTCTCTTTACCTTTACTGAAGGCTTCACCATCCACAGTCCAAAGCACCAGATCACAGGGCAGACAGAGTCCGGCCGGTTTGGAGACAAGTCCAGAGTCCCCTTGTCCAGGTAGAAATCAGTAGCCTTCCTCTAGCACCGTGGTGTTGTAGTCCCTTACTGCTAAGCTTCTCATAAGGTCCTCACAGATGTTGTAGATGTTATGTCTCTCTCTCTGTCCCCCAGATGGATAGGACAAACCCGTTGGACCGGTGGCTTGAGGCGTTTTACAGGGACTCTATCATGCCCCAGCCTCTAAGGGGTGCCACCTTGCCTCCTGGGTGTAGGGGCAGACAGGTAACGTGAAATTAGCTGTCCTGCCAGTCTCTGGAGCAAGGTATAAAGGATCGTTGCTCCCTCGGTGTTCCGGCTACCGGGATCCTGCGCCTCAGAAGGAGGCAGCCTGTATAGGGCTGTTCCCCTCCTGGTATTCACTCCTTTGCTACAACTTCTTTCACCCTCTCTGCAATACAGTTCTCCTTCAGTGTCTCTTTCTGGAAGCTGCAGCTGTCAGGGCATGCACAGCTCTGTGTCCTTCTGTCTCAATCTCTGACAGGCTCCCACCCCTGTCAGGGACCAACTACCTGAGCGAAGCTCAGCCAGCAACTAACTAACTTCCTCCCCAGGCAACCAGTTTTACCTAAGTGTGAGGAGTGCCCTAATAAATAGGAGCAGAGCTTCCCCTGGTGGCCTGGAGTGTGAAATGTGTTGCATGTTTGTGATACCTGGATGCAGTTGTCCTTCTTTGCCTCCAAATGTAACATCACTCCCCCCTAGAGGAGAATGGTATTACTGCAACGACCAGGACCCTGGGGTGCTGCACCTGCACCTTGAGTGGAACAATCTTTTTTTTACCAAGTCACATTTAGCAAAGCTAATAGAAATTCTGGCATTTTTTTCCATTGCAGTCAATCACAGATCAGAGACACGGACAGTTTTCACATTTAGCTGCTGAAAATCCCATCACTGTGGGGAAGGATCTGATGTGAATTTTTATATTAATTGCATTTTTAATCAAACACATAAATAAAATAAGTCTGGGTGACTTGATGTGATTTGACACATGCTCAGTAGTTTTGAAACTGCCACCAGGTTATTGCTATCCCATCTGAGAGCAGCATGATGCAGTGACAAAGACCCTGAAACCAGTGATGTGTCGATTACTGTGCTGCTTGCTGCAATTTTGATAAATTCACTGTTTCAGCTGCTGCACATCTACCAGTTCTCTGAATGCTGAGCTTTGTGTAACCTTGGCCACACCACTGATTGGCAGCTTTCTGTGTAGACTGTGCATAGAGTCAAACAGAGTCTCTGTCTCTAAATTATGCTGCTTTCAGATTACACAGAAAAGAAATGGTGATAGATTCCCTCTAATATCAGTTTGGGTAGGTTCATACTCAGCAAATTCATTACAGAAAGTAGACTCTACAGTATATAATATATGAGTTTCACTTTTGTATTGAAGAACTGAAATAAATTAACTTTTTGATGATATTCTAATTTTGTGAGAAGCACTTGTAGCTGCGGTTCATAGGAGAACTTGCAGACAATTCTTTCTTTCTTTGGCAATATGGTTTACCAATAATTACAAATGTAATACAAGTAGCCAGGTGCAACGTTTTGGTGGAGGTTAGGAGTAGTAGTCTGTGCTATTTTGCTAGATTCATGAAATCCAGAGGATGTGATGAGGGATTAGAACTTGACTCCTATCCTCCACTAAAAAAATTCTCTAGTCTTAGTCAAATATTTATGAATAATTGCATAAGAAGACGGTTGCCTAACTAAGTCATAAAGGCAAAATCATGCATCAGAAATGTGCTGAGGAAACTCTATGGCTTTCTTCTAAATGAACTCTCTGGGTTTGAGCTTCTGAGGCCACCATTGATCCCAAGGACAGGGGGTTCTGTTATGATCTGGTGGTTTAGGAGCAATATGGGACGAGCTCTGAAGGAAGTGGTACCTGTACTGACCGCAGTCCCTAAGCTCAACACAACACTAGAAGTAGCCGTGGGATGCTCCTAACACTCCCTAGGCACCTCGTCACAGCCTGAGAACTAACTACCCCTAAAGATAGAAACAGGTAAACTATCTTGCCTCAGAGAAAATCCCCAAAGTATAGATAGCCCCCCACAAGTAATGACTGTGAGTGGAGAGGGAAAAGACATACACAGAATGAAACTAGGATGAGCACAGGAGGCCAGTCTAGCTAGATAGATAGGACAGGATGGAATAATGTGCTGTCAGTATAAAACACTACAAAAAATCCACAGAGTTTACAAAAATCTCCACACCTGACTAAAGGTGTGGAGGGTAAATCTGCTTCCCAGAGCTTCCAGCATCACTGAATTAATTCATACTGACAAGCTGGACAAACATAGAAAGCACAGAACGCAAAAGTCCACAACCTGTGGACAGAAAAGAGCAAGCAAGGACTTAGCTTAGCTGAACTGGTCAGGATAACAGGGAAATCCAAAGAGATGTGAATCCAACCAGGAACAATTGACAAGTGGCACAAGCTGAAGGAAAGAGCCAGGCTAAATAGCCGAGCAGAATAGACATTCAGTGGAAGCAGCTGCTGACAGCTAAATCCAAGGAGCAGCCATTCCACTTAAAACCACCGGAGGGAGCCTAAGAGCAGAACTCACAAAAGTGCCACTTACAACCACCGGAGGGAGCCCAAGAGCGGAATTCACAACAGTACCCCCCCCTTGAGGAGGGGTCACCGAACCCTCACCAGAGCCCCCAGGCCGATCAGGACGAGCCAAGTGAAAAGCACGAACCAAATCGGTGGCATGGACATCGGAGGCAACAACCCAAGAATTATCCTCCTGGCCATAACCCTTCCACTTGACAAGATACTGAAGCCTCCGCCTCGAAAAACGAGAATCCAAAATTTTCTCAACCTCATATTCCAACTCTCCCTCAACCAACACCGGGGCAGGAGGATCAACTGAGGGAACAACGGGCACCACATATCTCCGCAACAAAGATCTATGGAAAACATTATGAATGGCAAAAGAGGCTGGAAGAGCCAAACGAAAAGACACCGGATTAATAATTTCAGAAATCTTATAAGGACCAATAAACCGAGGCTTAAACTTAGGGGAAGAGACCTTCATAGGAACATGACGAGAAGACAACCAAACCAAATCCCCCACACGAAGCTGGGGACCAACACACCGACGGCGGTTAGCAAAACGTTGAGCCCTTTCCTGAGACAACGTCAAATTGTCCACCACATGAGTCCAAATCTGCTGCAGCCTGTCCACCACAGAATCCACACCAGGACAATCAGAAGGCTCAACCTGCCCAGAAGAAAAACAAGGATGAAAACCAAAATTACAAAAGAAAGGCGAAACCAAAGTAGCCGAACTAGCCCGATTATTAAGGGCAAACTCGGCCAACGGCAAGAAAGCCACCCAATCATCCTGATCAGCAGACACAAAGCATCTCAAATAGGTCTCCAAGGTCTGATTAGTTCGCTCAGTTTGGCCATTAGTCTGAGGATGAAACGCCGAAGAAAAAGACAAATCAATGCCCATCCTAGCACAAAAGGCCCGCCAAAACCTAGAGACAAACTGAGAACCTCTGTCAGACACAATATTCTACGGAATGCCATGCAAACGAACCACATGCTGAGAAAAACGTGGAACCAAATCTGAGGAGGAAGGCAACTTAGGCAAAGGTACCAGATGGACCATTTTAGAGAACCGGTCACAAACAACCCAGATAACAGACATCTTCTGGGAAACAGGAAGATCCGAAATAAAATCCATGGAAATATGCGTCCAGGGCCTCTCAGGGACCGGCAAAGGCAAAAGCAACCCACTAGTGCGGGAACAGCAAGGCTTGGCTCGGGCGCAAGTCCCACAGGACTGCACAAAAGCACGCCCATCGCGTGACAAGGAAGGCCACCAAAAGGACCTAGCAACCAAATCTCTGGTACCAAAAATCCCAGGATGACCAGCCAACACTGAACAATGAACCTCAGAAATCACCTTACTTGTCCATCCATCAGGAACAAACAGCTTCCCCACTGGACAGCGGTCAGGCCTATCAGCCTGAAATTCCCGAAGCACCCGCCGCAAATCAGGGGAGATAGCAGAAAGAATCACCCCTTCCTTAAGAATGCCAACCGGCTCAAGGACTCCAGGAGAATCAGGCGAAAAACTCCTAGAGAGGGCATCAGCCTTAACATTCTTAGATCCCGGAAGATACGAGACCACAAAATCAAAATGGGAGAAAAACAGGGACCATCGAGCCTGTCTAGGATTCAGCCGCTTGGCCGACTCGAGGTAAATCAGATTCTTATGATCAGTCAAGACCACAACGCGGTGCTTAGCTCCCTCAAGCCAATGTCGCCACTCCTCAAACGCCCACTTCATAGCCAACAACTCCCGATTGCCGACATCATAATTGCGTTCCGCAGGCGAAAACTTTCTGGGAAAAAAAGCACACGGTTTCATAAAAGAACCATCAGAATCCCTCTGAGACAAAACAGCCCCTGCCCCAATCTCAGAAGCGTCAACCTCAACCTGAAAAGGAAGAGAAACATCCGGCTGACGCAACACAGGGGCAGAAGTAAATCGGCGTTTAAGCTCCCGAAAGGCCTCAACAGCCACAGAGGACCAATTCGTCACATCAGCGTCTTTCTTCATCAAATCAGTAAGGGGCTTAACCACACTGGAAAAGTTGGCAATGAAACGGCGATAGAAATTAGCAAAGCCCAAAAATTTTTGAAGGCTCTTCACAGATGTGGGTTGAATCCAGTCATGAATAGCTTGGACCTTAACAGGATCCATTTCCATAGACGAGGGAGAAAAAATAAAACCCAAAAAAGAGACCTTCTGAACTCCGAATAGGCACTTAGACCCCTTCACAAATAAAGCATTATCACGAAGGATCTGGAACACCATCCTGACCTGCTTCACATGAGACTCCCAATCATCGGAAAATATCAAAATATCCAAATATACAACCATGAATTTATCAAGATGATTGCGGAAAATATCATGCATGAAGGATTGGAACACAGATGGAGCATTAGAGAGCCCGAATGGCATCACAAGGTATTCAAAATGGCCATCGGGCGTATTAAATGCAGTTTTCCATTCGTCACCCTGTTTAATACGAACAAGATTATATGCCCCTCGGAGGTCAATCTTAGTAAACCAACTAGCCCCCTTAATCTGAGCAAACAAATCAAAAAGCAAAGGCAAGGGGTATTGGAATTTGACCGTGATCTTATTAAGAAGACGATAATCTATACAGGGTCTCAAGGAGCCATCCTTCTTAGCAACAAAAAAGAAACTCGCTCCCAATGGTGACGAAGAGGGCCGAATATGCCCTTTCTCCA
Organism: Ranitomeya imitator; assembly: GCF_032444005.1. Classification (NCBI taxonomy): domain Eukaryota; kingdom Metazoa; phylum Chordata; class Amphibia; order Anura; family Dendrobatidae; genus Ranitomeya; species Ranitomeya imitator. Next base: position 604,966,974 of record NC_091283.1, on the reverse strand, counting down.
AAGATTCCTTAACATAGCTCCACATGGCGGCATGCTCTGGCACAGACAGATTGAAAAGTCGGCCCTTAGGGAACTTACAACCAGGAATCAAGTTAATAGCACAATCACAGTCCCTATGTGGAGGAAGGGAACTGGACTTGGGCTCATCAAATACATCCTGGAAATCCGACAAAAACTCAGGGACCTCAGAAGAGGGGGAAGAGGAAATTGACATCAAAGAAACGTCACTATGTACCCCTTGACAACCCCAACTAGTCACAGACATAGTTTTCCAATCCAGCACTGGATTATGTTCCTGTAACCATGGAAAACCCAGTACTACAACATCATGCAGGTTATGCAACACCAGAAAACGGCAATTTTCCTGATGTGCAGGAGCCATGTACATGGTCATCTGTGTCCAGTACTGAGGTTTATCCTTGGCCAATGGAGTAGCATCAATGCCCCTCAAAGGAATAGGGCTCTGCAAAGGCAGCAAGGAAAAACCACAGCGCCTGGCGAATTCTAAGTCCATTAAGTTCAGGGCAGCGCCTGAATCTACAAATGCCATGACAGAAAAGGACGACAATGAGCAAATCAGGGTCACAGATAAAAGAAATTTAGGCTGTACAGTACTAATGGTAACAGACCTAGCGACCCTCCTAGTACGTTTAGGGCAATCAGAAATAACATGAGCAGAATCACCACAGTAAAAACACAGCCTATTCTGACGTCTGAATTCCTGCCGTTCTGTTCTAGTCAAAATCCTATCACATTGCATAGGTTCAGGACTCTGCTCAGAGGACACTGCCATATGATGCATAGCTTTGTGCTCGCGCAAACGCCGATCAATCTGAATGGCTAGAGACATAGATTCGCTCAAACCAGTAGGCGTAGGGAAGCCCACCATAACATCTTTAAGGGCTTCAGAAAGACCTTTTCTGAAAATAGCAGCCAGAGCATCCTCATTCCATTTAGTGAGCACAGACCATTTCCAAAATTTCTGGCAGTATAATTCTGCCGCTTCCTGACCTTGACACAAGGCCAACAGGGTTTTTTCTGCATGATCCACAGAATTAGGTTCGTCATACAATAATCCGAGCGCTTAAAAAAATGCGTCTACATTCAGCAATGCCGGATCCCCTGATTCAAGGGAGAATGCCCAGTCCTGAGGGTCACCACGCAGCAAGGATATGATGATTTTACTTGCTGAATGGGATCACCAGAAGAACGGGGTTTCAAAGCAAAAAACAATTTGCAGTTATTTTTAAAGTTCAAAAACTTGGATCTGTCCCCAAAAAACAAATCAGGAGTAGGAATTCTAGGCTCCAAAGCCGGAGTCTGGACAACATAATCTTGGATACTCTGTACTCTTGCAGCAAGTTGATCCACACGAGAAAACAAACCCTGAACATCCATGCCAGAGCATAAATCCTGAACCACCCAGAGATCAAGAGGAAAAAAAAGACAAAAGAGAGCACAGAAAAAAAAATGGCTCAGAATTTTTTTCTTCTTTTGAGATGCATTTAATTCATTTTTGGCCACTTGTACTGTTATGATCTGGTGGTTTAGGAGCAACATGGGACGAGCTCTGAAGGAAGTGGTACCTGTACTGACCGCAGTCCCTAAGGTAAACACAACACTAGAAGTAGCCGTGGGATGCTCCTAACACTCCCTAGGCACCTCGTCACAGCCTGAGAACTAACTACCCCTAAAGATAGAAACAGGAAAACTATCTTGCCTCAGAGAAAATCCCCAAAGTATAGATAGCCCCCCACAAGTAATGACTGTGAGTGGAGAGGGAAAAGACATACACAGAATGAAACCAGGATGAGCACAGGAGACCAGTCTAGCTAGATAGAGAGGACAGGATGGAATACTGTGCGGTCAGTATAAAACACTACAAAAAATCCACACAGAGTTTACAAAAATCTCCACACCTGACTAAAGGTGTGGAGGGTAAATCTGCTTCCCAGAGCTTCGAGCATCACTGAATTAATTCATACTGACAAGCTGGACAAACATAGAAAGCACAGAACGCAAAAGTCCACAACCTGTGGACAGAAAAGAGCAAGCAAGGACTTAGCTTAGCTGAACTGGTCAGGATAACAGGGAAATCCAAAGAGATGTGAATCCAACCAGGAACCATTGACAAGTGGCACAAGCTGAAGGAAAGAGCCAGGCTAAATAGCCGAGCAGAATAGACAATCAGTGGAAGCAGCTGCTGACAGCTAAATCCAAGGAGCAGCCATTCCACTTAAAACCACCGGAGGGAGCCTAAGAGCAGAACTCACAAAAGTGCCACTTACAACCACCGGAGGGAGCCCAAGAGCGGAATTCACAACAGGGTTCCAAAGTCTTCTTTGAGAATGTAATAGTAGTGAGCATTTGTGACCACCACTCTTATAGACAATGAATAAAGCAGTGGTCACACAAGTTCACTAGTCCTCCGTTCCTAAAGGGGACCTTGCAAATTTAAATACCCAGAGGAACATTGCATTGACCATAAGTCTCCATTTGATGATTTGGCATGCTCCACAAGGAGAAACTTTACCCCTGAGATCCCCTGTCAAAAGCCTCCTACCTAGCCAAATTGCCTCTCCTGCTTTGCACTGGTGAGGGTCAAACACCCCAAAACATGTGCATTCAAATAGAGTTTGACTTTTATATTAAATTATGTTGCAAGGCACTTTAGAGAGTCAATATGGACTTATAGTATTTGAACATTCAATAGGATGCATTGGAGTTTCGGTCCTTTTCCTCTCAGTAGTGGAAATTTGCATTTTCAAATTCCTTGAGGAACACTGCATCGATTATAAATCTCCTTTTGCCATCTTGGTATGCTTCTCAAGAAGAAACCTTACCCCTTACACCTCCTGTGAAAAATTCCGCACCAAGCCTAATCGGACCTCTTGCTTTGCACTAATGAGGAGCAAAAATCATGAAACACATGTCAGCAAACAGAGAGTCGGGTTTGGATTCTTATCCTAAAGGTACCGTCACACTCAGCGACGCTGCAGCAATATAGACAACGAGCCGACCGCTGCAGCGTCGCTGTTTAGGTCGCTGTAGAGAAGTCAAACACAGCAACTCCAGAACGATGCAGGAGCGATCCAGTGATGTACTTATTGTTCTCGCTGGTTGTTAGCTCCATGTAAAAACATTGCTGGCATCGTTGCTTTTGCTGTCAAACATGACGAATCACGCCAAGCTGACGACCAAATAAAGTTCTGGACTTCTATCTACGACCAGCGATGGCACAGCAGGATCCTGATCGCTGCTGCGTGTCAAACACAACGGGATCGCTATCCAGGACGCTGCAACGTCACTGATCGTTGTCGTTCTCGTTGTAAAGTTGCTCAGTGTGAAAGTACCTTAAGTCATGTGGTAAGTCCCTTTAAAGAGTCGATATTTACTTTTAGGATTGTTACTTTGAATAGGTGACAATAGAATTCATGTCTCATAGTCCTTTCTGAAAAACCCCATTCTTGTGATCACTGAAGTTCCCAGCGGTCAGCTACCCACTGATCAAACTTTTATCACTTATTCTGCTGATGGGTGAGATATGTTGTTTATGGAATAATTGCTTTTAAAAACAAATTATAGCAATAAGCGAATAAGAAAATGTTCTTGTACTAAGTATGTCAATGGAGAAATACAAACTTATGGCTCTTGAAATGTGGCAATGAAGAAGATAAAAAAATTGCCATCTTTTCAAATTGAAAAAATTGCCATCTTTTTAAATTGATGGCTTCTTTAAAGTGAACCTGTCAGCAGGATTTTGCTAAGTAAACTACAGGCATTGGCAGGTTGGCAGTGTTAAACTGATTACAAAGATACCTGGGGTGAAGCAATCTGTCTGGTAAATCTTGTGTAGTCAGTGTTAGAAGTTTTCAGTTAATGATATGCCGTGCTCCGGGGCGGGACTGTAGGCAGTATCTTATCTTCCTGCTCTAAGCCAGAGAAACCAAGGAAAGACCTGCCCACGGTCCCACCCCACTACCTGTGGACAGGTCTTTCCTTGGTTTCTCTGGCCTAGAGCACCATGATAAGATACTGCCTACAGTCCCGCCCCGGAGCACGAGCATCTCATTAACTGAAAACTTCTAACACTGATTACACAAGAACCACAAGACGGATTTCTTCACCCCAGGTATCATTTTAATCAGTTTAACAGCACCAACCTGCCAATGCCTTTACTTTACTAAGCAAAATCGTGCTGACAGGATCACTTTAAGAATAAATATTAGGTATTCTTGAGAGTATAGTTTCTAATCATTTGATTTTACAATTAGTTTACATTCTCTCACATAAAAATATAACAATTAATATGTTTATTACAGTGAATTATACATTTCTGCTTTGCAATGCTTGTTGAGTTACAGATCAAGCCATAGATATTAACCATGCTCTTACATCTCATTGTCCCATTATATGTATCAGAAAGGATATTAACTTCTTTTTTAATTCTTGACCTCTTAAATATTATTTCATTGTAAACAAAACAAGCAGCCAGTAGCCAGTACATGAGTAAAACAAAGCCAACTCACAAGTTTTCTCCATTACTTTTCCGATTGATGATTATGCCAAAGGGTTCTTCAATGATTTTTACATCATATTGCTTATTAGTTGGTGAACCATGACCATGTGGTGTTTCAATTGGAACTTCATAACGTTTTCGAGTTGGATCTTTTATCTTGAATAAAAAATAATAGAGAATTTAAATAAGCATATAAATACCAACAGTTATCTACAGATAGAGTGTAAATACTTTGGTGTCAGTTTCTATTTACAGCAACATAACCTTTTATTAAAAAAGCTAAAGCTGAAAGAGTATAATTAAAAATGCATGTTTGTGTACATAAGAAATAAAAGTATTTGCAGTCATTATTTCTTGCGTCCAAAATTTTCCAGAAACTTTCCCCTCTGCAGGCATGGCGCACGTCATTCCACATGCCCATTGGTGTGCCTTTGACGTGATCGCGGGGCACTGATGGGTTATCATGACAACTGGAAATCTGCTGAAGACCATTGTGCATGTCTTTACAATCCTCCTATGGAAGCCATTGTTTAGCTGGAATTCAAAGAAGATCGTGATTTTCTGAATACATACATTAGCACAAGTGATCAGGCAATTTAAGCCCCAAATCCCTAAATACAGTAAAAAGTGAAAAAAAAGGAAAAAAAAAACACAAAGTTCAAATCACCCCCTTCTGCCCCATCAAAAAAATACACATATTTGGTTTTGCTGCAGTCATAAAAGTACAATTTATCAAAATTTAAAATAAACTAGTCTAATCATTAATTTGAGTAAAAAAATAAAAAAATCTAAACTCCAGAATTATGGGTTTTTTTTTTTTGCAATAAAATGTAATAGTAGGCGATCAAAACATTGTATGTACCCTAAAAATGATATCAATAAAAACATCAGCTAAGGGGACAAAACATAAGCCCTCACACAGCTCAATATCCTGAAAAATGAAAATATTAACGGGTCTCAAAAAATGGCGACGCAAAAAAAAATGTCTGTATTTATTTCCACCACTAAAATAAAAAAAAAAACTATACATGTTTGGTATTTACGTACTCATACTGACCTAAGGAATCATATTGGCTGGTCACAGTGGTCAGTTTTACCATATAGTGAACATGGTACATAAAAAAAACAAAAAACAATTGTGCAATTGCATTTTTTTGCAATTTCAACTCACATGTAATTTTTTTCCTGATTTCCAGTGCATCGCATGATAAAATGAATTATGTGATTTAAAAGTAATACTTGTCTTGCAAACAACAAGTCCTCTTATGGCTGTGTGGGTGGAAAAATAAAAAAGTTATGGCTCTTGGAAAAAGGGTAGGAAAAAATGAAAGCAAAAAAAGGAAAATCGCCCGAGAGTGAAGGGGCTAATGTACTTACCTACCACTGCTCTCTCCATCTTTGAGCCTGAAGAACAAGTTTCCAAGCTCCTCACTTCTGCTCGGCCTACAACCTGCAACAGTGACCCCATTCCTTCACATCTCCTGCAGTCTCTCTCACCATTGGTCACCACTCACCTGACTAAAATATTTAACTTCTCTCTTTCTTCAGGTATCTTTCCCTCCTCCTTTAAACATGCCATCATTACCCCTTTACTTAAAAAGCCATCCATGGACCTGAACTGCACTGCTAACTACAAACCTGTCTCTAACCTTTCCTTCATCTCTAAACTCCTGGAACGCTTGGTCCACTCCTGTCTAATCAGCTATCTCTCGGATAACTCTCTTCTTGACCGCTTACAATCTGGTTTCCGCACTTTACATGCCACTGAAACTGCCCTCACTAAAGTCTGTAATGATCTAATAACAGCTAAATCCAAAGGTCATTGCTCCCTGCTGATTCTCCTGGATCTCTCTGCTGCATTTGACACAGTGGATCACCAGCTCTATAGGCCTCAAGAACACAGCCCTCTCCTGGTTCTCCTCCTACCTCTCTGACTCCTTCACTGTATCTTTTGCCCGCTCCACTTCCTCTCCTCGTCCCCTTACTATCGGGGTTCCGCAGGGCTCAGGCGTAGGCCCCCTCCTCTTCTCTCTTTATACGGCCCCTATTGGACAAACAATCAGCAGATTTGGGTTCCAGTATCATCTCTATGCTGACAACACCCAATTATACACTTCTTCCCCTGACATCACCCCTACCCAAATTCAAAATACCAAGGATTGTCTGTCTGCTGTCTCTAACATCATGTCATCCCTCTATCTGAAACTAAATCTCTCCTAAACTGAACTACTTGTGTTTCTCCCTTCTACTAACCTCACTCTACCCAACATCGAAATTACCCTGGAGGGTTCAACCATAACTCCCAAGCAGCATGCCCGAGGCTCTTAAGGATGTCATGGTGGGATTTCCTATGCCTGCTGGTTTGAATGAGTCTTTGTCTTTGGCCATTCAGATCGGTCGACGCTTGCGCGAGCGTAAATCTGTGCACCATTTGGCGGTACTGCCTGAGGTTAAACCTGAGCCTATGCAGTGCGATAGGACTATGACTAGAGTTGAACGGCAGGAATACAGACGTCTGAATGGTCTGTGTTTCTACTGTGGTGATTCCACTCATGCTATTTCTGATTGTCCTAAGCGCACTAAGCGGTCCGCTAGGTCTGCCGTCATTGGTACTGTACAGTCCAAATTCCTTCTGTCCATTACTTTGATATGCTCTTTGTCGTCGTTTTCTGTCATGGCGTTTGTGGATTCGGGCGCTGCCCTGAATCTGATGGATTTGGATTATGCTAAACGTTGTGGGTTTTTCTTGGAGCCTTTGCGGTGTCCTATTCCATTGAGAGGAATTGATGCTACACCTTTGGCCAAGAATAAACCTCAATACTGGGCCCAGCTGACCATGTGCATGGCTCCTGCACATCAGGAAGTTATTCGCTTTCTGGTGTTGCATAATCTGCATGATGTGGTCGTGTTGGGGTTGCCATGGCTACAAACCCATAATCCAGTATTGGATTGGAATTCCATGTCGGTATCCAGCTGGGGTTGTCAGGGGGTACATGGTGATGTTCCATTTTTGTCGATTTCGTCATCCACCCCTTCTGAGGTCCCAGAGTTCTTGTCTGATTATCAGGATGCATTTGAAGAGCCCAAGTCCGATGCTCTACCTCCGCATAGGGATTGTGATTGTGCTATCAATTTGATTCCTGGTAGTAAATTCCCTAAAGGTCGATTATTTAATTTATCCGTGCCCGAACACGCCGCTATGCGCAGTTATGTGAAGGAATCCCTGGAGAAGGGACATATTCGCCCATCGTCATCACCACTGGGAGCAGGGTTCTTCTTTGTAGCCAAGAAGGATGGTTCGCTGAGACCGTGTATTGATAAGATCACTGTTAAGGTACTGTCACACTAGACGATATCGCTAGCGATCCGTGACGTTGCAGCATCCTCGCTAGCGATATCGTCCAGTGTGACAGGCAGCAGCGATCAGGCCCCTGCTGTGCTGTCGCTGGTCTGGGAAGAAAGTCCAGAACTTTATTTCGTCGCTGGACTCCCCGCAGACATCGCTGAATCGGTGTGTGTGACACCGATTCAGCGATGTCTTCACTGGTAACCAGGGTAAACATCGGGTAACTAAGCGCAGGGCCGCGCTTAGTAACCCGATGTTTACCCTGGTTACCATCGTAAAAAAACAAACAGTACATACTTACATTCAGCTGTCTGTCCCTTGCCGTCTATTTCCTGCACTGACTGCTGGCCGCAAAGTGAAAGTGAAAGCACAGCGGTGAGTCACACAGCGGTGACTCACCGCTGTGGCTGTGCTCTGCTTTCACTTTGCGGCCAGCAGTCAGTGCAGCAAACAGACGGCAAGGGACAGACAGCTGAATGTAAGTATGTACTGTTTGTTTTTTACGATGGTAACCAGGGTAAACATCGGGTTACTAAGCGCGGCCCTGCGCTTAGTTACCCGATGTTTACCCTGGTTACCGGGGACCTCGGGATCGTTGGTCGCTGGAGAGCGGTCTGTGTGACAGCTCTCCAGCGACCAAACAGCGACGCTGCAGCGATCCGGATCGTTGTCGGTATCGCTGCAGCGTCGCTAAGTGTGACGGTACCTTTAAATTTCAGTATCCCTTGCCATTGTTATCTGACTTGTTTGCTCGGATTAAGGGGGCTAGTTGGTTCACTAAGATAGATCTTCGTGGTGCGTATAATCTGGTGAGAATCAGGCAAGGAGATGAATGGAAAACTGCATTCAATACGCCCGAGGGTCATTTTGAGTATCTAGTGATGCCGTTCGGACTTGCCAATGCTCCATCTGTGTTTCAGTCTTTTATGCATGACATCTTCCGTGAGTATCTGGATAAATTCCTGATTGTTTACTTGGATGACATTTTGATCTTCTCAGATGATTGGGAGTCTCATGTGAAGCAGGTCAGAATGGTTTTTCAGGTCCTGCGTGCTAACTCTTTGTTTGTGAAGGGATCAAAGTGACTCTTCGGTGTGCAGAAAGTTTCATTTTTAGGGTTCATCTTTACCCCTTCTACTATCGAGATGGATCCAGTTAAGGTCCAAGCCATCCAGGATTGGATTCAGCCGACATCTCTGAAAAGTCTGCAAAAGTTCCTGGGCTTTGCTAATTTTTATCGTCGCTTCATCTGTAATTTTTCTAGCATTGCCAAACCATTGACCGATTTGACCAAGAAGGGTGCTGATTTGGTTAATTGGTCTTCTGCTGCTGTGGAAGCTTTTCAGGAGTTGAAGCGTCGTTTTTGTTCTGCCCCTGTGTTGTGTCAGCCAGATGTTTCTCTTCCGTTCCAGGTCGAGGTTGATGCTTCTGAGATTGGAGCAGGGGCGGTTTTGTCACAGAGAGGTTCTGATTGCTCAGTGATGAAACCATGTGCTTTCTTTTCCAGGAAGTTTTCGCCCGCTGAGCGTAATTATGATGTGGGCAATCGAGAGTTGCTGGCCATGAAGTGGGCATTCGAGGAGTGGCGTCATTGGCTTGAAGGAGCTAAGCATCGCGTGGTGGTATTGACTGATCATAAGAACTTGACTTATCTCGAGTCTGCCAAGCGCTTGAATCCTAGACAGGCCCGTTGGTCGTTATTTTTTGCCCGCTTCGACTTTGTGATTTCGTACCTTCCGGGCTCTAAAAATGTGAAGGCGGATGCTCTGTCTAGGAGTTTTGTGCCCGACTCTCCGGGTTTATCTGAGCCAGCGGGTATCCTCAAGGAAGGAGTCATTGTGTCTGCCATCTCCCCTGATTTGCGGCGGGTGCTGCAAAAATTTCAGGCGAATAAACCTGATCGTTGTCCAGCAGAGAAACTGTTCGTCCCTGATAGGTGGACTAATAAACTTATCTCTGAACTTCATTGTTCGGTGTTGGCTGGTCATCCTGGAATCTTTGGTACCAGAGAGTTAGTGGCTAGATCCTTCTGGTGGCCATCTCTGTCACGGGATGTACGTACTTTTGTGCAGTCCTGTGGGATTTGTGCTAGGGCTAAGCCCTGCTGTTCTCGTGCCAGTGGGTTGCTTTTGCCCTTGCCGGTCCCAAAGAGGCCTTGGACACATATTTCGATGGATTTCATTTCTGACCTTCCCGTTTCTCAAAAGATGTCAGTCATTTGGGTGGTCTGTGATCGCTTTTCTAAAATGGTCCATCTGGTGCCCTTGGCTAAATTGCCTTCCTCCTCTGATTTGGTACCTTTGTTCTTTCAGCATGTGGTTCGGTTGCATGGCATTCCTGAGAATATTGTTTCTGACAGAGGTTCCCAGTTTGTTTCAAGGTTTTGGCGAGCCTTTTGTGGTAGGATGGGCATTGACCTATCCTTTTCCTCGGCTTTCCATCCTCAGACTAATGGCCAGACCGAACGAACCAATCAGACCTTGGAAACATATCTGAGATGTTTTGTTTCTGCAGACCAGGATGATTGGGTGTCCTTTTTGCCGTTGGCTGAGTTCGCCCTTAATAATCGGGCCAGCTCGGCTACCTTGGTTTCTCCATTTTTTTGCAATTCTGGGTTCCATCCTCGTTTCTCTTCAGGACAGGTTGAGTCTTCGGACTGTCCTGGTGTGGATTCTGTGGTGGATAGGTTGCAGCAGATCTGGACTCAGGTAGTGGACAATTTGATCTTGTCCCAGGAGAAAGCTCAACTTTTCGCTAATCGCAGACGCCGTGTGGGTCCCCGACTTCGTGTTGGGGATCTGGTTTGGTTATCTTCTCGTCATATTCCTATGAAGGTTTCCTCTCCTAAATTTAAACCTCGTTTTATTGGTCCGTATAGGATTTCTGAGGTTCTCAATCCTGTGTCTTTTCGTTTGACCCTCCCAGACTCCTTTTCCATACATAATGTATTCCATAGGTCGTTGTTGCGGAGATACGTGGCACCTATGGTTCCATCTGTTGAGCCTCCTGCCCCGGTTTTGGTGGAGGGGGAATTGGAGTATATTGTGGAGAAGATTTTGGATTCTCGTGTTTCTAGACGGAAACTCCAGTATCTGGTTAAATGGAAGGGTTATGCTCAGGAAGATAATTCCTGGGTTTTTGCCTCTGATGTTCATGCTTCCGATCTTGTTTGTGCCTTTCATGCGGCTCATCCTGGTCGGCCTGGGGGCTCTGGTGAGGGTTCGGTGACCCCTCCTCAAGGGGGGGGTACTGTTGTGAATTCTGTGGCTGAATTCACTCCTGTGGTCACAAGTGGTACTGCAGCTTCTGAGCTTCCTCCCTCAGGTGTTCTGGTGAGCTCGTTAACTGCTTCATTACTTAACTCCGCCTGATGCTGCTATCCTTGCTCCTTGTCAATGTTTCAGTGTTGGATCTGAGCTTCTCCTGATTGTTCCTGTGACCTGCTGCTCTGTATAGCTAAGTGCCTTTTGCTTTTTTGTTGCTTTTTTTCTGTCCAGCTTGTCTTTTGTTTTGCTGGAAGCTCTGAGACGCAAAGGGTGTACCGCCGTGCCGTTAGTTCGGCACGGTGGTTTTTTTTTGCCCCCTTCGCGTGGTTTTGCTTTAGGGTTTTTTGTAGACTGCAAAGTTCGCTTTACTGTCCTCGCTCTGTCCTAGAATATCGGGCCCCACTTTGCTGAATCTATTTCATCCCTACGTTTTGTCTTTTCATCTTACTCACAGTCATTATATGTGGGGGGCTGCCTTTTCCTTTGGGGAATTTCTCTGGGGCAAGTCAGGCCTATTTTTCTATCTTCAGGCTAGCTAGTTTCTTAGGCTGTGCCGAGTTGTCTAGGTAGTTGTTAGGCGCAATCCACAGCCGCTTTTAGTTGTGTTTAGGATAGGATCAGGTGTGCAGTCTACAGAGTTTCCACGTCTCAGAGCTCGTTTTTGTATTTTTGGGTATTTGTCAGATCACTGTGTGCGCTCTGATCGCTAAGCACACTGTGTTTCTGGATTGCCTTCATAACACCTGTCATTAGCAGACATAACAGTTGGGGTCATATTCGACACCGAACTTTCCTTTACTCCCTATATCCGATCATTCACTCGCTCCTGTGACCTGCATCTTAAAAACATCTCCAGAATCCGACCTTTTCTCACCTTTGAAACTGCTAAGACTCTTACTGTCGCTCTTATTCATTCTCGTCTGGACTACTGCAACTCTCTTCTGATCGGTCTCCCTTTTACCAAACTTTCTCCTCTCCAATCCATCTTGAATGCGTCAGCCAGGGTCATATTTCTGTCCAGCCGCTTCACCGATGCCTCCATCTTGTGCCATTCATTACACTGGCTACCCATTCGCTACAGGGTCCAGTATAAACTCATCTCTCTCACCCACAAAGCTCTCCACAGTTCTGCACCGCCTTATATCTCCTCTCTCATCTCTGTCTATCGCCCTGCATGTGCCCTCCGTTGTACAAATGACCTAAGACTAACAACCCCTGTAATCCGAATCTCACACCTCCGTCTCCAAGACTTCTCTCATGCTGCGACAGCTCTCTGGAATGCACTTCCCCAGTCGATCAGGCTGATACCTAGCCCTGACCTATTCAAGCGCGCTGAAAACCCATCTCTTCAAACAAGCCTACCACATCAACTACTCAGTAAACTAACTTTGCCCAAATATTATTCTGAATCTGCACCCTACTATTCATTTGTCTCCACACCCTCTATACACACGATAACTGCACTTGATACTTAACTATTGTACTTAAACACACGGGCTGATGACCAGATCATGCAGCTTTATATGAATATCCCTATTTACTATAATTGCCAGACCTGAAATAACAAGCACTTTTCACCTATTCTGTCCCCCCATTTCCTTGTAGATTGTAAACTTGTGAGAAGGGACCTCACCCCTAATGTCACTGTTTAAATTGTCTTAACTTGTATTGAATTTATTGTCTGTACATGTCCCCGCTTAATTGTAAAGTGCTGCGGAATATGTTGGTGCTATATAAATAAAAATTATTATTATTATAGTAATATAGTATATTGTCTTCAATAGCGTATTCTAGGAAGAAAATTCCGTTCTTCAGCAGTACCATGGTCTGGGTACAGTCATATATAATGTTCAAAAAGAACCAAATACATATGTGCGGACACAAGGAGGAGATAGCGTGAAATGACAATTTGTGAAAATCACATTTGCATCCACAAAATTCTTATTTTCTCCCGCTGACAACTTTCTTTCAAAAGGTAGAAAAGAGAACAAGAGGATTTGCAATCTTGGACTTAATTATTTCTAACAGGGAGGAAATGGTTGAGGAAGTCAATGTGACTGGGAATTTCATAGGCAGCGATCATGTTATCCTCAAATTTTAGATTACAAGAGGAGGAAGACCTGCAAAGACTCAGACTGCAAGGTTGGACTTCAGAAAGATACATTTTAATGGACTCAAAAAGAAGGTAGGAAAGGTCCAATGGCTGGATACGCTAAAGAACAGAAATGTCCAAGAAGGATGGGAGCTTTTGATAAATTAAATTCTCACTGCACAATCCCGAAAAGAAGGAAGAATTGAAAGCATTTAAAGAGACCAGGATGGATGAACATAGAACTTAAACACTTGCTAAAAAGGAAAAAAGAAATGTATATCAAATTAAAAGAGGGGGGCATAACTAAAGAAGAATATAATGCTGTCTGCAGGTAATGCAGAAAAAGTGTTAGAAGAGCAAAAGCCAGTAATGAAGTGAGGCTTACAAGGCAGATCAAAAGCAATAAAAAAAAAGATTATGTGGTTATGTCGAAAGCAAAAGCAAAAGAAAAGTCAAAAATGCTATCAGAATTTTACAGGATGGAAAGAGTGAAGTGGTCAAAAATGATGTTAAGAAGGTTGAACTCTTAAATTCCTATTTTACATCTGTATTCTCTAAGAAAGGAAATGTAACATCAACTGATTTTCACTGTGCTATTGAAGGAATAAAAGAATACACATTATCTATAAACAGAGAGTCAGGAAATTACAGGATAGTGAGCCTTACTTCTATACTAGGAAATATCTTTGAACAAATTATTAAACAGCATGTACATGTGTTTCTCACAAAATGAGAATATCATCAAAAAGTTAATTTATTTCAGTTCTTCAATACAAAAAGTGAATTTCTTATATTATATAGAGTCATTACAAACAAAGTGATCTATTTCAAGTGTTTATTTCTGTTAATGTTGAGGATTATGGCTTGCAGCCAATGAAAATCCAAAAGTCATTATCTCAGTAAACTAGAATACTTTTTAACACCAGATTGAAAAATTATTTTAAAATTTGAAATGTTAGCCTAATGAAATGTATGTTCAGTACATGCACTCAATACTTGGTCGGGGCTCCTTTTGCATCAATTACTGCTTCAATGAGGCATGGAGGTGGTCAGCCTGCGGCACTGCTGAGGTGTTCTGGAAGCCCAGGTTGCTTTGAAAGCATCCTTCAGCTCGTCTCATCTTCCTCTTGACAATACCCCATAGACTCTCCCTTAGACTCTCTAAGGGGTTAAGGTCAGGCGAGTTTGCTGGCCAATCAAGCACAGTGATACTGTTATTTTTAAACCAGGTATTGGTACTTTTGGCAGTGTCGAAAGGTGCTAAGTCCTGCTGGGGAATGAAATTTCCATCTCCAAAAAGCTTGTCGGCAGAGGGAAGCATGAAGTGCTCTAAAATTTCCTGGTAGTCCCTGATTATGGAAACATCACACTAGACCATCAAACATCACACTAGACTTCAAACAGCTTGGATTGTGTGCCTTTCCACTCTTTCACCAGACTCAGGTACCATAATTTCCAAATGAAATGCAAAATTTACTTTCATCTGAAAAAAACACCTTGGATGACTAGCAACAGTCTTCTTCTAGGCCCAGGTAAACACTTCTGGCATTGTCTATTGGTGATGAGTGGCTTGACATAAAGAATGCAACACTTGTAGCCCATGTCCTGGATACCTCTGTGTGTGGTGGCTCTTGAAGCAATGATTCCAGCAGCAGTCCACTCCTTGTGAATCTCCTCAAAATTTTTGAATGGCCTTTTCTTAACAATCCTGTCAAGGCTGTGGTTATCCTGGTTACTTGTGCACCTTTTTCTACCACACTTTTTCCTTCCACTCAACTTTCCATTAATATGCTTGGATACACACTCTGTGAACAGTCAGCTTCTTTAGCAATTACCTTTTGTGGCTTACCCTCCTTGTGGAGTGTGTCATTGACTGCCTTCTAGACATCTGTCTCCCATGATTGTGGAGCCTACTGAAACAGACTAAGGGATCTTTTAAAAAACTTAGGAAGCCTTTGCAGGTGTTTTTTGTTAATTATTCTAATTTACTGACATAGTGACCTTTGGATTTTCATTGGCTGTAAGCCATATCATGAATATTACCAGAAATATAAACGTTTCACTTTTGTATTGAAGAACTGAAATAAATCAACTCTTTGAAGATATTTTAATTTTGTGAGAAACACCTGTATGTAAGTACTTGGCTAAGAATACAGTAACTAACCAGAGCCAGTATAGGTTTATAGCAAACAAGTCATGCCAGACTAATCTAATTAATTTTCTTATATGATGGAATCACTGAATGGGTAGATCAGGAAAGATATGTGTATTGGTACCGTGTTAGCCAGTGGTATATAGATATATCTACAGGAGACTGGCACAGCAATGGGAAGTAAAATGGCCCCACAGTATGCATATCTTTTTGTGGCGAAGCTTGAAAGTGACTTTTTGACCTCATGTCCTATCAGGCCTCTGGCCTACTACCGCTACATTGATGATATTTTAATCATCTGGATGGAGTCTGAGCCACAGCTAAAGAAGTTCCATGACAGTATAATCAATTTCATCCCACCATCAACTTAACACTCAACTACTCCTGCACTGAAAATAACTTTTTGGACACCATCATTAAGCTGCAGAACAATGAAATAGAAACATCCCTGTATCAGAAGCCAATCGCCCACCCAACATACCTTAAAAATGGGACAGTTTCCATCCAAAACACATATAAAACTCTATTGTCTACAGCCAAGCCATCAGATACAATCGTATATGTTCCAACCCCATGGATAGGGATGAACACCTTGGTCGCCTCAGAAAGACCTTTTTGAATCAGGGCTGCCATCCAAGAGCAATTGAAAACCAGATTCCAAGAGCAACCAGAATATCAAGGAATCACCTGCTACATTACAAAGTTAAAGAAGAAAATAATTGGGTGCCTCTAGTCGTCATCTACAATCCAAATCTGGAGGTGCTAAGGGGAGCTGCATGGAAATTACAATCTTTACTACAAAAAGATGTCCGCTCATAATCCATTTTTCCAGACCCCCCACTACTGTGTTTTAGGCAGCCCCCAAATGTAAGAAGTAACATTTTCAGCAGCTCCCTGTCCTCTCAAACAGTTGCAGGAATCCTTCCTTGCCACCAGAAAAAATGTAAAACCTGTCCATTTATAATGACCACGGACAAGATAAAGATCCCCAAGCCACATCAGGACTACAAGATCCCAGGTACTTTCAGCTGCATCACATCTAATTTGGTGTACCTAATTACTTGTACTAAATGTCCAACTGGGGGTCTGTATGTAGGGGAGACAGGGCAAAAACTGAGAACAAGTATGAACTCTCATCGCCACACAATATGAGAAAAAAGAATGGATCTATACCATACATTTTTGTCTCCCTGATCACAGCATTATGGACATGAAATTACTTGTATTAAAAGGTAACTTCAAATCTCTGAGAGACAGAAGAGTCTGGGAATATAAGCTGATGATGACCTTTGACACACTAAGTGCAGGAATGAATGTGTTGCATAGATTTATGTATTTTTACATCAATTAAGGAATTTGCTTCTCAGACCGTGTGGGGGCATCATAACAGAACCAGACCCCAATCAGAGGACAATAAAACATTCACACTCCTTATCTATGAACGGTTCCAATATTTATGGACATACAGTAACTGTTTATCACTCACATAATGGTAGTTCTGCTTCACGTCACCTGTCTTATCTATGGCATTATTTCTGTGCAGTGTTGTGCATAAATATGTGATTCTTCAGAATTTCTATTAGTATATGCCTGATGAAGCGACCTGGGTAGTCTTGAAAGCTTGCAATTTGTTACTAGGACACTCAATTCTAAATATTTGGGTAGATCAGGGAATTGCAGTAGATATAGTATATCTCGACTTCAGCAAAACATTTGATAAAATGTCTCATACTATCCTTAGAGAAAAAAATTACCAAGTGTGAAATGGACAAAGCAATGGTTAGGTGGGTTCATAACAGGCTCAGTGATCGTACTCAAAGAGTGGTAATAAATGGTTGTACATCCAATTGGAAGGATGGTTCAAGTGGGGTTCCACAAGGATCTGTCCTGGCCCAAGTGTTGTTCAACATTTTTTGAAAATTGTTACGTTCTTGCCCAGACTGGATGGCGTGAGTGTGGGGATTGTGGCCCCAATGTGCCACAAACCAGACTACCCTGAAAGGGGCATGACTAAGCAGCTACCTTGGTGTTCACTGGAGCCTCTGATTGTGAGGTCAGGCTTGTGCGGCAGGTAGCTGCCAAGTACCACTCCAGGGCGGTGTCTGGCTGTGGCAGCTGATCCCACTGAGGGACTAAACACAATTAGCAGATCCAAGCAAATACGGACGAGCACGACTGGTACTCTGGCGGGAACTGCTAGACTCTGGCAGGCAGGTGGGCACGGCTGGCACTCTAGACAGGCAGACAGGCACAGGAACATAGGCTGGTACGAGTGGGAAAAGGGAGCAGGTAGGTACAAGTTCAGACTAAAGGGCAGGAACTGCAGGTAGCGGAGTGGAAGCAGAGCAGAACCGCAGGATGCAGAGCAAAGCAGATCTATGGGATGCGGAGCGGAGCAGAACTGCAGGATGTGGTGCAGAGCAGAACTGCAGGATGCGGAACAAAGCAGAACTATAGGATGCGGTGCTTAGCGGAGGGCAGAGCAAAGCCGCACAGTGCGGAGCAGAGGGCAAATCAGAGCCACAGGTTGCAGAGCAGTAAGCAGAGGAGAGCTGCACGTCACGGAGCAAAGAGCAGAGCAACAGGTTGTGGAGCAGAGAGTAGAGCAGAGCCGCAGGTTGCGGAGCAGAGAGCAGAGCAGCAGATGGCGAGACGGGAGTGAACACAAGGAAACACACAGCAGGATAGGGTAGGCTACAGACAGGGATACAAACGGACACAGGTATGGAACTTAGTTCAGGCAGGGTGACCTCTCCTAATGGCCCTAGAGAAATGAGGGCCTTGCTCACAAGCTTACAATCTATGAGGAAAAAGGGGAGGCACGAAGACACGGTAGATGGTAACAATTGTTTTCGCTGTTCAGACCAGCCAAAGTGTAAGAATTGGGTGTTCATGTAATGCTGCATGAACCGGTTATCAGCCTAAGTATGTAACAGTACAGACACAGACGTCTATTAAATGCATAAAGCATGTGAGAACATGATTCGAGGAATCTGGTTATGGTAAAAAATTTTGATTGGGCAACACAGGGATATTTAAGTTAATGCATTAAGGTGGTAGGCCAGTCTGAACAAATGCTTTTTTAGGGCACGCTTAAAACTGTGGGGATTGGGGATTAATCATATTGACCTGGGTAGTGCATTCCAAATAATTGGTGCAGGACATGAAAAGTCTTGGAGACAGGAGTGGGAGTTTCTGATTATTGAGGAAGTTAACCTCAGGTCAGTAGCAGAACAGATGGCATGGGTAGGGTGGTAAGCTGAGACAAGGGAGATGTAGGGGGTGCTGAGCCATGGAGTGCTTTGTGGGTGAGGGTAATAAGTTTGTACTGAACTTTGGAGTGGACGGGTAACCAGTGTAATGACTGGCAAGTTCAGAGAAGAGCTACCAGGATGGTAAGCAGACTGCAAACTATAGTCTACGAGCAACGGTTAAAGGATCTGGGATTGTTTAGCTTTCAAAAAATAAGGCTAAGAGGTGACTTAATAGCTGTCTACAAATATCTAAAGGGCTGACATAGTCACAAACCTACAAAAAAATGTACACGTCAGACCTCAAAGTACAAAGAGATACCAAAACTTTATTAGATGTACAATTATAAGAAACAACGATGATGGTGATGTCTACCAGTATAAAACACCATAGACCTGAGGCACATATTATAACCATAGTTCTTCCTGCCACATATATAGATCTCCCTTGTCATAACAAATCATTACGCCAGATGGCATGTTTGGCAATATTCCCACAATACTGAGTCTCCAAAGTGGCAAGACAAGTAACACAAATCCAGCTACATTACCTCAGGTCTGATGGTGCCAGGTCCCCTACGTGCGTTTCAGCTGCGTGTGCCTTCTTCCGGGGGAGTGGCATCATCAGATCACTGACCGGTTTAAATAGTGCTCCCACCCAGGTAACCACGCCCACACGAGCGCCCAGCCAGGCGGTCACGTGAGTGCAGAACCCGATAGAGATGCCAGCGGACAACGCACAGCCAAGTGGGGAGGGGCGCGCACGCGCACAGAGGCAGGCCACACATGGAGCGATACCACCGCATGCAGGCAGGTAACCATTAACCCTAAGTACTACCTTAACCCGAGCATCACATATAAAGAGCGGACAGAAAGGAGCTATTCCCACAAGGTCCAACAATACCTATCAACATATATAAATGACTATACCAGTTGAGATGCATAGTATGACCATAAATAAATATACAATATATTAAATAAGTGCAATGTGTAAAGTGCAATAACCTCCATATAATTAATTATACATTAAAAGTTCATACATAGTGAACATTATAAAGTACATGTACATATTGCATACATGGATATATAAAGTGCACAACTACCAGCAATATGATGATTATAAAGTGAACATTATACATTTATGTACAACATAGTAAAAAAACCTAATAGACATATATTTATACATTATATAAAAAATATACAAAATTTATTAAGAAGTGCATCCAGTAGGAAGATCCTCCATTTTCGTCCAGCTCTATTCACAGCTTGCAACAAGTCAACAATAATCACACATAGCGGGGGCTGGAAAATAGCGAAAAATAATTAAAATCAACATTTAAAAACAAAGAAAGTTAAAATCCAATGAACCACATATATATTAAAAAGCAACCACACTAAAGAAAAGGTGCAAAGCTCAAAGTTTCGTTTAATCCGTCAGGTTTTAAGGTACGAAGTTCCCAGATCCAACGGGATTCTTTTTGAGCCAACGTTCTACTCACGTTACCCCCCGTGGATTCAGAGGGATACAGTCTATCCCCTTTACCCTCAAGCATGAAGGATCACTGGCATGAAACTGTTTGAAGTGTCTCGGGACACTTTTTAATAATTCCAAGTTGTCCTCTTCTTTTCCAGCAAGGATGTCCCTCACATCTTCTCTGATTCGTATCTTCAGGGCCCTTGTGGTCAACCCTACATAGATTTTAACACACGTACAATACGCATAATAAACTACCGCAGTGGTAGTGCACGTTATTGTATGTGTAATTTTAAATTTTCGTCCATCTGAAGATACGAATTCGGTTGCCGTATCCACATTGGGGCACGCCACACACTTCCCACATGGTTTACTGCCCCATGGGGATCGTGGCTGTTGTCTTTGTGACCCAAATAGTGGCCGTTCTTTCGGGACATATAGAGTCCTAACCAAAGTGTCCCTCAAACTCTTAGATCTTCGCGCAGTGAGAGAGGGTTTCTGCGACAAGTACTGTTTGAGCACTGGATCCGCCAATAAAACTGACCAATGTTTTGCCACACTATCAGAGAGTTTCGCCCATTGGGAATTATAGGTTGTCACCAACCTTACCTGATTAGTTGCAGTTTTTTTCTCAGACGAGTAAAGAAGTTGATGGTGGTCCATATTTCTAGCACGATTGTATGCTCTTTTTATACTTCTTCGACTGTAACCCCTCTCCAGGAATCTTGTCCTCATTTCCAGTGCACGTTTTTCAAAGTCCTCCATAGTAGAACAGATTCTTCTTATCCGTAGGAACTGGCCATATGGTACTGCATTGATTACATGAGATGGGTGAGAGGAGCTGGCATGTAAAACGGAATTAACCGTAGTATCCTTACGGAAGGCATCGGAGACCAACAGACCATTCTGGTCTCTTTTGACCAAAACATCAAGGAATTCAATCTGCTCATAACTATCCTTGTATGTTAAATGGATATTATACTCCTTGTTATTCAAAGCCTGAAAAAAGGCCTGAAGTTCAGATGATGTGCCACGCCAGATCAAAAAAATGTCATCGATGTAGCGGGTCCAGAATATGACCCGCTCCATCGATGTACCCTGATCTGACGTGAATAGATCCCTCTCCCACAGCCTCAGGAACAAATTTGCATACGTGGATCATGATGGCTTTAGAGCGGTCTCTAGTTTTTTGACTATGACAAATTTTTCAAGGGATGAAATTGAGTTTTTGGTATGTCTTCTACAATTCCTTCTGACTCATAACTTTTTTATTTTTAATGGATCCCTCTACCTACAGCTCCAGGGCACTGCGATGGGGGCAGCTTGTGCGCCCTCATATGCAAATTTGTTCCTGGGGCTGTGGGAGAGGGATCTATTCACGTCAGATCAGGGTACATCGATGGAGCGGGTCATATTCTAGACCCGCTACATCTATGACATTTTTTTGATCTGGCGTGGCACATCATCTGAACTTCAGGCCTTTTTTCAGGCTTTGAATAACAATGAGTATAATATCCATTTAACATACAAGGATAGTTATGAGCAGATTGAATTCCTTGATGTTTTGGTCAAAAGAGACCAGAATGGTCTGTTGGTCTCCGATGCCTTCCGTAAGGATACTGCGGTTAATTCCGTTTTACATGCCAGCTCCTCTCACCCATCTCATGTAATCAATGCAGTACCATATGGCCAGTTCCTACGGATAAGAAGAATCTGTTCTACTATGGAGGACTTTGAAAAACGTGCACTGGAAATGAGGACAAGATTCCTGGAGAGGGGTTACAGTCGAAGAAGTATAAAAAGAGCATACAATCATGCTAGAAATATGGACTGCCATCAACTTCTTTACTCGTCTGAGAAAAAAACTGCAACTAATCAGGTAAGGTTGGTGACAACCTATAATGCCCAAAGGGTGAAACTCTCTGATAGTGTGGCAAAACATTGGTCAGTTTCATTGGCGGATCCAGTGCTCAAACAGTACTTGTCGCAGAAACCCTCTCTCACTGCGCGAAGATCTAAGAGTTTGAGGGACACTTTGGTTAGGAGTTTATATGTCCCGAAAGAACGGCCACTATTTGGGTCACAAAGACAACAGCCATGATCCCCATGGGGCTGTAAACCATGTGGGAAGTGTGTGGCGTGCCCCAATGTGGATACGGCAACCGAATTCGTATCTTCAGATGGGCGAAAATTAAAAAAATTACACATACAATAATGTGCACTACCACTGCGGTAGTTTATTATGCGTATTGTACGTGTGTTAAAATCTATGTAGGGTTGACCACAAGGGCCCTGAAGATACGAATCAGAGAACATGTGAGGGACATCCTTACTGGAAAAGAAGAGGACAACTTGGAATTATTAAAAAGTGTCCCGAGACACTTCAAACAGTTTCAAATATCTAGCTGAGGATCTGTTTATACCAAGGAAGGTGACGGGCACAAGGGGGGCATTCTTTGCGTCTGGAGGAGAGAAGGTTTTTCCACCAACATAGAAGAGGATTCTTTACTGTTAGGGCAGTGAGAATCTGGAATTGCTTGCCTGAGGAGGTGGTGATGGCGAAATCAGTCGAGGGGTTCAAGAGAGGCCTGGATGTCTTCCTGGAGCAGAACAATATTGTATCATACAATTATTAGGTTCTGTAGAAGGACGTAGATCTGGGGATTTATTATGATGGAATATAGGCTGAACTGGATGGACAAATGTCTTTTTTCGGCCTTACTAACTATATTACTATGTTACTATGCCAGTGATCCTTCATGCTTGAGGGTAAAGGGGATAGACTGTATCCCTCTGAATCCACGGGGGGGTAACGTGAGTAGAACGTTGGCTCAAAAAGAATCCTGTTGGATCTGGGAACTTCGTACCTTAAAACCTGACGGATTAAACGAAACTTTGAGCTTTGCACCTTTTCTTTAGTGTGGTTGCTTTTTAATATATATGTGGTTCATTGGATTTTAACTTTCTTTGTTTTTAAATGTTGATTTTAATTATGTTTCGCTATTTTCCAGCCCCCGCTATGTGTGATTATTGTTGACTTGTTGCAAGCTGTGAATAGAGCTGGACGAAAATGGAGGATCTTCCTACTGGATGCACGTCTTAATAAATTTTGTATATTTTTTATATAATGTATAAATATATGTCTATTAGTTTTTTTACTATGTTGTACATACCGTAAATGTATAATGTTCACTTTATAATCATCATATTGCTGGTAGTTGTGCACTTTATATATCCATGTATGCAATGTGTACGTGTACTTTATAATGTTCACTATGTATGAACTTTTAATGTATAATTAATTATTTGGAGGTTATTGCACTTTACACATTGCACTTATTTAATATATTGTATATTTATTTATGGTCATACTATGCATCTCAACTGGTATAGTCATTTATATATGTTGATAGGTATTGTTGGACCTTGAGGGAATAGCTGCTTTCTGTCCGCTCTTCATATGTGATGGTCGGGTTAAGGTAGTACTTAGGGTTAATGGTTACCTGCCTGCATGCGGTGGTATCGCTCCGTGTGTGGCCTGCCTCTGTGCGCGTGCGCGCCCCTCCCCACTTGGCTGTGCATTGTCCACTGGCATCTCTATCGGGTTCTGCGCTCACGTGACCACCTGGATGGGCGCTCGTGTGGGCGTGGTTACCTGATGATGCCGTGGAGGACTCAGGTCTCTTGGTGGCGGTCGGAGCATGCGCCGCAACAAGGAGGCGGCCATATGACGCGATGCTTTTTAACTTATTTTGATTGGGTGGGATCACTATTTAAACCGGTCAGTGATCTGATGATGCCACTCCCCCGGAAGAAGGCACACGCAGCCGAAACGCGCGTAGGGGACCTGGCACCATCAGACCTGAGGTAATGTAGCTGGATTTGTGTTACTTGTCTTGCCACTTTGGAGACTCAGTATTGTGGGAATATTGCCAAACATGCCATCTGGCGTAATGATTTGTTATGACAAGGGAGATCTATATGTGTGGCAGGAAGGACTATGGTTATAATATGTGCCTCAGGTCTATGGTGTTTTATACTGGTAGACATCACCATCATCGTTGTTTCTTATAATTGTACATCTAATAAAGTTTTGGTATCTCTTTGTACTTTGAGGTCTGACGTGTACATTTTTTTGTAGGTTTGTGTATTTGTTTGTACGGGACCGTTATGGTTGTTATATCTCCTAACGGGCACAGGGGTTAATTTTGATATTTAACCTGTGTTTTGTTTGTCCTTTTTGGTAAATAGGGCTGACATAGTGTAGAGGGATCATCCTTATTCTCATTTGCACATGGAAACATGAGAAGCAATGGAATGAAACTGAAAGGGAGAAGATACAGATTAGATATTACAAAATACTTTTTAACAGTTTGGATGATCAATGAGAGGAACAAGCTGCTACGAGAAGTGGTGAGTTCTCCTTCAATAGAAGTCTTCAGAGGCTGGACACACATCTGTCTGATATGGTTTAGTGAATCCTGTATTGAGCAGGGGGTCGGACACGATGACCCTGGAGGTCCCTTCCAATTTTAACATTCTATGAGTCTATGATTCTTATTGTAGCTAGATTTCAGGACCGATTTCCCTGCTCTCTTAAAAACTTCAAACAAAGTCCAGCTCACCATATTCAACATCCTTGGAAGCTCGGAGCACGGAACCGCTGTCAGGGCGTGGAGGAATCAAAAAAATAAGGAATCCAGCTCAAAGAGGTAGTGGAAAAACCTTTTCTTTATTCACTTAAAAGATGTGCTCGGTGGAGGATAAAAACATCAGCAATAACAAAAAGTAAAATGCGATATCAACGCGTTTATGGTGACCAAGCACCCTTAGTCATGACCTCAATTGTGTCACATCTGGTTACGACATCCGTTCCGATTCACTGTGCCAATCCATTCATTAGCCCCACTTTTTGAACACTGCACGGTCACTCTAGCAAAGATCCCTGAAGAAGGTAGGATCGAAACGTGCATCGGGGTGGACGCACAATACCCTTGAACTTTCATACAGTACTTGGTGTTTAAGGTATCCTACATTGATTCTTACAAGTTCATACAGTGCGCATTGACAATGATGTATATTAACATATTTCACCTATATACCTTAGCATCTTATTATAGCGTATTGCATTGGTACCATTATAGGATAATCTGCATGATATTATACTGTATTATATTGATACTCTAATGACATTATATTGTATTGTATTGGTGCTATGGCAAGAATGTTTTGAACAATATAACATCCCTTCAATATCTGGTTCTATGCCAGGAGATGAGGAATATATACACTCACATTTCTGGAATTGTTCCTATTGCGCTCCCCTTTTCCACAGCCTGTCACAGCACAAATATTTGTGTCACCTCTCTCCTCCCATTTTGTCCATTGATATTTCTGTTTGTGGGCTATGTCAGTAGACAATAAAACCTATAATTTAATAGACAGTAAGCACTGGAACCTGGGATTTTTTTCTTTATTCTTATTTATATGACCATTGTTGCGACACATGTCATATAACCCCTGGAACTTTTAATCTGAAGGTGGTTCCCAAAAAGATACCTGTTTCTGGTCACTTCTGTGCCCTTATAAGCTACTATAGTAGTTCTGACTTTCACAATATAAGGTGAAAACCTCCACTATACTTAGTGTAAT
This sequence comes from Ranitomeya imitator, assembly GCF_032444005.1. Lineage (NCBI taxonomy): Eukaryota > Metazoa > Chordata > Amphibia > Anura > Dendrobatidae > Ranitomeya > Ranitomeya imitator. Next base: position 604,941,222 of record NC_091283.1, on the reverse strand, counting down.
CAATATAACTGCACGTACATACTACTATATGTGGCGCTTTGCATGTTTTGCAGTTATCTTGGGCATACTATTCAGAGGGTTATTTATGTACTTTCTTTCCCACAAAACACAGTACCCATCAAAAATGGGAGTTTTTCTTGTTTTTATTGGAATGTGCACATTGTAGATTCAGACTGAATGTAGCAAAACCATGAAGGATAATATATAGAAACAAGGAGTAAAAAACATGTGTGAAACAAAGTACATGTAAAACTTTAGACTCCTCAAATCCCCACCACCACCCCCCATCTCCCAATGACAGCTTTATACATCATTGGCATTCTCTCATTCTTGTTTTATGAGGCTGGTAGCTTTGATGAATTTATCCCCTGCAGCGAAGGAAATTTTTGGTCTGCATTTCATGGGATGATCTTCATGAAAGATATTTTCATCATAGAGAATGGTGGCTTTCGAGAATGCACTTGAGGATACTGTGATGCAGCGATCACTAACGGGTTGGGGAATACTCACTTAGCCACGATATGAATGACACACACCAAGAATGTATTTTCTTTAACAAAAGTCCATGCCTGGTTTATCATACCTCCATAAACCACAGTAAGGCATTTGAACGTCACAGGACCGACATGTAGTCCATTTCAGCTGTGGTTACGTTCATACAATTCATTATAGGCATCAACGGAAAATAGCAACCACCGACAGTCTGTTCCAATAGCAAATACTTCTCTGCCATTATAAGCCCCTTGCTGGAATTACCTTCCTGGAGCTCCTACTCCACACACTGACCTCCTGTCAGTCCTCTCTCCTGGGGAAGCTGCCAAACTGGGATCACCGTCCCTGTGACCAGTGCACTCCCGACAGTCCAGATCGTCAGATGCCTCACAGCCTCTCTGTGTGCTGTTCAGGACGTCCGTCCCCACTTGAAACCATCCAACACACAGGCCACCAGGTCCAAAGCCTCACCATGTGCTCTTCAGGAAGTTAGCACCTACAACACATAGGGCTTCCAGGACCTTACACATGGACGAATCAAGTGCATACACTCTTTAACATGTGACCACACCATGGTCACATTATGTACCTGTAACCAGTCCCATAGGTGAGAGGTGTGTGTGGTTAGTCAGATCCGCCCAGCTCTCCGACTAACCCTGTAAGCATCCCTTTAAAGCTACATAAACACAAGGCTTTTAGGACTGCCGATCCCAGAGCAACATTATCGGCTTACAGCACAGAGGAACTCCTCTGCGACACATACCGGCCATTTACAATAATGTCGGATGTTGTCTCACCATCATAGATATGCCTGCAAATGCCATGCATTCCCATGGCCCCAATACGCCTCTGTGCGTATTCTGAGGAGACCATGCAGCGCCCCCTACCTGTAACAGGGGTCACTGCATCACAATACCTTCAAAGTTCTAGCAACTTTCTGGATTGACTGACCTTCACGTCTTAAAATAAAGATGCACTCTCAATTCTCTGCACTTAAGTGGTTCTTGCAGTATTCTGGCTAAAACAGTTGTGGAATATGGCTCAGCACTATATGGAACTGTGTACCAACTTCTGCAAAACTCACCTGAAGATCGCAATCATTTTCTGAATAGCAGTGATTCCACAAATGACCTTTTGACAAGGTTTTCATTGGAAACCTTGGATTTCTTAAAGTATCCTCTTTTGCACTAATGAAGCTGATTGGGGGAATGTCATGTAAGGCATTCTTCACAAATTGTATTTTTGTCGGGTTTTTTATGCAAATTAAAAGCTGTGTATTACAGTACTTGCAAAAGCTATGAGATTTCAGAAATTATTTTTTATTCTCACTGAATTGGAAAACTGCTGTATTTTGAAAATTTGCAGCATGTCACTTCTTTCAGCATTTTTGCAGCATTTTTTCACCATTTTTTGCAGCATTTTTTCACCCATAGAAAGCAAAGAATAGGTGCAAAAAAAGCAGCAAAAATGCAGATATCAGGTTTTGCTGCAATTTTGGTGCAGAAAACTCAGGAACTACAGGCACGTAACTATATAAAGCCTCTTTCACACTTGCGTCGTGTGGCCTCTTTCACAATGCGTCATTTTGGGAAAAAAACGCATCCTGCAAATGTGCCCGCAGGATGCGTTTTTTCCCATAGACTTGTATTGCCGACGGATCGCGACGTATGGCCATACGTCGCGTCTGTCGTGCACTGGATGCGTCGTGTTTTAGCGGACCGTCATCACGAAAAAACATTCAATGTAACGTTTTTTCGTATGTCGCTTCTGCCATTTTCTACAGAGCATGCGCGGCCGGAACTCCACCCCCTCGTCCCCGGGACTTGAATGGGCAGCAGATGCATTGAAGAATTTTCACAACGTGCGTCGGTACGTCGCGCCGACGCTTAGCGACGGCCGCGTACCAACGCAAGTATGAAAGAGGCCTAAGACTTAAAAACGCAGCAAAAAATGCAGCAAAACCTGCAGGAATTTTTTTTCTGTACTGCCAAGAGAACAGGTTTTGCCTGCAAAAAAAAATGCCCCAAAACTGGAACGTGTCAACAGAGCCTAAGGCTGTCATCGGGGCAAAAGTAGGTACTTTTGAGAAGTCCATGGTTTAACACATATTCTTGTTTGTTTCACATGTTTTTTCTTTACTTCTTGTTTCAATATGTTCCTTTGTGGTTTTGCTGCCTTTAGTCTGAATCTACAATGTGCACATTCCAATAAGAACAAGGAAAACCATTCCATGAAGAGGTGTGTCCAAACTTTTGACTGGTACTGTATACAAATAATGATAAATCAAAACATTTATTGAACTTGTACACTATGATAAAAACTTACAGTAAATCGCAGTCTGACGTCCGTCTCGTAGAAAATGTCAAGTTGTAAGACCATTACATCATTGGGCATGAACGTTTTGCTTGAGCGTTCAAGTGTTGAAGAACATCCATTCTCTGTGCTGACAACGTTGGTTGCTTTGTAGCTTGGGTAGTTGACAGGGAAATAACACGAGGGTTGTTCAGATTCTTGACCGTCAATTACATTAACGTAACAGCATCCACGGTCTTCACATTCAACTTTGCTTAATACCTTTTCTGGGCCACAGTCAAAACGGTTTGATGGTTCTAAATGACATTTTGAAGGGTGATGGTCTTGTCCAAAACATGGCGTACAAAACAAAAAAAGCAGATGTAGACTCAGTGCTGTATTCCTACAATGGGATTTCTTACTTACTCGCCAAAAATTCATCATGATGATTTGAGAGGCAATTTTCTCTGAAATTTAACACAAAAATTTTAGATATACTACTTTTAGAGCCTAAATTATTAAATTACAGGAACTTGTTACATTGAAGTGTCTGACCTTCAGGAAAGATGCTATAGAGCTAGAGATGTTGTACAGAAAAACACAAAAAATCACTAAAATCTTTACTTTTTCTTAAAGCAATATGACCTAATTATTGACAGCCTTCCTTTTATTACTTTGAATACAGAAATAGCTAAGAAGGACCTCCTAAACATACAAATAGGTCAGCACTCTAACCACATGACCACTGCAACTAATCAGCACCGCTGATCAGCGCATGGAAAAAGCCAGAGCCTGATTCATGCCGTGCGTGGTTCGAGCACCACGAAAATTTAATTAGTATAATATTATGTTTGTTTTCATGATGTCGGTGAAGAGTTGAATGTACAGATATGATTTACAGCAACCACATAGACCATAAATAACAATTTGCAGGCTCGTTGACTTGTATAGGAGAGCTTCCTAAGCACATCACATATTGTGATCAGCGTGATCATGTGTTATGTGTATATATGGTAAATGATACCTGTCATAGTAGTTCTGTCTGTGATGATTATGGGATGACTGCTGAAAAGTATATTTTATGTCATGACATAAAAATGTATTACTTTCTTTAATTAAAAAAAAAATGTAACATAAAAACTTTATTTAAACCATAGATCATTTTGGTCAACGTTTCTTAAGGCTAAGTCCACATGTTGCACTTTTTGTGCAGATTATTCCACAGCAAACTTGCAGCAAAATCAGCTTTTGCTACCTGCTTTTTAATTACATATTTGCCCCAAATGTCACCTTTTCCATTACAAAGGTCTGGGTGAATAATATTGTGAATTACCATTAGTATATTTGCTACAATTTTGGTCAATCATGTATATTTTAAACTATAGATGTCCTAAAACAGGTGCATTATGGATGTCATCTGGATGTATAAATGGATGTATGGCTAGTACACGGATGTAACAAGGATAATAATACTAATGAAAATCGTCATTTTTTTCTGAATGAAAATTGGACAATTTATTATACACTCATCTGACCCCAGCTTAACAGTAATTTTGAGGTTATGTGCACACGTTGCGGATTTTGCTGCGGATCCGCAGCAGATTTGACGCTGCGGATCTGCAGCAGTTTTCCATGCATTGTACAGTACTATGTAAACGTATGGAAAACAAAATCCGCAGTGCACATGCTGCAGAAAAAAACGTGCGGAAACGTAGCCTTGTTTTTACCGCAGCATGTCAATTCTTTGTGCGGATTCCGCAGCGTTTTACACCTGCTCCTCAATAGAAATTCGCAGGTGTAAAACCGCAGGTGGAATCCGCACAAAACCCACGGTAAATCCATGGCAAATCCGAGGGTAATTCGCAGTGCGGTTTACCTGCAAATTTAGCAAAAACAGTGCGGAAAAATCCGCACACCATTCCGCAACGTGTGCCCGATATTGGGTCTATTGTGTGTGGTGCACCTTACTCGTTCAGCTGATTTACAGGAAAATCTGGCGGTCAACTATTGCATGATCGTGCAATCTTGAACTTTGGAGTTCTGTTCTGTGGAGCACAACCCACGTTCTATAGGCCACAACCAATTATAGAATATTCTATTCTGTGCCCCAGTGACCTGGGTCCCATGCTGTTTACTGTGCCATGAGGACGAGTATACAAGCTGATAGTCCTTGTAAGGCCAGGATCACACATGCGAGAAACACGTCCGTGTCTCGCATGTGAAATCCAAGCTCTGGCGCCGGCACTGTGGAGCGGAGCGTGCGGCCGCATAGCACCACATGGAGCCACACGCTCCGCTCTGGAGAGTCGGCGTCAGAGCTTGGATTTCACATGCGAGACACGGACGTGTTTCTCGCATGTGTGATCCCGGCCTTAAGGTAAATCTGTCAGCTGGTGTTTGCTACCTGATGTGAGAGCTATTTAGTGTGCATGTTCTAAAACTTCCACAGTATTGCTATGCAATAGTACTAATGAGCCAATAGTCTGGATTGGTGCTGTAATATTGATTATTTGAGGAGCGCACTATGCCAGTGTACTTAGAAAACATTGGGCCCCATTGCAAAAGTCCTATTTTTGGGTGGGCTCCCCACCCAAAAAAAATCTATATATATTCGTCAGAGTAAGTGGGGTGTCACAGTGTATATGTGCAGTCACAGAAGGGTACACCTCCTAACTTTTAAAACCAGTGAAAAGGACATGTATTGCTACATTAACACAATAATCTGCCACTATTGAAGCCTCTTAGTGTAGTCACCCACTACGATAACCCTTTCATGGCCCCCACAGGGTATGATGCCAAAAAAAATGCCCCCCTCCCCACTCACCGCAGGATTACCTCCCACCGGATGATGGCCCTCGCATGCAGTAAAAGGACAGCTAACAGCTAACGGCTCCCTGTTCCACCATTACATTCATCTGTATCTGCATGCTCTGGGAGGGGGCCATGTGGTCAGCCACTATTTGCAGTATACTACTGAATGATTTATGCTGCCTCTGATTTGCTTTTATTAGCATTGCTGATGACTATCAGTTAAATGATTCTCTACTAGAGATGAATGAACCCGCATGTAAAAGTTTGGCATCTGTACCGGACATTTAGTGTCAGGCGGTAAACACTAAACAGGAACTTCTCTCAGCAGTAGATTGCAATGTTTGGCATTAGGGGGAAGTCTGTGAGAGAGAGGGCTTATACCCATTACCGTGAAATAAAAAATGTCCAATTTCAGTCGAGAAAAGTCTGACGAGTGTCATGCAAGTGTCATGTGATCTTCATGCAAGTACATTCTGATTTTTCATACCTAGCATCCAATTTACATCCAATTTACATGGGGTTGCTATCCGACTGCAATGCGATTTTAACATGAGCTTTTACATAGAGCAATTCTCTATGTAATTTACACATCGTTTTCCTAGTAAATATTCTTCAAGATTATATATACAGGGTGGGCCATTTATATGGATACACCTAAATAAAATGGGAATGGTTGGTGATATTAACTTCCTGTTTGTGGCACATTAGTATATGGGAGGGAGGAAAACTTTTCAAGATGAGTGGTGACCATGGCAACCATTTTGAAGTCAGCCATTTTGAATCCAACTTATTTTTTTTCAATGGGAAGAGGGTCATGTGACACATCAAACGTATTGAGAATTTGACAAGAAAAAAATGATGCGCTTGGTTTTAACGTAATTTTATTCTTTCATGAGATATTTACAAGTTTCTCATTGTTTACAGCCATTGACATGTCGCAGATGTTAATACATAAGGAGCGGATAGAAATTGTGTTGATCTCTGGTGAATGCAGTACCTGGGTCATTGCAGCAGATTTCAATGCAAGACACCCTACAAGACCACCCATCTCCGATGCTACAGTTAGCAAACTGCTTGCCAAATTTTGTGAAACAGGTTCAGTGTTGGATTTGTCAAAATGTGGACGCAAGAAAATTGTCACTAATGAATAAACATCAGTGGCTGTCCTAGCTTCATTCAGCAAGAGCCCAGAGCGTAGCACTCGCCGCATGTCACTGGAGAGTGGCATTAGTCGAACATCCTCAGCTACTCACAAATGGCACCCTTACAAAATCCAGCTGCTGCAGCATCTCAACTAGGATGATCCAGATCGGAGCACTGAATTTGCAGAATGGGCAAAACAAAAATTGGAACAGGAACCTCAGGTTACACAACTGTCAATTGGCAATTGTCTATGCTGTGAAGATACGAGATATGCAGCATGTGAAACAACGGATACTGGAAGCCTGTGCTAGCATTTCTTCTGTGGTGTTGCTATCAATGTGTCAAGAGTGGGAGAAGAGGGTTGCATTGACAATCCAACACAATGGGCAGCACTTTGAACACATTTTATAAGTGGTCATAAACTTGTAAATAACTCATGAAAGAATAAAGTTACATTAAAACCAAGCACACCATTGTTTTTCTTGTGAAATTCTCAATCAGTTTGATGTGTCACATGACCCTCTTCCCATTGGAAAAAATAAAGTTGGATCCAAAATGGCCAACTTCAAAATGATCGCCATGGTCACCACCCATCTTGAAAAGTTTTCCCCCTCCCATATACTAATGTGCCACAAACAGGAAATAGATATCTCCAACCATTCCCATTTTATTTAGGTGTATCCATATAAATGGCTCACCCTGTATATTACAAAATACTGTATCTATCTATCTATCTATCTATTTGTATGTATATACATATATACAGTGGGGGAAAAAGTATTTTGTCAGCCACCAATTGTGCAAGTTCTCATGCTTAAAAAGATGAGAGAGGCCTGTAATTAACATCATAGGTAGACCACAACTATGAGAGTCAAAATTAGAAAACAAATCCAGAAAATCACCGTGTCTGATTTGGCAAAATTTATTTTGCAAATTATGGTGGAAAATAAATATTTGGTCACCTAAAACCATGCAAGATTTCTGTCTCTTACAGACCTGCAGCTTCTTCCTTAAGAGGCTCCTCTGTCCTCCACTCATTACTTGTATTAATGGCACCTGTTTGAACTTGTTATCAGTATAAAAGACACCTGTACACAACCTTAAACAGTCACACGCCAAACTCCACTGTGGTGAAGACCAAAGAGCTGTTAAAGGACACCAGAAACAAAATTGTAGCCCTGCATGAGGCTAGGAAGACTGAATCTGCAATACGCAATTAGCTTGGTGTGATGAAATCAACTGTGGGAGCAATAATAAGAAAATGGAAGACATATAAGACCACTGATAATCTCCATTGATCTGGGGTTCCACGCAAGATCTCAACCCGTGGGGTCAAAATGATGACAAGAACAGTGAGCAAAAATCCCAGAACCACACAGGGGGACCTAGTGAATGACCTGCATAGAGCTGGGACCACTGTAACAAAGGCTACCATCAGTACCACACTACACCACCAGAGACTCAGATCCTGCAGTGCCAGACGTGTCCCCCAGCTTAAGCCAGTACATGTCTGGGCACATCTGAAGTTTGCTAGAGAGCATTTGGGTTATCAAGAACAGTATTGGTAGAATGTCATATGGTCTGATGAAACCAAAGTAGAATTGTTTGGTAGAAACAAAACTTGTCATGTTTGGAGGAGACAGAATGCTGAGTTGCATCCAAAGAACACCATACCTACTGTGAAGCAAGGGGGTGGCAACATCATGCTTTGGGGCTGTTCCTCTGAAAAGGGACCAGGACGACTGATCCATGTTGAAAGAATGAATGGGGCCATGTATCGTGAGATTTTGAGTTCAAACCTCCTTCCATCAGCAAGGGCATTGAAGATGAAATGTGGATTGGTCTTTCAGCATGATAATGATCCCAAGCACACCACTAGGGCAATGAAGGAGTGGCTTCATAAGAAGCATATGAAGGTCCTGGAGTGGCCTAGCCAATCTCCAGATCTCAACCCAATAGAAAACCTTTGGAGGGAGTTGAAAGTCCATGTTGCCCAGCAACAGGCCCAAAACATCGCTGCTCTAGAAGTGATTTGCATGGAGGAATGGACCAACATACCACCACAGTGTGTGCCAACCTTGTGAAGACTTACAGAAAACATTGGACTTCTGTCATTGCCAACAAAGGATATATATCAAAATATTGAGAACTTTTGTTAATGACCAAATACTTATTTTCCATCATAATTTGCTAAATAAATCTTGCCAAATCAGACAAGGTGATTTTCTGGATTAGTTTTCTCATTTTGACCCTAATAGTTGTAGTCTACCTATGATGTCAATTACAGTCCTCTCTCATCTTTTTAAGTGGGAGAACTTGCACAATTGGTGGCGGACTAAAAACTTTTTTTCCCCACTGTACATATTGCAAGATGACCGCTGGACATATAATGGATGGGAGATATGTATCATAAAGGCACATGTCTTCTGTGATATAAACCAGGAGTAATTCTCTAGTATATATAGTACTTAGTGGGGTTATTCAGGCATTTTAGACCCAGCTCTAATTGTGAGCATCTGAAGAGTTAGGGCATGTCGGCTGCTCACCATATCTCCACATCTGGGTGTGGGTCACAAAATAAAATGGAGTCTGTTTCTTTGACACATGGCATGTGTGCCTGGAAGTAAGAAGACCTTCTGTGGGATGCCTCTAGACTAAGCCAGTATAATGGACGCTATATAGCCTGTGTGCCCTGGACTGTCTGAAACTGATCTGAATATTATACCTATATATTCTGATAAGCACAGTGTCCTTCTGACCCCCTCCTTCTTCCTCACCCCCTACAGAGAAAGATAGGGCTGGTTGTGCCCAATCTGCTCCCTGACAGGAAACAGCAGCTACATTCTGAAGACTGAATTTTTTCGGAGCAGTTTGGAAGTGTAAATAACACCTGTGGGAATCTTGAGAGGTCTTAACTGGAGCCTGTTGGGACACCAACAAGATACTTCACTATCACAGGCTCAGCTTGAAATTCACCTATGAGAGACTCACCCCAGCACTGTGCTGCTTCTGTTAGGAATGATAATACTGTAGGAGTGTGTGCTCAGCGGGGATTGGATAATTGAAAGTCCCACCCTCCTGTGGCTCGCACTGGCTGGACTCTCTCAGCTGCCGGTCACAAAGACACTCCTCCTTATCGCTCCCTCCACATACCGCTCCTGTTTTAATTTTTGAATTTTGCATTGTTTCTTTGCAGTAAAAACTTCAGAAGGAAAATCCGGGCCTCTGCCAGTATTTTTTCCAGTAAACAATGTCCATTTAATCTATAGATCTTCAAATAAAAATAAGTTCTACAATTGGAACAAAAATTAGATAATCTTATAACTGTAGCCCTGCTGTGTACTGTGTAATGGCTGTGTCCCACTATGCCTGAACATGCCACACCTCCTGGACAGGGAAGGAAGGAAAAGAGAGTATACAGACATTACAGCATGGAATCTAAGATTATTTTTTCTATGTGGTAAAGCTTTTTCTGCTTGTTATTAAAGGGAACCTGTCACTTGAATTTGGCGGGATCGGTTTTTGGTCATATGGGCGTATGGGTGAATCAAACACCCAAAAACTCCGCCCATATGACCGAAAACCGGTCCCGCCAAAATCAGGTGACAAGTTCCCTTTAAACATGTTTTACGTCACAGAATTCTGCAGCTGCGATCCTATGCCCTGGTCAGTACCTTTGATATGTTCATACCATGTTCCTGCATGGTCAAACACAGCCATTACACAGTATACAGCAGGGGCACATTTATAAGATTATTTCAGCACAGAAACACATCATATTGTGCAACTTATTTTTATTAAGATCTATTATTTAAAGTGTACTTTGTACATGGGAAAATCCCTTTAAGTATTACAATATACACACGCGGTCAAAATTGTTGGTACCCCTCGTTTCATGACAGAAAAACCCACAATGGTCACAGAAATAACTTGAATCTGACAAAAGCAATAATAAATTAAAAATCTATGAAAATGAACAAATGAATGTCAGATATTGCTTTTCAACCATGCTTCCACAGAATAAAAAAAAAAAAAAACCTCATGAAATAGGCCTGGCTGTTATGAAAGGTAATTCAGTACCACAATGGACATAGAGGTCAGCGCACATACAGTGACCTGGCAATAACCCAAAAAACAAGAACGAGCTCTGAGACGTGGGAACTCTGTTGACCGCAATCCTTCATCCTCTCCAACCACACTAAAGGCAGCCGTGGATTGCGCCTAACGCTCCCTATGCAACTCGGCACGGCCTGAGAAACTAGCTAGCCTGAAGATAGAAAATAAGCCTACCTTGCCTCAGAGAAATACCCCAAAGGAAAAGGCAGCCCCCACATATAATGACTGTGAGTTAAGATGAAAAGACAAACGTAGAGATGAAATAGATTTAGCAAAGTGAGGCCCAACTTTCTGAACAGACCGAGGATAGGAAAGGTAACTTTGCGGTCAACACAAAACCCTACAAAAACCACGCAAAGGGGGCAAAAAGACCCTCCGTACCGAACTAACGGCACGGAGGTACACCCTCTGCGTCCCAGAGCTTCCAGCAAGCAGAAAAAACAAATTGACAAGCTGGACAGAAAAAAACAGCAAACAAATAGCAAAGAGGAACTTAGCTATGCAGAGCAGCAGGCCACAGGAACGATCCAGGAGGAAACAGGTCCAATACTAGAACATTGCCTGGAGGCCAGGATCAAAGCACTAGGTGGAGTTAAATAGAGCAGCACCTAACGACTTCACCACATCACCTGAGGAAGGAAACTCAGAAGCCGCAGTACCACTTTCCTCCACCAACGGAAGCTCACAGAGAGAACCAGCTGAAGTACCAATTGTGACCACAGGAGGGAGCTCTGCCACAGAATTCACAACAGTACCCCCCCCTTGAGGAGGGGTCACCGAACCCTCACCAGAGCTCCCAGGACGACCAGGATGAGCCATATGAAAGGCACGAACAAGATCGGGAGCATGGACATCAGAGGCAAAGACCCAGGAATTATCTTCCTGAGCATAACCCTTCCACTTAACCAGATACTGGAGTTTCCGCCTTGAAACACGAGAATCCAAAATCTTCTCCACAATATACTCCAACTCCCCCTCCACCAAAACCGGGGCAGGAGGATCAACAGATGGAACCATAGGTGCCACGTATCTCCGCAACAATGACCTATGGAATACGTTATGTATGGAAAAAGAATCTGGAAGGGTCAGACGAAAAGACACAGGATTAAGAACCTCAGAAATCCTATACGGACCAATAAAACGAGGTTTAAACTTAGGAGAGGAAACCTTCATAGGAATATGACGAGAAGATAACCAAACCAAGTCCCCAACCCGAAGTCGGGGACCCACACAGCGTCTGCGATTAGCGAAACGTTGAGCCTTCTCCTGGGACAAAGTCAAATTGTCCACTACATGAGTCCAAATCTGCTGCAACCTGTCCACCACAGTATCCACACCAGGACAGTCCGAAGACTCAACCTGTCCTGAAGAGAAACGAGGATGGAACCCAGAGTTGCAGAAAAACGGTGAAACCAAGGTAGCCGAGCTGGCCCGATTATTAAGGGCGAACTCAGCCAAAGGCAAAAAGGACACCCAGTCATCCTGATCAGCAGAAACAAAGCATCTCAGATATGTTTCCAAGGTCTGATTGGTTCGTTCGGTCTGGCCATTAGTCTGAGGATGGAAAGCCGAGGAAAAAGACAAGTCAATGCCCATCCTACCACAAAAGGCTCGCCAAAACCTCGAAACAAACTGGGAACCTCTGTCAGAAACGATATTCTCTGGAATGCCATGTAAACGAACCACATGCTGGAAAAACAATGGCACCAAATCAGAGGAGGAAGGCAATTTAGACAAGGGTACCAAATGCACCATCTTAGAGAAGCGATTACAGACCACCCAAATGACTGACATCTTTTGAGAGACGGGAAGATCTGAAATAAAATCCATAGAGATATGTGTCCAAGGCCTCTTCGGGACCGGCAAGGGCAAAAGCAACCCACTGGCACGAGAACAGCAGGGCTTAGCCCGAGCACAAATCCCACAGGACTGCACAAAATTACGCACATCCCGCGACAGAGATGGCCACCAAAAGGATCTAGCCACTAACTCTCTGGTACCAAAGATTCCAGGATGACCAGCCAACACCGAACAATGAACCTCAGAGATAACTTTATTCGTCCACCTATCAGGGACAAACAGTTTCTCCGCTGGGCAACGATCAGGTTTATTAGCCTGAAATTTTTGCAGCACCCGCCGCAAATCAGGGGAGATGGCAGACACAATTACTTCCTCTTTGAGGATACCTGTCGGCTCAGATACACCCGGAGAGTCGGGCACAAAACTCCTAGACAGAGCATCCGCCTTCACATTTTTAGAGCCCGGAAGGTATGAAATCACAAAGTCAAAACGGGCAAAAAACAACGACCAACGAGCTTGTCTAGGATTCAACCGCTTGGCGGACTCGAGATAAGTCAAGTTCTTATGATCAGTCAAGACCACCACGCGATGCTTAGCTCCTTCAAGCCAATGACGCCACTCCTCGAATGCCCACTTCATGGCCAGCAACTCTCGATTGCCCACATCATAATTTTGCTCAGCAGGCGAAAACTTCCTGGAAAAGAAGGTGCATGGTTTCATCACCGAGCAATCAAAACTTCTCTGCGACAAAACAGCCCCTGCTCCAATCTCAGAAGCATCAACCTCGACCTGGAACGGAAGCGAAACATCTGGTTGATACAAAACAGGGGCAGAAGAAAAACGACGCTTCAACTCTTGAAAAGCTTCCACCGCAGCAGAAGACCAATTGACCAAATCAGCACCTTTCTTGGTCAAATCGGTCAATGGTTTAGCAGTACTAGAAAAATTGCAGATGAAGCGACGATAAAAATTAGCAAAGCCCAGGAACTTTTGCAGACTTTTCAGAGATGTCGGCTGAGTCCAATTATGGATGGCTTGGACCTTAACAGGGTCCATCTCGATAGTAGAAGGGGAAAAGATGAACCCCAAAAATGAAACCTTCTGAACACCAAAGAGACACTTTGATCCCTTCACAAACAAAGAATTAGCACGCAGGACCTGAAACACTGTTCTGACCTGCTTCACATGAGACTCCCAATCATCCGAGAAGATCAAAATGTCATCTAAGTACACAATCAGGAATTTATCCAGGTACTCTCAGAAGATGTCATGCATAAAGGACTGAAACACTGATGGAGCATTGGCAAGTCCGAATGGCATTACTAGATACTCAAAATGGCCCTCGGGCGTATTAAATGCAGTTTTCCACTCATCGCCTGGCTTAATACGCACAAAATTATACGCACCACGAAGATCTATCTTGGTGAACCAACTAGCCCCCTTAATCCGAGCAAACAAATCAGATAACAATGGCAAGGGGTACTGAAATTTAACCGTGATCTTATTTAGAAGGCGGTAATCTATACAAGGTCTCAGTGAACCATCCTTCTTGGCTACAAAAAAGAACCCTGCTCCTAATGGCGACGATGATGGGCGAATATGCCCCTTCTCCAAAGACTCCTTCACATAACTCCGCATAGCGGCGTGCTCAGGCACAGATAAATTAAACAGTCGACCTTTTGGGAATTTACTACCAGGAATCAAATCGATAGCACAATCACAATCCCTATGCGGAGGTAGGGTATCGGACTTGGGCTCATCAAATAAATCCCGGTAATCAGACAAGAACTCAGGAACCTCAGAAGGGGTGGATGACGAAATAGTCAGAAATGGGACATCACCATGTACCCCCTGACAACCCCAGCTGGACACAGACATGGATTTCCAATCTAATACTGGATTATGGACTTGTAGCCATGGCAAAAAAGAAATAACGATCCTAACTTGTTGAACTGGGTCACCAGAGGAGCGAGGTTTCAAAGCCAGAAATAGTTTACAATTATTTTTGAAACTCAGAAATTTAGTTCTATCTCCAAAAAACAAATCAGGAATAGGAATTCTCGGTTCTAACATAGAATTCTGAACCACAAAGTCTTGAATACTTTGTACTCTTGCCGTGAGCTGATCCACACATGAAGACAGACCTTTAATGTCCATTGCTACACCTGTGTCCTGAACCACCCAAATGTCTAGGGGGAAAAAAAGGCAAAACACAGTGCAAAGAAAAAAAAAATGGTCTCAGAACTTCTTTTTTCCCTCTATTGGGAATCATTAGTACTTTGGGCCTCCAGTACTGTTATGAAAGGTAATTCAGTACCACAATGGACATAGAGGTCAGCGCAAATACAGTGACCTGGCAATAACTCAAAAAACAAGAACGAGCTCTGAGACGTGGGAACTCTGTTGACCGCAATCCCTAATCCTCTCCAACCACACTAAAGGCAGCCGTGGATTGCGCCTAACGCTCCCTATGCAACTCGGCACGGCCTGAGAAACTAGCTAGCCTGAAGATAGAAAATAAGCCTACCTTGCCTCAGAGAAATACCCCAAAGGAAAAGGCAGCCCCCACATATAATGACTGTGAGTTAAGATGAAAAGACAAACGTAGAGATGAAATAGATTTAGCAAAGTGAGGCCCAACTTTCTGAACAGACCGAGGATAGGAAAGGTAACTTTGCGGTCAACACAAAACCCTACAAAAACCACGCAAAGGGGGCAAAAAGACCCTCCGTACCGAACTAACGGCACGGAGGTACACCCTCTGCGTCCCAGAGCTTCCAGCAAGCAGAAAAAACAAATTGACAAGCTGGACAGAAAAAAACAGCAAACAAATAGCAAAGAAGCAAAGAGGGACTTAGCTATGCAGAGCAGCAGGCCACAGGAACGATCCAGGAGGAAACAGGTCCAATACTAGAACATTGCCTGGAGGCCAGGATCAAAGCACTAGGTGGAGTTAAATAGAGCAGCACCTAACGACTTCACCACATCACCTGAGGAAGGAAACTCAGAAGCCGCAGTACCACTTTCCTCCACTAACGGAAGCTCACAGAGAGAACTCTGCCACAGAATTCACAACACCTGGCCAAAAATGATGGTACGCTTATCTTAATATTTTGCTGCACAATCTTTTGAGGCAATCAAACGATTCCTGTAACTGTCAATGAGACTTCTGCACCTCTTGACAGGTATTTTGGCCCACTCCTCAAGAGCAAACTGCTCCAGTTATTTCTTGTTTGAAGGTTCCCTTTTCCAGATGGCATGTTTCAGCTCTTTCCAAAGATGCTCATTGGATTTAGGTCAGGGCTCATAGAAGGCCACTTCAGAATAGTCCAATATTTTCCTCTTAGCCATTCTTGGGTTTTTTTTAGCTGTGTGTTTTGGGTCATTATTCTGTTGCAAGACCCATGACGTGCGACTGAGACCAAGCTTTCTGACACCAGGCAGCACATTTCTCTCTAGAATCCCTTGGTAGTCTTGAGATTTCATTATACCCTGCACAGATTCTAGACACCCTGTGCCAGATGCAGCAAAGCAGCTCCAGAACATAGCAGAGCCTCCTCCATGCTTCACATTAGGGACAGTGTTCTTTTTGTGATATGCTTTATTTTTCAGTCTGTGAACATAGAGCTGATGTGCCTTGCCAAAAAGTTCCATTTTTGTCTCACCTGTCCATAGGACATTCTCCCAGAAGCTTTGTGGCTTGTCAACATGTTGTTTGGCAAATTCCAGTCTGGATTTTTTATGATTTTTTTTTCAACAATGGTGTCCTCCTTGGTCGTCTCCCATGAAGTCCACCTTGGCTCATACAACGACGGATGGTGCGATCTAACACTGATGTTCCTTGAGCTTGAAGTTCACCTTTCATCTGTTTAGAAGTTTTTCTGGGCTCTTTGGTTACCATTCGTATTATCCATCTCTTTGATTTGCCATCAGCTTTCCTCCTGCGGTCCAGGAAGGTTGGCTACAGTCCCATGGATTTTAAATTTCTGAATAATATGTGCAACTGTAGTCACAGGAACATCAAGCTGCTTGGAGATGGTCTTATAACTTTTACCTTTAACATGTTTGTCTATAATTTCTTTGATTATCTCAGCCCAGGAACATTTTTTTATACACATCCAATTGTGGAAATTATTACTATTCCAAGATGTATTGATTAAAATCAACTTTAAAACCTTTGTTTGTGGGAAAACAACTTTCAGTACAGCACCAAATCTTTTAGGCATGGACTGAACAAATTGGTGACATAACAATTGGTGACTCTTTAGAATCTCACAAACAGTTGAAACTAGTTTACATACTGTACACTATATAAAAAGACACATGTGCATGTTTTTCTCAATATCTGACATGAAATCAGAATAAACGTTTCCCGTTTTAGGTCAATTAGGATTAACATAATTATTAATATTTGCCAAATGCTAGAATAATAATGAGAGAGAGTGTTTCAAATGTATCATGGCATCCACATTCTATTCCAGCCAAAATAGAGCTCCAAAACTCAAATGGTGCTCCTTCCTTTCCGAGCCCTTGCGTGCACCCAAACAGTAGTTTTCCACCACAAATGGAATATTGGTGTACTCAGGAGAAATAGCAGAACAAATTATTTGCTCCATTTTATCCTGTTCCCATGTGAAAATGAAAAATGTGGGGCAAAACAACGTTTTTGTGAGAAAAATTAGATTTTTTTTTTCACAGCTCAAAGTTATAAAATAGTGTGAACCATCTGTGTTTTGAATGTGCTCTCCGTACATCTATATAAATTCCTTGAGAGGTGTAGTTTCTAAAATGGGGTTACCTATGAGGGTTTCCACTGTTTAGGCACTTCAGAGGCTCTGAGAATGCAAAATGGTGTCCTCTATCTATTCCAGACAATTTTGAGTTACAAAAATCAAAATGGTACTTCTTTCTTTCTGAGCCCTGCTGTGTGCCCAAACAGTGGTTTTCCACCACATAGATATTGACATACTCAGTAGAAATTGCACCATAAATTTTATGGTCCATTTTTTCCTGATATCCTTGTTAAAATACAAGATTTTGGGATAAAGCAATATTTTTGCTGCTGAAAGTAAAATGTTCATTTTTTTCCTACCAAATTTCTTTAATTCCTGTGAAACACCTGAAGGGTTAATAAACTTATTAAATGTGGTCTAGAGCACATGGATCGGTGCAGTTTCAAAGCCACTTCAAATGTGATGTGGTCCCTAAAAAAATTGGTTTTGTACATTTTGCTGGAAAAATGAGAAATTGCTGATCAACTTTTAACCATTCTAACTTCCCAACCAATACTAATTGTTTAAAACATTATGCTGATGTAAAGTAGACATGTGGTAAATGTTATTTTGTGTGATATAACCAGCTGGTTTGAGGGCATAAAAATTAAAAGTTTGAAAATTCCAATTTATCCACAAATAAACGCAAAAAATATAGACTTAAATTTACCTCTAACATAAAGTACAATGTTGCATGAAAAAACAATCTCGGAATCACTGGGACACATTGCAGCATTCCACATAAAGTGACAATGGTCAGAATTGTAAAATTTGGTCAGTATGGTGAAAAAAGGGTGGGGGTGATGGACTTAATATTCATGGGATTGATCAGTGATAGATAGATAGATAGATAGATAGATAGATAGATAGATAGATAGATAGATAGATAGATAGACATGAAATAAATAAATAAAAGCGGTGCAAGGTGTCACAGAGAAAGTTTTCCTGCAGCAAATAAACAATCACCACAATATTGTGAAGGATACAAAAATATAAAACAATTATTCGCGTTGGTAAAAGATCAGTAAATCTGACAAAGAATGAATGCCAAACTGAATACACCGATAAGCCCGGTAAAGTCTGCCAATAGAATCTGAAGAAATGATTAAGTGAGAATACAACCTGCCAATGTGTTCAGAGTGCAACTTCTGGACATGCAAAGTAAGTGACTCCAGGGATCAAAGTCAAATAGTATAGATCATAGTCAGGTAATAGTCAAATGATAAAGATCAGTACCTTGTCCCCAGGTGGTGAGTGAGCTAGGTCAGCAGTTTCTGACTGTTTCAGGATGCGGTGAATCCAGCGAGCGAAATCTTCCAAGAGTAGTGTCGGAGAGCTTCCCCGGCCGGTAACAGCTGCTCCGTTTGTAAGCTCCAGTGATAGGCGGGGAACCTATATCCTGGCACAGAGACGCCTTCTACCACTTCTACCAGCATATCTTAAGGATAGTGCACATATTTTAAAACTCTTACATGATGTTCAATGGCAAGATCACTATGTATTTGGCACCTTAGTAGTGTTGAGCATTCCGATACCGCAAGTATCGGGTATCGGCCGATACTTGCGGTATCGGAATTCCGATACCGAGATCCGATATTTTTGTGATATCGGGTATCGGTATCGGAAGTGTAAAATAAAGAATTAAAATAAAAAATATTGTTATATTCACCTCTCCGGCGGCCCCTGGACATCAGCGGGAGGATCCGGCGTCCGGCACGGCTTCTTTCTTCAAAATGCGCGCCTTCAGGACCTGTGGAATGACGTCCCGGCTTCTGATTGGTCGCGTGCCGCCCATGTGACCGCCACGCGACCAATCAGAAGCCGCGACGTCATTCCTCAGCTAAAGTCCTAGAATGAGCGCCTTCTAGGACCTGAGGAATGACGTCGCGGCTTCTGATTGGTCGCGTGGCGGTCACATGGGCGGCACGCGACCAATCAGAAGCCGGGACGTCATTCCACAGGTCCTGAAGGCGCGCATTTTGAAGAAAGAAGCCGTGCCGGACGCCGGATCCTCCCGCTGATGTCCAGGGGCCGCCGGAGAGGTGAATATAACAATATTTTTTATTTTAATTCTTTATTTTACACTTTAATATGGATCCCAGGGCCTGAAGGAGAGTTTCCTCTCCTTCAGACCCTGGGATCCATGAGGATACATTCCGATACTTGATGTCCCATTGACTTGTATTGGTATCGGATATCGGTATCGGCGATATCCGATATTTTTCGGGTATCGGCCGATACTATCCGATACCGATACTTTCAAGTATCGGACGGTATCGCTCAACACTACACCTTAGATATCACATCATTGTATACGATCATTGACCATGATAAAGGGTGTAATGCGGCCAATGACAGGTTGTATACTCACTTAATCATTTCTTTAGATTCTATTGGCAGACTTTTCCGGGCTTACCGGTGTATTCAGTTTGGCATCCATTCTTTTGTCAGATCTACTGATCTTTTACCAGCGCAAGTAATTGTTTTATAATTTTAGATATATAAACATGTTACAATTGTGATTTTTTTTTTTACGCAATCATTGGCTTCTAAAAGGATTGTAGGTAGGCTCAGCTTTCTAACCCTTCTTGCCAAAAGGTTAAAAGTACAAAACAAAATCTCTTCTCTTACATCACTTATTCAATTAATAATTAAAATTTGAAATTTGTCACATGCGTTAACCTTTGTAAATTTTTAATAACAGATTAGTTAGGTCACGATTATAAATTAGAGTTTTTGGTTCTTCATTATTCTAGAAAAGATACATAATAATGGACGCATGTGAATGATGACAACTCTTATATTGCGCTCCGCAAGACGTTGGCACTTTTCATAAGCAACATAAACTTAATTGAAAGTCTGCATTAACTTTTGAGCAGTAATATTCTTACACTTGTACACTAATGGAAATCATTCACTTTTTGCTAGCAGTTTTTACTTTATATTATACAAATATATCTTATACTGTTTAATAGTTTCTAAAAAATAAAATGCATCCATTAAGGGTATGTGCACACATTGCGGATTTTGCTGCGGATCCGCAGCGAATCGGCTGCTGCGGATTCGCAGCAGTTTTCCCTGAGTTTAAAGTACTATGTATACCTATGGAAAACAAAATCCACAGTGCACAGTCTGCAGAAAAAAACGCGCGGAAACGTAGCATTGTTTATTCCGCAGCATGTCAATTCTTTGTGCGGATTCCGCAGTGGTTTACACCTGCTACATAATAGGAATCCGCAGGTGTAAAATCGCAGGTGGAATCCGCACAAAATCCGCAAAAAAATCACGGTAAATTAGCGGTTTGTCTGCAGATTCACCAAAATCAGTCCGGAAAAATCCGCAGAGTAATCCGCAGCGTGTGCACATAGCCTTAGAACAGATTAAAGACTTTTACAAAGGTGTAATAAGATTTAGCTCCTACATACCAATCCAGGCTTCACCTTTTCTACCATCTGCTTACTATTAAAGCAGTTCCTTTAATAGTAGTAGATCATGTGACTACCTAGGCAAAAGTGCTGATATAGCAAAAAGAATGAAAACTAGGGCATAGAGCACAAACAAATAGAAATAAACATATTACACAAACATATTATCTGTTCTGATCAGACAAGCGATTTAAGGTGTAATTATATCCTTTAAGATCAATGTATCAGTTTTGCAACTTGACAATGAATGTTTGTGTTTATTGCCTCACCTAGAATTTATCTTGCTTTTGGATATATCAAAAGTGCGAGATAGCTTCACACATTATCATCAAGTGAATTATTATAGTTTACATAAATGGAAATGTTTTAACTCAGGAAGAGTTCATAAATAAATATTTTGTGGAATAACCATGATTTCTTATCACAGCTTTCATGCATCTTGGCATGCTTTCCACCAGTCTTTACACTGCTTTTGGGTGACCTTATGCCACTCCTGATACAAAAATGTAAGCAGTTCTTCTTTGTTTGATGGCTTGTGACTATCCATCTTCTTGATTACATTCCAGAGGTTTTCAATGATGTTCAGGTCTGGAGATTGGGCTGGCCATGCCAGGGATTTGATGTGGTGGTCCTTCATCCACACCTTGATTGACCTGGCTGTGTGGCATGGCGCATTGTCCTGCTGGAAAAACCAGTCCTCAGAGCTGGGGAACATTGCCTGAGCAGAAGGAATCAACTGTTTTTCCAGGATAACCTTGTAGGTGACTTCATTCATACATCCTTTGCAAAGATTAACCTGCCCAAATCCTGCCTTGCTGAAGCATCCCCTGATCATCACCGATCCTCAACCAAAGTTCACAGTGGGTGCAAGGCACTGTGGCTTGTGCACCTCTCCTGGTCTCCATCTAACCATTAGATGAGAAGGTGTTGGGCAAAGCAGAAAATTAGACTCATCAGACAAGATTACCTTACTTCAGTCCTCTATGGTACAATCCTAATGGTCTTGGGCAAAGTTCAGCCTGGCTTTCCTTTGCTTCTCTATGATTAAAGGCTTTTTTCTAGCTTTACATGACTTGAGCCCTGCCTCTAGAAGCCTGTGGCGAACTGTTCTTGCCATGCACTTCACCCCAGCTGCCATTCTTTTTGTAGGTCATTTGATGTCATCCTGCGGTTGCTGAGTGACATTTGAATAAGATGACGGTCATCCTGGTCAGTGGAGAGTCGTTTTCGCCAGTCTGTAGCTTTATTGTCCCCAATGTCTGCTGCTTGACCTTGTGGTAACGGACTGCCGTCTTAGAAATTTTAAGGAAGGAGGCAACATGATGCTCACTGTATCACTCTGCTAGTAAAGTGTTGTGAATTCTGCTTTTGGGCTCCCTCCGGTGGTTGTAGGTGGTAATGCAGTTGTCCCTGGCTTGCAGTCCTGGACAGGTGTATCTGCTGATTGCAACTCTGACTTTGGTATTTAGGTTTGCAGGACTCATTAGTCCTTTCCAGTTGTCAATGTTTCTTGGGAAGTGTTGGATCTATGTCTGGCTTCTCCTGCTTAGCTGCCAATTCAGCAAAGATAAGTGTCTGTTTCTTTTTCTATGGCACACAAGCTGTGTGCTTGTTTTTTGATTGTATTCCTGCTGAGTGTAGGAGTCTCTGGAGTTGCAGATATACATTCCACGTCTTTAGTTAGATGGAGGAATTTTTTGTATAATCTGCTGTGGATATTTTTGGAAGGGTTTTAATACTGACCGCACAGAACTCTGTTCTATCCTTTCCTATTTTAGCTAGAGTGGCCTCTTGTGCTAAATCCTGTTTTCTGCCTGTGTTTGTCTTTCCTCTCCTACTCCCAGCCAATATTTGTGGGGGGCTGCCTATCCTTTGGGGTTCTGCTCTGAGGCAAGGTAGTATTCCTATTTCCATCTATAGGGGTATCTAGTCCTCCGGCTGTGACGAGGTGTCTAGGGTTTGTTAGGTACACCCCACGGCTACTTCTAGTTGCAGTGTTAAGATCAGGATTTGCGGTCAGTATAGTTACCACCTACTCCAGTGAAAGTTTTCATGCTGCTCCAAGGTCACCGGATCATAACAGTAAAGCCAGAATTGACCTCACTCCTCCTGTACCAGTTATGACTTGTATTGTTTAAGTTTATTGTACTTGTTTTTATTATGTATACCCCTCCTCACATGTAAAGCGCCATGGAATCAATGGCGCTATAACAATAAATAATAATAATAATAATAATTGAGCCCTTCTTTTCCTCACTCAAGACTTTTCTTTTCAACTCTTTTGACATGGTTAAAAGTTATTTTGCACTTGTTTTTCCATCCAGCTTGTCCTATTGCAAGAACACTGCAGCAGTGTTTTTTTTACACTTTCCTTCGTTAAATAAGATTTGGTCCAGGTGATCACCTAATCAGAAGCACATTTTTTTTTTTTATTCAAATAAATTTTTATTAAGAATAACAAGGCAATTAACATGTTACATTTACATTTTCAATATAGAGTATTTCCCCCCCCTCCCCCTTCAAACAGCCCCCTTCGATCCCAAAGCCCCCCACCCCCACCCCACAAAGCAGCTCATCTTGTTAATTACTACCATCATTAAAACAATAGAGTATCTAATCCCTCAACCATTCGTATAAGCCACACTTCACATTACTATCCCATAGCAATCCATGGAGACCACATTTTATTGAACGTTTCAGTTTTCCCTTTCTTCTTATAAATCCCTTTTTCTAGTGTCAGGCCCTGTTTCACATACTGGAGGAACTCTCCTCTTGACGGCGGCTCTTCCCTAATCCAGTTTCTAGCTATCACCTTCCTAGCCATATACAACAATCTGGCTATAGCTATCTTTAGGTGTTTATCCACTCCAATCTCATCCACGCATCCCAACAAACAGACAACTGGATCCCTTGGCACCGTGCATCCATACGCACCTTCCATACGACTCAAAACTACCACCCAGAAGGCAGCCAACCTCGGACATGTCCACATCATATGGAATATGTCTGCATCCGTAGACTTACACCTCGGACATTCAGATTCATTACGCAATCCTGCCTTATATAGCACCATCGGAGACCTATAAACTCTGTGTATCACATAGAGCTGTGACAGTCTATACGGTTCACTCAGCGACAGTCTTGGGATCCATTCCAACACCGACTCCCAAGTCTCGTTATCTATTGGACCCAAATCCCTTTCCCATTTAGCTCTTGCCATTATTGGAAACCCCAATAGAAAAGTGTGCAACAGATCCCTGTTCAGAGTGGATATGACTCCTCCAGTCGTCCCATCATTACACACATACTCCAGTACTATATCCCTTTGAATCCTAATACCTCCGTTCCTACTCTGAGCTCCAAAGGCATGCCTCATCCGCAAATATTGATACTCCCCTGCAGTCCCGATACCAAATTCCGCCTGCAATTGGGAAAATGATTTCAGTTCACCTTGTTCAATTATTTGATACACATACTGAATCCCTTTGCCCAACCACTCTATCAGTACCCCCAATGCCTCAAATTCTTTCAGATTGTTATTATGCCATAGCGGCGAGTATCTAGTCAAGTCCGTGATCCCACGTATGTGCCTCAATCTACTCCACAGCTTGCGTATCAACAGCAAAGTCGGATATAGCTTCCCCAAACTCTCCAAGGATCCATCCTCCAAACATTGCACCACTGGCCTTCTTTTTGTCACCACCTCCATCAACCGCTGTACTGCCCCAGATGACCCCCCATGCGCCCAGCCCCTTAAATGCTGACTCTGGGCTGCAAGAAAGTACAACTCAGGGTTAGGCAATGCCAGACCCCCATCATCATTGGGTCGCTGAAGTGTCTCCAGTTTGATACGCGGATGCTGCCTCCCCCAAATCAGATTCCTAAACAGAGAGTTGATCTGTCTAAATTTCCCACGTGGTATCCAAACCGGCGCATTGTGAAGAATATACAATATTTTCAGCATCAGAATCATTTTGATAAGATTCACCCTGCCTACCACAGACAAATGTAGCTTAAGCCATGCATCCGCTTTTGCCTTGAGGGCACCCAAGATTGGAGTCAGATTCTCATGTATATAGTCAGTGACCGGCATAGATACCCATATTCCCAGGTACTTAAATTTACTCGTCACCTCCAGTCGCCCGTCCTCCAATGGCTCCCCATCCACATCGTCCACCTTAAACAAGATAGACTTACTCCAGTTTATCCTAAGCCCCGACACTGATCCAAATCGTTCAATAATCCCAATGGCTCCCTCCAAGGATGCAACCGGGTCAGCCAGAAACAACAAAATATCATCCGCATACAACGCCACCCTTTCTTCAATCACCCCATATTTAAACCCCGTCATCTCATCAGACTGTCGAAGCGTAGCGGCCAGTGGTTCCACCGCCAGAGCAAACAAAAGGGGGGAAAGCGGACACCGCTGTCTCGTCCCTCTAGCCAATT
Source organism: Ranitomeya imitator (assembly GCF_032444005.1). Classification (NCBI taxonomy): domain Eukaryota; kingdom Metazoa; phylum Chordata; class Amphibia; order Anura; family Dendrobatidae; genus Ranitomeya; species Ranitomeya imitator. Next base: position 604,915,922 of record NC_091283.1, on the reverse strand, counting down.
GTATGGTCCGTGACAACTCCCCGTTTACCCTAACCCTGGCCATCGGCATCGAGTACATTAATTGAATCCATGATATGAACTGTGGTCCAAACCCCATTCTTCGCAACACCTGCCAGAGATACCCCCACTCCACACTATCGAACGCCTTGTGAGCGTCTAAAGATGCAATAACTCTCTGGCCACAGTTATCGGCTTTGAGTTGCAAGTTCATATACAGCCTTCGTAGATTAATCGCAGTTGACCTATCAGGCATATAGCCAGACTGGTCTGAGTGTATCAGGCCAGAAATAACACTTGTCAACCTCATCGCCAACACCTTAGCCAGGAGTTTAACGTCGATAGTAAGCAAAGAAATTGGCCGATATGAATCCGGCTGTGTCGGGTCTTTCCCCTCCTTTGGAATCACCACTATTGTGGCCTCCCGCATAGATGCCGGTAGCCTTCCACCATTCATAGCCTCTTCCAAGACCGCCTTCAATTTAGGGATCAACACTTCCCCCAAGCTTTTATAAATTTTGGCAGGAAATCCGTCTACGCCAGGCGCCTTCCCATTAGCCATCGACTGCAATGCCCGTCCCAGTTCCTCCTCCGTAATGGGAGCCTCCAAATCCTCCCTAGCTGTGTCACTCAGCCTCGGGAGCTCCAACTCCCCAAGGAACGCCACCGTGTCCTCCATTGACCCATCTACCCGAGAGGAGTATAAGTCTGCGTAAAAATCTGCAAAAGTCTCCAAAATCTCTGAAGTCTCAGAAACAGCAACACCACTCCCAGTCACCAAAGAGTGAACAAAGGAAGTATTTCTCTGGGCAGATGCCACCAGCGACAGCAAATGACCCACTGATTCACCCTCCTGGTAATAGGCCAAATTCCTCTTCCTTTCAGCCTTACTCAGCAAGACCGCCTCTAGCTGGCTTTGAGCTGCCTTTAACCTCCTCCCAGCCTCCAAAGTACCCATTATTACCATCTCATCTTCAGCCACCCTCAGCCCATCTATCGCCAGCCTCTCTGCCTCTCTCGATTTCCGCTTACACCTGCTAATATCCCTAAACAACAGCCCTCTCAAGTACGCTTTCATGGTTTCCCACACAGTAAGCACATCTACGCTACCCTCATTTATCTCAAAAAATTCCACCAATTCCTTCTTAATCTTCTCCAAGTCTATACTGTGTAGCCAATTAGGGTGAATTTTCCACTCCCTTCTGCTCCCGTTCTGTGTCCCCACTGATCGAAATTCCACTTCAACTGGACTATGGTCTGAGAGAGCCCTAGGTAAATATCTCACGTCCCTTACCATCGTATCTAGTAATCGGTTACCCAGTGCCAGATCAATCCTAGACAGCGTACCATGAGCTGGTAAGTAGCATGAATACGCCCTTTCCCCGATATGCCTAACTCTCCATAAATCAACCATGCCCACTTCCCCGACATAAGTCCCAAACGTAGTGGTATGTCCCGCCGTCCTATTCTGGGGGTTTTTGTTCTTATCCCAAAAGTCATCACATATATTATTAAGGTCGCCGATAATTAGTAATGGTAACGGTCCCCAGCGCTCTACCCTCTCCAGCACCTCTCTTATCTTCTTGCTTGAGTATGGGGGCGGAATATACATTGCCACTATACACATCAATACTCCATTCATTTTACATTTCACCACCACATACTGACCATCGACATCCTCTTTTACCATCACCTCCTCATACTGCACCCCCGCAGGTATTAACACAGACACACCCCTAGAATACGTCGAGAAAGTAGAATGATACGCCCTCTGTATCCAGCGCCTATTCAATATGTTCACCCTCTCCCGCACTAAATGTGTCTCTAACAAACATATCATTGAGACCTTCTGTTCTCGGACATACTGCAGACTTGCCGCCCGCCGTGTTTTATCCGCCAGACCTCTCACATTCCAGCTCAATATTTTAATACAATCTCCCATCATGTGGCTCATCATTTCTTAAAGTATCCAATTTCCCAAGTATGAGCTGCCCCAACCCTCCCACCCCCCCTGCCCCCTCCCAACTTACCCCCCTCACCTCTCCAGTGTAACGCATTCTTCCTCTCATCAAGAGTGGGGCTCCACTGCCCACTGCGAACACTCTCCCTTACTTAACCCTCTCCATTCGCGTCCCGCTGCCATAGCAATCACAATTTCCCCCCCAACTTTCACTTTATTGTATCTTAACATTTCAACTTATATTAACATATAGAAAAAGTACCAAACCAGTTCACAGTACCCAGCATAACCCTCCTCCCCCGTACAATCAGAAGCACATTAAGTAGAATGAGGTGTACTCTGGTTGGAATTCAATTGACATTGGAATGGAATGGCTGCCAGACATGTAGAGAAGCTGATTTTTATAAAACTGTGCAGTGGTCTTTTAATCTTTGCCAGAGCTGTCTATATATAGTAGCAATGCAATATAACATTTATATATTAAATTTTCACATAAACCTTAGTGTGCTTAGCTCGAAGTTGTGTTTGTTTGCATTCTAGTGCAATGCTTTCCAGTAGCCTGCACTTGTACATTCATTTCATTTTAACTAGGAAGCTCTGAATTATTTCATTTTTTGCATGAAAATCAAGACAGTAAATACATGTCCAGGCTGCAAGAAACATTGGCAGATGCAATATATTGTATTTCTGAACATTTGTCATCGGAATGGGATAAAAGTAGCAAAATTAGTAAAAAATAAATAAATTATACTCATTGCATAGATCCCCTGCTACTCCAGTTCCTCTATTTCTTGGATTCCCGATGGGCTCCTCTTCATGATCCTTTTAATCTGTTTATTTAATTTCAATCCCAAATTCTTAGACAACCCAAGTGAACCATTAACCCAGTCTAAACTATTGCCTTATATTCCCATTTTGATACACTCAGTATAATGTTTAACGTTTCAAATATAATCTTGATCTCAAAAACTTTGTGAATCTCATTCAAATAGTTATAGACTGCATTAGACACTGTGCACATAGGACATTTATTTTCTCCACCCACTATAATCCCACTAAGTAAATTTATATTTCAGCATTATTAAAATTCACACTTCTTTTACTAGACCATAACAAGGTCAAGAAGAAATATTTCCATACAGTCAAAAATGTTTATTTTTTTTTTCCATCACAACACCCATTTAAAATGTGTGCAGTATGTTAAGTATTCTTACTCCTCATGCTCGTTTCTATTATGGGGTGAAAATATTGAAGACTAGAAATGTATTTTTAAGAAATTAGAGAATGTGAAAAAGAGATACATTTGTACTTTTGTATCGTGGGTTTATAGGGGTTTAACCCCTTAGTGACAGAGCCAATTTGGTACTTAATGACTGAGCCACTTTTTACAATTCTGACCACTGTCACTTTATGAGGTTATAACTCTGGAACGTTTTAACAGATCCCGCTGATTCAGAGACTGTTTTTTCGTGACATATTGTACTTCATGTTAGTGGTAACATTTCTTCGATATTACTTGCAATTATTTATAAAAAAAACGGAAATATGGCGAAAATTTTTAAAATTTTGCAATTTTCAAATTTTGTATTTTTATGCCCTTAAATCAGAGAGATATGTCACAAAAAATTGTTAATAAATAACATTTCCCACATGTCTACTTTACATCAGCACAGTTTTGGAAACAATTTTTTTTTTTTTTGTTAGGGAGTTATAAGGGTTAAAAGTTGACCAGCAATTTCTCATTTTTACAACACCATTTTTTTTAGGGACCACATCACATTTGAAGTCATTTTGAGGGGTCTATATGATAGAAAATAATCAAGTGTGACACCATTCTAAAAACTGCATCCCTCAAGGTGCTCAAAACCACATTCAAGAAGGTTATTAACCCTTTACGTGCTTCACAGGAACTGAAAAAATGTGGAAGGAAAAAATGAACATTTAACTTTTTTTTCAAACATTTTACTTCAGAACCATTTTTTTTATTTTCACAAGTGTAAAAACAGAAATATAACCATAAATTTTGTTGTGCAATTTCTCCTGAATATGACGATACCCCATATGTGGGGTAAACCACTGTTTGGGCGCACCGCAGAGCTTGGAAGAGAAGGAGTGCCGTTTGACTTTATTAATGCAGAATTGGCTGGAATTGAGATTGGATGCCATTTCACGTTTAGAGAGCCCCAGTTGTGCCTAATCAGTAGAAACGCTCCACAAGTGACACCATTTTGGAAACTAGACCCCTTAAGGAACTTATCTAGATGTGTGGTGAGCACTTTGAACCCCCAAGTGCTTCACAGAAGTTTATAACGTAGAGCCGTGAAAATAAAAAATCGCATTTGTTTACACAAAAATGATTTTTTCGCCCATAAATTCTTATTTTCACAAGGGTAACAGGAGAAATTAGACCACAAAAGTTGTTGTACAATTTCTTCTGAGTACGTCTATACCCCATATGTGTGGGGTAAACCACTGTTTGGGCGCATGGCAGAGCTCGGAAGGGAAGGAGCGCCGTTTTGGAATGCAGACTTTGATAGAATGGTCTGCGGGCGTTATGTTGCGTTTGCAGAGAACCTGATGTGCCTAAACAGTAGAAACTCCCCACAAGTGACCGCATTTTGGAAACTAGACCCCCCAAGGAACTTATCTAGATGTGTTGTGAGAACTTTGAATGCCCAAGTGCTTCACAGAAGTTTGTAATGCAGATTCGTGAAAACAAAACAATTTTTCCACCCCAAAAATTGTTGTCCAATTTGTCCTGAGTATGCTGGTACCCCATGTGTGGGGAGGACCACTGTTTGGGTGCACGGCAGAGCTCGGAAGGGAAGGAGCGCTGTTTTGGAATGCAGACTTTGATAGAATGGTCTGCGGGCATTATGTTGCGTTTGCAGAGCCTCTCGTGTACCTAAACAGTAGAAACCCCCCACAAGTGACCCCATTTTGGAAACTAGACCCCCCAAGGAACTTATCTAGATGTGTGGTGAGAACTTTGAATCCCCAAGTGCTTCACAGAAGTATATACTGCAGAGTAGGGTTGAGCAAAACGGATCGGACAAATTCAAAAATCACCGAAACCCGACCCGATCCTAGTGTGGGATCGGCTATGAGGTCGCCGATCTGCGCTCAAAAGTCGCGTATCATATGACGCTTTCAGCGCAATTTTTCAGCCAATGAAGGAGGACGCAGAGTGTGGGCAGCGTGATGACATAGATCTCGGTCCCCATCGTCTTAGAGAAGGGCATGACAGTGATTGGCTTGCTTTCTGCGGTGTCACAGGGGCTATAAAGGGGTGTGCACGCCGACCGCCATCTTACTTCTGCTGATCTTAGAATAGGGAGAGGTTGCTGCAGCTTGCTTAGAAGGGATATAGTTAGGGAGGGAAGATTAACCCCCAAACTGCTTGTGCTGTAGCGATTTCCACTGTCCAACACCACCATTTTTTTGGAGCGACAGTGGAGGCTATATTTTTATGCATCAGCTCTGTAGCTTATTAGGCTGCCTTATAAGGCTCCCTGATAGCTGCATTGCTGTTTGCACGCTGCTGTGCAAACCAACTGTTTTTTTTAAAGCAAAAATCCTGTTGCTCCTTTCTGCACAGTTATCTTGTTTATTTGTCCACACTTTTGTGTGCAGCAGTCCTTTTTATTGCTGCCATACTTTTCCTGAGATCATTGTAGGGAGATTGAAATTATACTACAGTTTTTTTCATATATCTTCCAGCCACTTTCTGCCACTTACATTGTGTTGTTTTATACACTAGGCCTGAGTTTTGGTTCAGTCTCCCCCCCCAAAAAAGGGAGATTTAAATTCTCAACAAGTTTATATACACCTTCTACCTTGTTTTACAGTACCATATAACGGTTGTTATTTCGGTTAGATTTTCCAAAACATGAGGAAGTCTGGTGGAAGAGCCAGTGGGCGGTGGTTGCCAGCTGGTACAGATGGTGGTGGTGCTGGTGGTGCATCTGGTGGTAGTGGCAAAAGCACAATAGCACATAAGGCTGGAGGTGTTGAGCCAGCGTCATCGTCTGGCTACACAAGGCCTCAAAGGCTCCCTTATCTGGGAGTAGGAAAACAGCTTTTAAAGCCGGAGCAGCAGGAAAAAGTTTTGGCTTTCCTTGCTGACTCAGCCTCTAGCTCTTTCACATCCTCTTCAGAAAGTTCCAAATATAAAAGCAGCGAGTCGTCAGTGGATGCTCCCGGTCAGGAACAAGATGTTTCCTTGTGTCCTTCACCCAAACCAAAAGTGAAGGATGCGTCAGGCGACACTACAGGTTACTCCATGGAGCTCTTTACACATACAGTGCCTGGGTTAGAAAGGGAAATTGTTAACTGCCCATTACAAGATGAATCGGACATGGAGTGCACTGATGCACAGCCACAGCTAGATTGTTATGCTGTTCCATTGACTCAGATCACTACATTGCCCTCACAGTGTACTGAGCCAGAATCTGACCCTGATGATACTATGGTGAACCGTACCGAACGCTATAGCACCTTACACGGTGACACAGAGGAAGGTGCAAATGACATTGAAGAGGAGGTGATAGATGACCCAGTTGTTGACCCAGATTGGCAGCCATTGGGGGAAGAGGGTGCCGCTGCCAGTAGCTCAGAAGTGGAGGAGGATGATCCACAGCAGCCATCTACATCGCAAAAGCTGTCATCTGGCAGGCCCGTATCAGGCCAAAAATGTTTGTCAAAAACAAAAACAGTTGTAGGACAGCGGGTCCATCCAGTGAAAGTAGCACAGCGTGCAATGCCTGAAAAGGTATTCCATAGTAGGAAGAGTGTAGTGTGGCAATTTTTTAACCAAGATCCGAATGATCAGTCAAAAGTTATCTGTAGGAAATGCTCAAAGACCTTTAGCAGAGGGAAGAATCTTCAAAATTTAAATACAACGTGCATGCTTAGACATTTAACCAGCATGCGCTTGCAAGCCTGGACTAACTACCAAATGTCCCGTACCGTTGGTGCACCTGCTCAGAATGAAGGTAGTCAGCAATGCTACATTGCTTCCCTCACTGTAAGCCCACCGGTTAGGACACCACCAGCAGCAAATGTGGAGGTACCGTCGCAAGGCCAAAGCAGTCAGGGAATCACAAGGTTATTGGTAGGAAACACTGTATGTAGGTCAACATCAAGAATACCATCACCAACCCTCTCTCAATCAGCCATGTCCACCACCACCACCACTGCTAGTTCCACCATATGCAGCTCTCCAGTCCAGCTCACCCTACAAGAGACTCTTGATAGGAAAAGGAAGTACTCATCCTCTCATCCGTGTACACAGGGTTTGAACACCCACATTGCAATACTAATCTCGTTAGAGATGATGCCCTACCGGTTGGTTGAAAGCGAAGCTTTCAAAGACCTGATGGCCTACGCAGTACCATGCTATGACATACCCTTCTTCTTCTTTGCGAGAAAAGCCATCCCAGCCCTCCACCAGCATGTCAAGGACCGCATTGTCCATGCACTGAGGCAATCAGTCAGTGGAAAGGTGCACCTCACAACAGATGCATGGACCAGTAAGCATGGCCAGGGACGTTACGTGTCCATCACGGTGCATTGGGTTAATGTGGTGGATGCAGGGTCCACAGGAGACAGCCATAGTGGTACAGTTCTGCCTAGCCCACGGTCTAGGAAACAGTTGGCTGTAGGCGTTCGCCACCCCTCCTCCTCCTCCTCCTCCAGAAGTGAAAGCTCGTCCACAGAGTGCAGTCGCACGACCACTCCATCCGCAGCTGCCAGTGTTGCAAACGAGGTGTCCCATTATCGAACAGCTAGTGGTAAGCGTCAGCAGGCTGTGTTACAAATGAAGTGTTTGAGCGACAACAGACACACCGCGGAAGTACTGGCCGAGTACTTGCAGCAACAAACTCAGTCATGGCTGGGCAGTGTACATCTTGAGGGAGGCAAGGTAGTCAGTGATAACGGAAGGAATTTTATGGCTGCCATAGCCCTTTCAGAACTTAAACACATACCTTTCCTGGCTCACACCTTGAACCTGGTGATGCAGTGCTTCCTCCAAAATTATCCGGAGTTACCAGCCCTGCTCCTGAAGGTGCGAAGACTTTGGTCGCACATCCGCCGGTCGCCCGTACACTCCAGCCATATGCTGAACCATCAGCGATCGCTGAATCTTCCCCAGCACCGCCTAATAATCGACGTTGCAACAAGGTGGAACTCCACACTGCACATGCTACAGAAGCTGTGCGAACAGAGGCGTGCTGTTATTAATTTGTGGGAGGATACACATACATGGGCAGGCAGTTGGATGGCAGACATGGAGTTGTCTGGTGTGCAGTGGTCGAAGCTCCAAGACCTCTGTCAAGTCCTTCAGTGTTTTGAGGAATGCACACGGCTAGTAAGTACAGACGACGCCATCATAAGCATGAGCATCCCACTAATGCATCTGCTGATGCAAAGTTTGATGCACATTAAGGAGCTGGCGTCTGCAGCCGAGGAGGAAGGAAGCCTTGATGACAGTCAGCCATTGTCTGCTCAGGGAACTCTCCTGGACAAGGTGGCGGATGAAGAGGAGGAGGAGGAGGATGATGGGGATGAATATTTATAGGAGGAGGATGCTTCTCAGGGGGCAATAGAAACTGGTGGCGCTGCAAGGTCAGGTACAGGGTTTTTGCAGGACACAAGTGATGTTGATTTGCAAGAACGTGCTCCTCAACCCAGCACAAGCAGGGATTTGACACCTGGAACATTGGCCCACATGGCTGAGTATGCCTTGCGTATCCTAAAAAGGGACCCCCGCATTATCAAAATGATGACCGATGACGATTACTGGTTGGCCTGCCTCCTGGATCCAGGATATAAAGGAAAATTACAAAATATCATGCAACATGAGAACCTTGAGCAAATATTGGCTACCAAACAAGCAACTCTTGTAGACCGTTTGGTTCAGGCATTCCCAGCACATAGCGGCGGTGATGGTTCTCACACGAGCCATAGGGGGCAACATGGCAGAGGTGATAGAGGTGCACAAATCCAAAGTGGCATTGGACAGAGGGGTTTTATGACCAGATTGTGGAGTGATTTCACAATGACTGCTGACATGACAGGTACTGCTGCATCGATTCAAAGTGACAGGAGACAGCATTTGTCCAGTATGGTTATGAACCACTTTTCCTCCCTTATCGATGTTCTCCCTCACAGGACATTCCCCTTTGATTACTGGGCATCTAAAATAGACACCAGGCCTGAATTGGCAGAATATGCATTACAGGAGCTCGCTTGCCCTGCTTCTAGTGTGCTATCAGAAAGAGTCTTCAGTGCTGCTGGTTCAATACTAACCAAAAAAAGGACACGTCTGGCTACCCGAAATGTTGATGATCTATCCTTCATTAAAATGAACCAATCATGGATTTCAAATTATTTTGTCCTACCTTCCCCTGCTGACACGTAGCTTGCCTGAAAAATGTCTTGCTTTTGGCCTCCTCTTACTGACTTCTCCAATTCCTCCATTTGCAGCTGCTGAATGTCCACCATAGGCCATTTTTATACCTCCCTAAATTGGCTGACTCCCCCCACAGGGCCGTGGTCACCACCTGGCGCAAGCACCCGTGCGAGTGCTGTTTGCCTGGACAGGTGGGTGTGCCCACTCTTGGGCGATGGCACTGGCACAGGGTCCCTCATAGTACAATGAAGTGTCTCTGACGGTGGTGATGCACAACCAATATCAGACACACCGTCGTAATATGAGGGGCCCTGTGCCAGTACCGCCGCCCACGAGAGAGTGTTCCCCCCAGCTCAAACAGTGCTCTACCACTTGCAATACTTACCTCTCCCAGCTCCACCACTGTGTAGTCTGTGCTGTTAAATCCTTTAATGGCACTGCCAATACAAATTTTTTGAAATGATAGATGATAGTTAAAATATACAGGGGCCCTGGCCTCCACTTAGACCAGTTGATACTTAGCGCCTACTACTACTGTCTGCTACTCAGCAGAGGAGCCCACCCCTGTACCTAGCTATGCCACCTGTTTATTTATGAACTATTTTTTGGCAGATATTTAGCCCACTTTATTATTTGGGCCTACCCAACTGTGTCTGCCACTCATTACAGTTGTCCTCTACTGAACACAGCAATGCCGCCTGTTTAGTCAAGTTACCAATTTTTAACCTCCTTTAGCCCACTTTATTATTTGGGCCTATTAACTGTGTCTGCCACTCATTACAGCATTACAGTTGTCCTCCACTGAACAAAGCAATGCCGCCTGTTTAGTCCTGTTACCAATTTTTAACTGCATTTAGCCCACTTTATTACTTGGGCCTACCAACTGTGTCTGCCACTCATTACAGTTGTCCTCCACTGAACAAAGCAATGCCGCCTGTTTAGTCCTGTTACAATTTTTTAACTGCATTTAGCCCACTTTATTATTTGGGCCTACTAACTGTGTCTGCTACTCCTTACAGTTGTCCTCCACTGAGCAAAGCAATGCCGCCTGTTTAGTCCTGTTACCAATTTTTTATCTGCATTTATCCCACGTTATTATTTGGGCCTACTAACTGTGTCTGCCACTCATTACAGTTGTCCTCCACTGAACAAAGCAATGCCGCCTGTTTAGTCCTGTTACCAATTTTGAACTGCATTTAGCCTACTTTATTATTTGGGCCTATAGCTGTGTTTCCTCCTCATCCTGCCCATTGCCCAGCCACTGCTAGATGAGTCTGCTGGTACATTGACCCAGACCACTACATTCCCCTTGCACTCTACACAGCCTGAATCTGACCCTGCTGAAAGTCAGGTTCCCCTTCCCGCATACTATACCACCTTACACGGGGACAAAGAGGAAGTTGCAGATGAAAGTGCAGGTTCCTTCATCAGGTGGGGGCATACTTCTTGGAGACGTCACTGGCACAGGGCCCCTCATAGTACGCAAAAGTGTCTCTGGCAGTGGGAGGCGCCACCAGCCATCAAACACACCACCGTACTATGAGGGGCCCTGTGCCAGTGCCAACGAGTGAGCCCCCCCTGCTTGCTCAGGATAACAGCACTTGCAAGGTTGAAATACTTACCTCTCCCTGCTCCACCGCTGTGACGTATTCCGCGTTTCCTGGGCCCACGAAAATCTTGAGCCAGCCCTACCCCCCACAACTTTAGCCAAATGACCCCCAGTTTTCCATGCCTAACTATTATTATAAAGTAAATTAAGATTGACAAGCTTAAGTAATAAGAATTGATGTTTTTGACATTAAAATGGGCACTGTAGGTGTTTTTCTGTCCTCCACTCACTGCCGACTTTGATTCCCCATTGACTTGCATTGGGTTTCGTGTTTCAGTCGGCCCCCGACTTTTCGCAATAATTAGCCGATTTCAGCCGACCCGACTTTTCACAAAGTCGGGTTTCGCGAAACCCGATTCGATCCAAAAAAAAGTAAAAGTCGCTCAACTCTACTCCTGAGCTTTCTATTTTAAATGTTTGAATCAGTTTTTTTCAAAAAAGAAATAATTTTTTGCTATATCCTGGGCGGTTGTGCCGTTGAACTTCCCTTTTCTCTACCATTTCATCTGCGATCACCAGTGGGTGTGGCACCCTCAGGAGGAACTCCAGTTGGAAACTCTGGTTTTCGATCTACAACGTGGTAAGCTCCGCAATCCGTTTCCCTCCTCCCTTACCATTTTCTCACTATGGAATATGTACACAATATATATGCTAAATGGTATTTCTGCTGTTTTTTATTGGCAAGTAAATATGAGGTTCTTAGCGCACATAGAGATCAATTTGTGCGAGCCCATCTGCCAACGTCAAGGCGACCTCTTCAGATGGGTCCCTACACTAACTTAACACTAACTTACTAACTGGGGATTGGCCTCACTAATCTTATAATTGCTAACAATTTTTATTATTACTGCAATATTATATTTAGAAATTTACACCTGCTGTTATAATTTTTTTTATTACTCTAATTATTCTAATGGTGGTACTACTAAAATCCTAGAAAATAACAACTAATGTTTTTTTGATCCAGAAGAAGGCAAAAACCCCAAGACACCTTCATCCAATTTGTATCACAGGGGAAAAATTCCTTCTTGACCCCGAGAAAAGGTGATCAGCTCTAGAACTCTGGATCAAACCGAATAATGCTATTACTAGTTATCTTATAAATTCTTATACTACTATTTGTACAACTACTATAGTTATTAATATTTTAATATAAGATTTTGTTATTTTTATAGCTTTTGATACTATTAATAATATTCTGCTATTTTATTACATTCCTATTCTAACTTTTTTAGAATTATTTTTATTTAGGTATTTGTTGTTTTTATAGAGATAACTATTTTATATTATTATCATTATTAATATCCTCCTATCTTATTACAGTATTATTATTCTTCCCTATCACTACTAACACTACCCTATACCTACCGTGTTGATCCAAAAGAAGGCAAAATCCCATGGACACCTTCAGCCAATTTGTGTCACAGGGGAAAAATTCTACCTTGACCCCGGGAAAAGGCGATCAGTCCTAGAACCCTGGATGACACTGCTATTCTACCTACTATTATTACTACTGTTAAATTATTACTATTTTTATTACTTTCTTACCATTATCACTAATATTATAACTCGCATTACACTAATACTGCTATACTACCGCTATATTACTACTGTCCTGCTACTTCTATTCCTGGTGGTTTTATACTTACCTGCCGGTATTGCCATATGTGATGTTCTCGGCAGAGAGATACCAGCAGGACGGTCCACATGATGTTCCTATTTCCTCTCATATACCGGCTGATGTAATGGCTGATGTCGGCCTGGTCCTACTTCATGTGCTGCTTGTAGGGATCCTTATGTGGAGTTTCATCTTCTCTGCTTTCTCCTCTTCTTTCTTCCTCATCCTCCTCTTCATCCAGGTAGGCGCACAGTTCTGTTAGTATCTTGTGTCTTTCTTCCTTTTCCGTGATGTACATTTTATTCTTCTTTGCTGTGTTCTCCTCTTCTTCCTTCTCTTCCTTCTCGTCTTCCTCTTCATCCAGGTAGTTGCACAGTTCTTTTGGCTCCTTGTCTCTTTCTTCCCTTTTCCTTTTCTCCCTGGCTGGTTCTTCATCTCTTATGGCATATTTTCTTTGGGCAATGGGGTTGATCACCATCATGCGCTCCTTCTTGAAGAAGTTTGATGGGAGAAGCCTCACACAATACGCCAGTCTCCTCAGTTGTTCCTCCGGTGTGACGTAAACTGAAGAAAACACAACCCGGTATTAGGAGCAATCCTAGCCATACAGCGAGGACGTGACAAAATAGCACCCCTACTGGCTGCCACGCTGCCTCTCATCCCGCTAAGTACAAAGAATGTGTTTTTCCTACCATTTACACACAGAGCAGAATGCAGAGGACTGTACAGCAGTCTGTGGTCGGAGGGGCCGCAGGAAACTGGAGTGAATACTGTCCTCTCCCTATAGATTACGCGTAGGCAGTGTTCTCACTGGTGATATCAGCCTCTCTGAGAATTTAAGCTTTTAGTTAGTCATAAAATTACTGGAGACTTAATTAATCCCATTAAGCTGCAGTAATTTAATTTCTTTCTATATTTTTTATGAGTTTATTTACTTATTTGTATTTTTTTTATTTTGGATTTGAGTAAAAAATGTTTCACAGTTTCCCTGCACGTTCATCTTTCATGTTTTCTGTGGTCATAATTAGATTAATAGACACTTAGGAAAAAAAAAAGATAAACAATCTAAAAACTCTCCCTTTAGGGCTCATGCAGACCTCTCCTGACCCGCGACCAGTCCATGCTTTAGTGATCCGTGCTCAGATGTCGGCATGGATCCTCAGTTAACTAGTTCTACAGCCAGCAATAGACTGTACTGCGCAGAAGCTATAGAGGCAAACTGTGCAAAATATTCAATGAAACTCAGTTACAAATATAAATTTTACCACCAAGTATATGTGTTAAAGTAAAAAAAAGAAATGTCCCCAAAGATGAATAGTTTTAAATTAAAGCCCTAGAAACCCATGTAACAACAATATAGAGAAGGGTCAGATATCACAGAGTGATGGATACTACCTGGTCCAACGCTGGCAGAATGCCCGATCTCCATGGTGTCCGCTGATATCTCCTCTTGTCGAAATCTATCCAAATCCTATAAAACATTAGGCGCGGTCAGCAGGGGGTTTGGTAATTGGTGTATATTTCTTTGGTCTTAGAAACATTGGCTATAAATTAGGGAGTATTGCTGGAGAAGGACAAAATTGTGAAATGTGTAAGATATTTACTGCTCTATAGACAAGCTACACTACAGGAGAATCTCCAGTTGGAACAAGTCATCGCCTTATCCATGGGCTAGGTGATGGCTTATAGATCAGTGGTTCCACAGGAAACTCCCAGCAATCACCTTTAACCCCATTAGAAGTGAGCAAGGTGCGCACGTTCAACCGCTGCTCCATTATTCTCTATGGGGACTGCAGGAGCGGTTACTCATCTTTCTCCAGCAGCCCCATAGAGAATGAATGGAGCAGTGGTCGGGGAGGGCACTGCCGCTCTGTGCTAACAGGACAATGTTGCCATGTTCTGGTGATTGGTGCGTTTCCCAGTGGTTGGACTATGATCGTACCCCACAGATAGGTGATAACGTGTCCCGATAGGAGCACCCCTTTATTATGTAGTATCTATGGAGGACAGGATATTGTGCAGAGTCCTAGCATCACTACACGTCGGGCTGTTCTGTGTGCGGCAGGGCCATTCCCCAAGGAGGAGCAGAGTGGGGGGTAAATACTGGGATCTTGTTGCTGGATCCATCCAAGTTGGGAGATGTAACAAGTGCCGGCCTCCCCACTGGTGTCTCAGCATATCATGTGTTGGGGACATTATTGGGAACTTATTTTGTGATAAATGTGATCATTCCTGTGAGTTGTGGTTGCTGGGTGCGTGTGGTGGGATGTGGGGTCCGTCCGTTATATGATATTATGTGTTATATCTTTAATCTCTTGCTGATCGCAGGTGTCTGTTTTCACACTCAGATGAGTGTAACAAACTGCGACACAGGACTTTTTTTTTCAAATTCAAACCGAGCAATCCTATTGTTTATTCAGTAAAGCCGTTACCATGGTGACAGAAGTATGTGCAGATTTAAAGAGACAGGACGCTAATATTGTATTATAGTGTATTTTATTATATATTTCACATAATAGCATAATAGTGGCTAATATATATATACAGTACAAACCAAAAGTTTGGACACACCTTCTCATTTAAAGATTTTTCTGTATTTTCATGACTATCAAAATTGTATATTCACACTGAAGGCATCAAAACTATGAATTAACACATGTGGAATTATATACTTAACAAAAAAGTGTGAAACAACTGAAATTATGTATTATATTCTAGGTTCTTCAAAGTAGCCACCTTTTGCTTTGATGACTGCTTTGCACACTCTTGGCATTCTCTTGATGAGCTTCAAGAGGTAGTCACCGAGAATGGTTTTCCATCAATCTTGAAGGAGTTCCCAGAGATGCTTGGCACTTGTTGGCCCTTTTGCCTTCACTCTGCGGTCCAGCTCACCCCAAACCATCTCCATTGGCTTCAGGTCTGGTGACTGTGGAGGCCAGGTCATCTGGCGTAGCACCCCATCACTCTCCTTCTTGGTCAAATAACTCTTACACAGCCTGGAGGTGTGTTTGGGGTCATTGTCCTGTTGAAAAATAAATGATGGTCCAACTACACGCAAACTGGATGGAATAGCATGCTGCTGCAAGATGCTGTGGTAGCCATGCTGGTTCAGTATGCCTTCAATTTTGAATAAATCCCCAACAGTGTCACCAGCAAAGCACCCCCCACACCATCACACCTCCTCCTCCATGCATCACGGTGGGAACCAGGCATGTAGAGTCCATCCGTTCACCTTTTCTGCGTCGCACAAAGACGGTGGTTGGAACCAAAGATCTCAAATTTGGACTCATCAGACCAAAGTACAGATTTCCACTGGTCTAATGTCCATTCCTTGTGTTCTTTAGCCCAAACAAGTCTCTTGTGCTTGCTGCCTATCCTTAGCAGTGGTTTCCTAGCAGCTATTTTACCATGAAGGCCTGCTGCACAAAGTCTCCTCTTAACAGTTGTTGTAGAGATGTGTCTGCTGCTAGAACTCTGTGTGGCATTGACCTGGTCTCTAATCTGAGCTGCTGTTAACCTGCGATTTCTGACGCTGGTGACTCAGATAAAATGATCCTCAGAAGCAGAGGTGACTCTTGGTCTTCCTTTCCTGGGGCGGTCCTCATGTGAGCCAGTTTCTTTGTAGCGCTTGATGGTTTTTGACACTGCACTTCTGGACACTTTCAAAGTTTTCCCAATTTTTCGGACTGACTGACCTTCATTTCTTAAAGTAATGATGGCCACTCGTTTTTCTTTACTTAGCTGCTTTTTTCTTGCCAAAATACAAATTCTAAGGCCGGCGTCACACTAGCGAGTTTTACGGACGTATGAGCGCATAAAACACGCATTACACACGGCCCAATTATTCTCTATGCCTCTGCTCCTATCTGCCGTATTTTACTGATCTGTATTATATGGCTTTCTACGGCCGTAGAAAATCGCAGCATGCTGCGTTTGTCACCGTATTGCGCAAAAAAATCGCCAATGAAAGTCTATGGAAGCCAGAAAAATACGGATTACACACGGACCAGCAGTGTGACTTGCGAGAAATACGTAGCGGTGTTAGAGAGAAAAGCCGGTAATTCATTGCGGTGTACAGTAAAATCACACTTACAGCTTAGAGTAGAATAGGTAGAATAAATGTGTACACATAGAATAGGTATATATATATGTCAGTGAGACACATATATGTATATATATTATTATTTCATACAGTGCTAGATAGCTTTAAAGTCGGTAATTCAATTGCCCTCTGCTGGTTGTCCCTCGAGCGTGGGAACTTTCCTAGAAAGCTCCCAGGCTCGAGTTCATATGAGGACAACCAGCAGAGGGCGCCTCACCACAAATGAAGGTAAATATAGGTCATTGACCTACTTTACCTTCATTCCCCGGAGTTTTACAGCCACGGGCACCGCTGCATTAGCAGAGCTCCTGGCTGTAAAATATTTTAACCCCTTCAGATGGATTTACATCGTGGGACGTTACAGATCTTCGGAAGGTATGTATATTGTTGGTTTATTATTTTTTCTTTGTTACAGAGCAAGGGTCTTCAGATGGATTGAGCGTAGAATAAAATATTACAACAACCTTTGTGTTTATTTCATTAAAATACTTTTTAATAATGTGTTTGCTTGTTTTTTACCCTTTACTACTATTGGATTAATAATGGATAGGTGTCATAATTGACACCTCTCCATTATTAATCTGGCTTAATGTCACCTTACAATAGCAAGGTGGCATTAACCCTTCATTACCCCATATCCCACCGCTACACGGGAATGGGAAGAGAGTGGCCTAGTGCCAGAATAGGCGCATCTTCCAGATGTGCCTTTTCTGGGGTGGCTGGGGGCAGATGTTTATAGCCGGGGGGGGGGGCAATAACCATGGACCCTCTCCAGGCTATTAATATCTGCCCTCAGTCACTGGCTTTACCATTCTGGCGGAGAAAATTGCGCGGGAGCCCACGCCAATTTTTTCCGCCACTTAACCCTTTAATTTAATAGCTAGAACGGCCACATTTTGCATATACACACTACTAACATTAGTAGTGTGGAATATGCAAAAAAAATGGGGATATGAGATGGTTTACTGTATGTAAACCATGTCTCATATCATGTTGGGGTTAGGAAGGAGATAGCAAAAGCCGGCAATTGAATTACCGGCTTTAAAGCTATCTCGCGCTGTATGAAATATTAATATATATACATATATGTGTCTACTGACATATATATATATATATATATATATATATATATATATAGGCAGTATATATGTTTTTATGGTTTTTTTTACACATGGATCCCTTGTATAGCCGTATGTCGGTTTTGCAAGCCTGCGAGAAAAACACGCAGTACGGATGCCATACGGATTACATACGGAGGATGCCATGCGCAAAACACGCTGACACACCCTGCCTACGGAGGAGCTACGGACCACTATTTTGAGGACTTTTCTGTGTATTACGGCTGTAATATACGGACCGTATTGTCTTACGCTGAGTGTGACGCCGGCCTAACAGTCTATTCAGTAGGACTATCAGCTTGTATCCACCAGATTTCTGCACAACACAACGGATGGTCCCACCCCCATTTATAAGGCAAAAAATCCCACTTATAAAACCTGACAGGGCACCCCTGTGAAGTGAAAACCATTCTCGGTGACTACCTCTTGAAGCTCATCAAGAGAATGCCAAGAGTGTGCAAAGCAGTCATCAAAGCAAAAGGTGGCTACATTAAAGAACTTAGAATATAAGACATAATTTCAGTTGTTTCACACTTTTTTGTTAAGTATATAATTCCACATGTGTTAATTCATAGTTTTGATGCCTTCAGTGTGAATGTACAATTTTCATAGTCATGAAAATACAGAAAAATCTTTAAATGAGAAGATGTGTCAAAACTTTTGGTCTGTACTGTATATCTTTTTTTCATATAGTTATTTGGGGGAGCTGCAGAAATATTTTGGGGTAAAATAACTTGTGCTACTCTTAAATGTGTATCAAGTAGGCAGGTAATGTATGTAATGGTCCCAAGATTGTGGATTAATGTTCAATACAAATCTAACTGTTAATGACACATCACTGAGAGAGAATTGTCAGCTAAATGAGACAGTATCCTGTAGTTATGTGCTGCAAAAACTGTTTCATGTGCAGGCATGTACTACGGAGGACAGAGAATGAACTTCAATCCAATATTGCAGCCAGCATGCAGCCAGCGGGTAAGGAAAGGGTGAATCAAACACCTGAAAACCCCGCCCCTATGGCTGAAAATTGTTCCCTCCAAATTCAGGTGACAGAGTCCCTTTAAGCTCACAGGAGTACACAGCTAACTGCTGAGCTGATAGCAGTCAGTGGCCATGCAGACAGAGGAGCACACAAACAATTCCTCACCGAAGGTGCCGATATTCTAGTGGCTTATTTCAGCCGAGCCCTGACCACAAGCATACATGACCACACTGGTGCAAAGCTCATAACAAAGATTGATACTAGCTCATGGAAGTGCAGCCATGCAAACCTTTTACAGCAGTAGCCAGATGCAGAGTATCTGCCTGAGCCAGATGCTGGGACCGATGTCTCTGCTGAGCAGGCTCCACTGCGGCTGGAGAAGAATGGGAGACCGCAGCAGAGATGGCTCGAGAATCCCCCTGTGCAGAGGCGGGAACTCGAGCCTTAACAGTCTGTTACTATAATTCTATACAGCACTATTTTGCATTTAAAAAAAAACCAGGCCATATTTTTGCCAGTGTGGTATTTCCGTGACAGCCCTCATATATCTGCGTGCTCCAAGTTTGGGCATTGTAGGCCAGTGGACACCTTTTTTTGCTGTCTGATACTCTAATTCTATACAGCACTATTTTGTATATAAAAAAACGGCCATATATTTGCCAGTGTGGTATTTCTGTGACAGCCCTCATATATCTGAGTGCTCCAAGTTTGGTGATTGTAGGCCGGTAGACCCCTTCTTTTGCTGTCTGATACTCTAATTCTATACAGCAGTATTTAGCTTCCAAAATTATAAAAAGGCCACATATTTGCCAGTGTGGTATTTCTGTGACAGTCCTCATATATCTGCATGCTCCAAGTTTTGTCATTGTAGGCCGGTGTAACTCTTTTTTTTGCTGTCTGATACTCTAATTCTATACAGCACTATTTAGCTTCCAAAAATAGCCACATATTTGCCAGTGTGGTATTTCCGTGACAGCGCTCTTATATCTGCATGGTCCAAGTTTGGGCATTGTAGGCCGGTAGACCCCTTTTTTTGCTGTCTGATACTCTAATTCTATACAGCACTATTTAGCATAAATTTACTTAGCAAAAAAGCCCCAAAAAATTGAATACAGTCTGTTATATCAGGCTGAGGCCCGCCTGGTGTTTGGGTTTGAAAAATCGTAGATTTGCAGGCATACTAATCAGATATTATTTAGCTAATAATAAATATATTTGTGGTGAGCATTTGAAATAGTGCAGTAGTCCATTTAAAATGGGCAAGGCAAAGGGCAAGGGAATGGGAAGTGGACGTGATGATGATGGTGCATGCAGAGGACGAGGCCATGGCTAAGGTGAAAGTGGGCAACAGCAAAGACCCACATCTTCTTGCTCGATCATCCTGTCCAAGTTTCTAGGGGACCGCTGCACACCACTATTGAAGCCAGAGCAGGGTGAAACGGTTGTTGGTTGGATAGCGGATAATGCTTCCAGTCACTTAGCCACCACCACCATGTCTTCCACGCGGTCAAGTCTGAGTAGCCGTGAGTGTGGACAGGATATTCCTCACCCTGATGCTCCTTCCTCCCACCATGCCGAGTGCCCTGAGACAACTGATCCCATACTTGGACACTCTGAAGAGTTGTTCAGTTTTCCATTTCAAGATTCTGAACTCTCGGCCAGTCAACTTGAAGTGGAGACAGATGAGATCGCATGTACAGATGCCTAAAGCTATGACCAGCCCCGATCATGCAAAGGCAATGGTGGGAAAGTGTCAGAAGAGGTGGACGATGATGAGACACAATTTCCAGAAAGTCAGGAGAAGGAGCAGGGTGCGGTTGAGGAAGATGAGGTGGTGGATGACTATGTGACTGACCCAACCTGGCAGGAGAACATGCAGAGCAAGGGCAGCAGCGCACATAGGGAAGGAGGCATATCACCACAACAGCCAGGAAGAAGCAGTGTGGTGGCCACACAGAAGGCATGCATCCGTTCCCCGTAACACCAACATGAGGGAAGTAGCCATTCCAACTGTTAGATCTTACTGAGTCTGGTTATTATTTAAAGACTCTGCTCATAACCCTAAACTGGCCATTTGCAGCACCTGCAATGTGCGCATCAGCAGGGGTAGCAAAACAACCAGCCTGACAACCACCAGCATGATCAGGCACATGGCAGCAAAGCACCCGACTTTGTGGGCCCAACCCCAGGCTCCAGGACCACTGCCTGCAGGTCACACCATTGCTTCTTCGACTGTTTTGCGGAGAAGCCAATCCCCAGTACACCGTGGATGTGAAGATGCCTCTAGCCCTGAACCTGTTGTGGCCCACAGTCAAGCAGCACCGTCATCATGCCTGTCCACGCCCTTGTCCCAGCACAGCCTTCAGTTGTCTATAACCCAGTCTTTGGAACGCAGGCGGAAATACCCCGCCAACGCCCCACAGGCCACAGTCCTAAATTCTAATATTTCTCTTCTGCATGTGCTGGAAATGCTGCCTTTCAGGCTCATTGAGACGGAAGCTTTCTGCAACCTGATGGTGGCGGCCGTCCCAAGGTACTCGGTCCCCAGTCGCCACTATTTCTCCCGGTGTACCGTACCAGCATTACACCAGCATGTGTCCCACAACATTACCCGTGCCCTCAACAATGCTGTTACAGGGAAAGTCCACCTAACCACGGACACGTGGACAAGTGCTTGTGGGCAGGGACGGTACATCTCACTGACATCACACTGGGTTAACATAGTGGAAGCCGGGACCCAGTCAGACCTTGGGATTGAACACATCCTCGCCCCACCGAGGATTGCTGGCCCTACGTCAATCATGGTTGCCCCCACAGTCTACAGCACCTGCACCTCCTCTTCTTCATCCTCCATCTCTGAAATCAACACATCAGTCAGAAGCTGGAAGCATTGCAGCACTGCCTCAGCCAAGCGGCAACAGGCTGTGCTGCAGCTAATCTGCATAGGTGACAAACCGCACAATGCAGAAAAGTTGTGGACAGTGCTGAAAGAACAGTCAGATGTTTGGATGACACCGCTGAACCTACAGCCAGGCATAGTCATGTGTTACAATGGCCGTAACCTCGTGGCGGCTCTGATTCAAGGTGAGCTCACACACGCACCTTGCTTGGCCCATGTTCTTAACCTCATGGTTCAACGTTTGCTGAAAAGCTACCCGGAGCTGCCGGATCTGCTAGTGAAAGTACACCATCTGTCTGCCCATTTTAGAAAATCAGCTACAGCTTCAGCTACCCTTGCCATGCTTCTGCAGCGTTTGCGGCTTCCAGCTCACCGGCTAGTGTGTGATGTCCCCACGCGCTGGAACTCTATGCTGCTTATGTTGGAAAGGCTTTGTGAGCAGAAGAGGGCAGTTGTTGACTACCAACATGAACTAGGCCATCGATATTCAGTTCAGACTCCACACATAAGACCTCAGGAGTGGACATGGATGTCCGACATATGTACCATCCTCCAAAACTTTGAGGACTGCACCAAGATGGTGAGTGGCGATAACGCCATAACTAGCATCACCATCCCGCTCCTCAGCATTCTGAAAACCTCTCTGCTCACATTTAAAGAGTATGCATTGCAGGCAGAGCAGGAGGACATGGAGCAAGGAACCATATAGGGGGCTTACACTCAGCCCAGCTTCATGTCTTCTCATCGTGGATTGGTAGTAAATGAGGAGGATGAAGAACAGGAGCTACTTTCATGTGCTATAAACGGTATTACAAACACAGCTGTCATACTATCTGTTCAGTGGGGATGGCCTGAGGACAGGGAGGAGTAAGAGGAGGAGGAGGAGGAAGGCATGGTCACTCGTCCTGTTGGTGAGGACACGGAAGTCTTGCCTGTTAGCAGTCTGGCACACATGACTGACTTTATGTTGCGCTGCGTTTCACGTGACCCTCGCATTATAAAAATTTTGGGTGACACTCAGTACTGGTTGGCAACACTTCTAGACCCACGCTACAAGGAGAACTTTCAATCTCTTCTACCAGAGGCAGAGAGGTGTACTAAAATGTTGCAGTACCAGAGGGCCCTTGTAGCAGAATTACTTAGAAAACTCCCATGTGAGAACGCTGGCAGCAGACGTCAGAGTTTGTTGTACAACCAAGGAGTCCAAGCGAGAGAGGCAGAAGTGCAATCCAGCTCAGGCAGGGGAACAATGGCAAAGTTCTGGGACAGTTTTCTCAGACCCTCCCAACGTGACGGCACAGAGGCAAGGGGTGCTGTCACAAGAAGTGCAATGTTTGTAAAGATGGTGAGGGAGTACCTTGCAGATCGTACAAATGTCCTCCGTGATTCCTCTGTGCCTTTTAATTATTGGGTGTCCAAGCTGGACACATGGCAAGAACTGTCTCTCTATGCCTTGGAGGTCCTGGCCTGCCCTGCTGCTAGAGTTCTGTCAGAGTGGGTTTTTAGTGCCGCTAGTGGAATTATACCAGTTAAGCGCATCCGCCTGTCAACTGAAAATGCTGACAGGCTGACTCTTATAAAAATGAAAAAGGGCTGGATTGGGAAATACTTCTGTACACCACGAAGTGAAAACAGCGAAACATAACCTCAAATACATTCTCTCTTTTGGGGAGGTATATTCTCATGCACCTCTTCACACCCACACATGGGTATATGTTTCCACATTTGGTCTGTTTGTTGTTATCCTCCTCCTTATCCTCATCCTCATCATCCAGAACCACTAGATGACCAGGGTGAACGTGCTCTGTACTGTTATAGGCTGGTGATTTTTGGGCACGGGGCTTGTGAAGGCACTATTGTATTTAGTAAAAGCAGGACCCCACATTGGGGAATTTGGCATTACATTACATTGGACCTACTTCTTAAGTATGTCTCCTGCAATGTGTCCTTTAACTTCCACTAGATGACCAGGGTGAACGTGCTCAGTACTGTTATAGGCCGGTGAATTTTGGGCAAGGGGCCTGCGATGGCACTAGTCTATTTTTAAAAAAGGTACCCTCATTGGGGAATTGTTTGGCAGCTCATGCACTCCATTTTAAGTCTCAGTGACTCACATCACTACATTGGGCTTATTTCTTAACTCTGTCTCCTGCAATGTCTCTTGTTTAACTGCCACTAGATCACCAGGGTGAACGTGCTTTATACTGTTATAGGCCGGTGAAGTTTGGGCAAGGGGCTGGCGATGGCACTAGTCTGTTTTTAAAAAAAGGTACCCCCATTGTGGAATTGTTTGGCAGCTCATGCACTCCATTTTAAGTCTCAGTGACCTACACCACTACATTGAGCCTACTTCTTAACTCTGTCTCCTGCATTGGGTCCTTTACCTGACACTAGATCACCAGGGTGGACGTGCTCTGTACGGTGCATTTTGGGCAAGGGGGCTGTGATGGCACTATTTTAATGTGTAAAGAAAGAACCCCACATTGGGGATTGGACATTACATTACATTGGGCCTACTTCTTAACTCTGTCTCCTGCAATGTGTTCTTTAACTGCCACTAGATGACCAGGGTGAACGTGCTCAGTACTGTTATAGGCCGGTGAATTTTGGGCAAGGGGGCTGTGATGGCACTATTTTAACTTGTAAAGAAAGGACCCCACATTGGGGAATTGGGCATTACATTACATTGAGCCTACATCTTAACTCTGTCTCCTGCAGTGTGTCCTTCACCTGCCACTAGATCACCAGGGTGAACGTGCCGTGCTCTGTACGGTGCTTTTTGGGCAAGGGGGCTGTGATGGCACTAGTCTATTTTTAAAAAAGGTACTCCCATTGGGGAATTGTTTGGCAGCTCATGCACTGCATTACAAGTCTCAGAGACACACACCACTACATTGGGATTACTTCTTAACTCTGTCTCCTGCAATGTCTCTTGTTTAACTGCCACTAGATCACCAGGGTGAACGTGCTGAAAGCAATGTTAAAGTTGAAAAACCCTTCAAAAACGCTGCGTCTGGACTAAGCCTAAGTGGGGGAGGAAATTTTTGGTCTGGGGTTAAATATTTGGCCTTACAGGCAAGTCATTAACCTGCAAAGAATGTACCTTGACATATTTCCAAGCAAAACCTATTTTGGTTTCGTTTTAATATTTTTTTTGTGGCACCGGGTTTGGCTTTTAACTTAAACATATGGCAAGGCTCATTAAAGGGATAATATTGAATTTTAGATTTTCTACTTCCAATAGGTGGCACTAGAGTTCAAGTCCTCTTCTTTGAACAGGCAACTTGCATATTTAATTTCCCAGAGGCACATGCATGGCTTATAAGTATACTCACTTTTATGTGCCTGGCCTGGCATGTCACTCTATACAAGGAGAAATGTTACCTCTTAGATCCCAATCTTTAGCCTCTCACCTAGCCAAATCAAATATCATACTTGGCACTGATGATTGGCAACACCTCTAAACACCGTGCCTGCAAATTAAGATTCTGGTTTGGTTCTTATTCTAACTCATATGGCAAGGCTTGTTAAAGGGTAGATATTGAGTTGTAGGATTGCTTTTTCCAATAGGTGGAACTAGAATTCAAGTCCTCATCCTCGATGAAGAGGGAATTTTCAAATGTTTTTCTCTGAGATGCTGCATCAAACATACCCGACTGAAGTCATGCAGCCAGCATCTAATACACGCTGCATCACTGGGTAATTAACATCCTCCTGGCATGTCAGAGTCAGTGGCGTAACTACCGCGGTCGCAGCGGTCGCCAGTGCGACCGGGCACGGCAGGTCAGGGGCCCGGGCCCGGCAGGCAGGCTCGGACTGGCAGTGCCTCCCCCCGCTCCAGGGCCTCCCCCTGCTCCAGGGACTCCCCCCGCTCCAGGGCCCCCCCCCCCCCCCGCCGCCGCCGCTGCCTTGAATACTCACCCTGCTCCAGCGATGGTCTCGGCGTCTGCACTGCAGCTCGTTCCTGCTTGAGCGGTCACGTGACACCGCTCATTAAGATCATGAATATGCGCATATTCATGATCTTAATGAACGGTGTCACATGACCGCTCAAGCAGGAAGAAGGTGCTGCGCTGGCGCCGCCGCCTGGAGTCGGGACAGAGCGCGAGGGATGTCGGCACGGCCGTGCAGTGGGACAAATGAGTATGAGGGCCGGGGGGCCGGGGGATGAAGGAGGACATAAGCCGGCGTGCCGAGCAGGAGCGGAGAGATAAGCCTGCATACAGGGGGGAATATAAGCCATGCAGGGGGGAATATAAGCCATGCAGGGGGGGATATGAGCCATGCAGGGGGGAATATGAGCCATGCAGGGGGGGATATGAGCCATGCAGGGGGGAATACAAGCCATGCAGGGGGGGATATGAGCCATGCAGGGGGGAATATGAGCCATGCAGGGGGGAATATGAGCCATGCAGGGGGGAATATGAGCCATGCAGGGGGGAATATAAGCCATGCAGGGGGGAATATAAGCCATGCATACAGGGGGGGGGGAATATGAGCCATGCATACAGGGGGGAATATAAGCCATGCATACAGGGGCGGAATATGAGCCATGCATACAGGGGGGGAATATGAGCCATGCATACATGGGGAGATATGAGTCATGCATGCAGGAGGGGTAATATGAGCTATATATATGGGATAGGAGGGAGATGAGCCATGCATACAGGAGGGGGGTCATTATACAGTATTGAGCATCATGTGTGGCCGTTATACAGTATGGAGCATCATTTGTGGTCATTATACAGTATTGAGCATTATGTGGGATCATTATACAGTATGGAGAACTGTGTGGCCGTTATACACTATGGTATACATTTCAAAAAACCTGATCTGCACATCCAAACATAGACTGAGTGTGAACAGGTGCTGAACCCAGAGTCGCCAACTCGTATATAGTTAAATAAATAGGGCAGCACACTGCAGCGCCAAAACATGCAAACTTGAAAACACGAAATTTAAACTGCATTACTGCACTAGAAATATGAAAAATGAGAGCTTTTAGCGCATAAAAATGGCCAATTTTATGTGTACCTCGTAGCCACTTTACGGCATCTCTCTTATACGAGGTCCTACTCTAAACCTACCTCGCTGAGAATAAACGTCTCCATCTGAATGGGTACATGTGAAACCTCTCCTTGGACTCAAATTCTCTCTCACTGTGGAGGGGTATTGGACCTACTATAATTAAAACACCTGAAGCTAGGAGGCAGGGAGTGCACGATCAGAAGGCTAGAGAATACATTTCAAAAAACCTGATCTGCACATCCAAACATAGACTGAGTGTGAACAGGTGCTGAACCCAGAGTCGCCAACTCGTATATAGTTAAATAAATAAGGCAGCACACTGCAGCGCCAAAACATGCAAACTTGAAAACACGAAATTTAAACTGCATTACTGCACTAGAAATATGAAAAATGAGAGCTTTTAGCGCATAAAAATGGCCAATTTTATGTGTACCTCGTAGCCACTTTACGGCATCTCTCTTATACGAGGTCCTACTCTAAACCTACCTCGCTGAGAATAAACGTCTCCATCTGAATGGGTACATGTGAAACCTCTCCTTGGACTCAAATTCTCTCTCACTGTGGAGGGGTATTGGACCTACTATAATTAAAACACCTGAAGCAAGGAGGCAGGGAGTGCACGATCAGAAGGCTAGAGAATACATTTAAAAAAACCTGATCCGCACATCCAAACATAGACTGAGTGTGAACAGGTGCTGAACCCAGAGTCGCCAACTCGTATATAGTTAAATAAATAGGGCAGCACACTGCAGCGCCAAAACATGCAAACTTGAAAACACGAAATTTAAACTGCATTACTGCACTAGAAATATGAAAAATGAGAGCTTTTAGCGCATAAAAATGGCCAATTTTATGTGTACCTCGTAGCCACTTTACGGCATCTCTCTTATACGAGGTCCTACTCTAAACCTACCTCGCTGAGAATAAACGTCTCCATCTGAATGGGTACATGTGAAACCTCTCCTTGGACTCAAATTCTCTCTCACTGTGGAGGGGTATTGGACCTACTATAATTAAAACACCTGAAGCTAGGAGGCAGGGAGTGCACGATCAGAAGGCTAGAGAATACATTTCAAAAAACCTGATCTGCACATCCAAACATAGACTGAGTGTGAACAGGTGCTGAACCCAGAGTCGCCAACTCGTATATAGTTAAATAAATAGGGCAGCACACTGCAGCGCCAAAACATGCAAACTTGAAAACACAAAATTTAAACTGCATTACTGCACTAGAAATATGAAAAATGAGAGCTTTTAGCGCTTAAAAATGGCCAATTTTATGTGTACCTCGTAGCCACTTTACGGCATCTCTCTTATACGAGGTCCTACTCTAAACCTACCTCGCTGAGAATAAACGTCTCCATCTGAATGGGTACATGTGAAACCTCTCCTTGGACTCAAATTCTCTCTCACTGTGGAGGGGTATTGGACCTACTATAATTAAAACACCTGAAGCTAGGAGGCAGGGAGTGCACGATCAGAAGGCTAGAGAATACATTTCAAAAAACCTGATCTGCACATCCAAACATAGACTGAGTGTGAACAGGTGCTGAACCCAGAGTCGCCAACTCGTATATAGTTAAATAAATAGGGCAGCACACTGCAGCGCCAAAACATGCAAACTTGAAAACACGAAATTTAAACTGCATTACTGCACTAGAAATATGAAAAATGAGAGCTTTTAGCGCATAAAAATGGCCAATTTTATGTGTACCTCGTAGCCACTTTACGGCATCTCTCTTATACGAGGTCCTACTCTAAACCTACCTCGCTGAGAATAAACATCTCCATCTGAATGGGTACATGTGAAACCTCTCCTTGGACTCAAATTCTCTCTCACTGTGGAGGGGTATTGGACCTACTATAATTAAAACACCTGAAGCTAGGAGGCAGGGAGTGCACGATCAGAAGGCTAGAGAATACATTTCAAAAAATCTGATCTGCACATCCAAACATAGACTGAGTGTGAACAGGTGCTGAACCCAGAGTCGCCAACTCGTATATAGTTAAATAAATAGGGCAGCACACTGCAGCGCCAAAACATGCAAACTTGAAAACACGAAATTTAAACTGCATTACTGCACTAGAAATATGAAAAATGAGAGCTTTTAGCGCATAAAAATGGCCAATTTTATGTGTACCTCGTAGCCACTTTACGGCATCTCTCTTATACGAGGTCCTACTCTAAACCTACCTCGCTGAGAATAAACGTCTCCATCTGAATGGGTACATGTGAAACCTCTCCTTGGACTCAAATTCTCTCTCACTGTGGAGGGGTATTGGACCTACTATAATTAAAACACCTGAAGCTAGGAGGCAGGGAGTGCACGATCAGAAGGCTAGAGAATACATTTCAAAAAACCTGATCTGCACATCCAAACATAGACTGAGTGTGAACAGGTGCTGAACCCAGAGTCGCCAGCTCGTATATAGTTAAATAAATAGGGCAGCACACTGCAGCGCCAAAACATGCAAACTTGAAAACATGAAATTTAAACTGCATTACTGCACTAGAAATATGAAAAATGAGAGCTTTTAGCGCATAAAAATGGCCAATTTTATGTGTACCTCGTAGCCACTTTACGGCATCTCTCTTATACGAGGTCCTACTCTAAACCTACCTCGCTGAGAATAAGCGTCTCCATCTGAATGGGTACATGTGAAACCTCTTCCTAGAATAAAATTCTCTCTCTCTATGGAGGGGTATTGGACCTGCTGTAATTAAAACACCTGTGGCTAGGAGGCGGAGTGCACGATCAGAAGGCTAGAGAATACATTTCAAAAACCTGTCCGACACATCCAGGTTTTAGCGCTGCAGTGTGCTGCCTTATTTACTTAACTATATACGAGTTGGCGACTCTAGGTTCAGCACCTGTTCACACTTAGTCTATGTTTGGATGTGCAGATCAGGTTTTTTGAAATGTATTCTCTAGCCTTCTGATCGTGCACTCCCTGCCTCCTAGCTTCAGGTGTTTTAATTATAGTAGGTCCAATACCCCTCCACAGTGAGAGAGAATTTGAGTCCAAGGAGAGGTTTCACATGTACCCATTAAGATGGAGACGTTTATTCTCAGCGAGGTACGTTTAGAGTAGGACCTCGTATAAGAGAGATGCCGTAAAGTGGCTACGAGGTACACATAAAATTGGCCATTTTTATGCGCTAAAAGCTCTCATTTTTCATATTTCTAGTGCAGTAATGCAGTTTAAATTTCGTGTTTTCAAGTTTGCATGTTTTGGCGCTGCAGTGTGCTGCCCTATTTATTTAACTATATACGAGTTGGCGACTCTGGGTTCAGCACCTGTTCACACTCAGTCTATGTTTGGATGTGCAGATCAGGTTTTTTGAAATGTATTCTCTAGCCTTCTGATCGTGCACTCCCTGCCTCCTAGCTTCAGGTGTTTTAATTATAGTAGGTCCAATACCCCTCCACAGTGAGAGAGAATTTGAGTCCAAGGAGAGGTTTCACATGTACCCATTCAGATGGAGACGTTTATTCTCAGCGAGGTAGGTTTAGAGTAGGACCTCGTATAAGAGAGATGCCGTAAAGTGGCTACGAGGTACACATAAAATTGGCCATTTTTATGCGCTAAAAGCTCTCATTTTTCATATTTCTAGTGCAGTAATGCAGTTTAAATTTCGTGTTTTCAAGTTTGCATGTTTTGGCGCTGCAGTGTGCTGCCCTATATATTTAACTATATACGAGTTGGCGACTCTGGGTTCAGCACCTGTTCACACTCAGTCTATGTTTGGATGTGCAGATCAGGTTTTTTGAAATGTATTCTCTAGCCTTCTGATCGTGCACTCCGCCTCCTAGCTTCAGGTGTTTTAATTATAGTAGGTCCAATACCCCTCCACAGTGAGAGAGAATTTGAGTCCAAGGAGAGGTTTCACATGTACCCATTCAGATGGAGACGTTTATTCTCAGCGAGGTAGGTTTAGAGTAGGACCTCGTATAAGAGAGATGCCGTAAAGTGGCTACGAGGTACACATAAAATTGGCCATTTTTATGCGCTAAAAGCTCTCATTTTTCATATTTCTAGTGCAGTAATGCAGTTTAAATTTCGTGTTTTCAAGTTTGCATGTTTTGGCGCTGCAGTGTGCTGCCCTATTTATTTAACTATATACGAGTTGGCAACTCTGGGTTCAGCACCTGTTCACACTCAGTCTATGTTTGGATGTGCAGATCAGGTTTTTTGAAATGTATTCTCTAGCCTTCTGATAGTGCACTCCCTGCCTCCTAGCTTCAGGTGTTTTAATTATAGTAGGTCCAATACCCCTCCACAGTGAGAGAGAATTTGAGTCCAAGGAGAGGTTTCACATGTACCCATTCAGATGGAGACGTTTATTCTCAGCGAGGTAGGTTTAGAGTAGGACCTCGTATAAGAGAGATGCCGTAAAGTGGCTACGAGGTACACATAAAATTGGCCATTTTTATGCGCTAAAAGCTCTCATTTTTCATATTTCTAGTGCAGTAATGCAGTTTAAATTTCGTGTTTTCAAGTTTGCATGTTTTGGCGCTGCAGTGTGCTGCACTATTTATTTAACTATATACGAGTTGGCGACTCTGGGTTCAGCACCTGTTCACACTCAGTCTATGTTTGGATGTGCAGATCAGGTTTTTTGAAATGTATTCTCTAGCCTTCTGATCGTGCACTCCCTGCCTCCTAGCTTCAGGTGTTTTAATTATAGTAGGTCCAATACCCCTCCACAGTGAGAGAGAATTTGAGTCCAAGGAGAGGTTTCACATGTACCCATTCAGATGGAGACGTTTATTCTCAGCGAGGTAGGTTTAGAGTAGGACCTCGTATAAGAGAGATGCCGTAAAGTGGCTACGAGGTACACATAAAATTGGCCATTTTTATGCGCTAAAAGCTCTCATTTTTCATATTTCTAGTGCAGTAATGCAGTTTAAATTTCGTGTTTTCAAGTTTGCATGTTTTGGCGCTGCAGTGTGCTGCCCTATTTATTTAACTATAGACGAGTTGGCGACTCTGGGTTCAGCACCTGTTCACACTCAGTCTATGTTTGGATGTGCAGATCAGGTTTTTTGAAATGTATTCTCTAGCCTTCTGATCGTGCACTCCCCGCCTCCTAGCTTCAGGTGTTTTAATTATAGTAGGTCCAATACCCCTCCACAGTGAGAGAGAATTTGAGTCCAAGGAGAGGTTTCACATGTACCCATTCAGATGGAGACGTTTATTCTCAGCGAGGTAGGTTTAGAGTAGGACCTCGTATAAGAGAGATGCCGTAAAGTGGCTACGAGGTACACATAAAATTGGCCATTTTTATGCGCTAAAAGCTCTCATTTTTCATATTTCTAGTGCAGTAATGCAGTTTAAATTTCGTGTTTTCAAGTTTGCATGTTTTGGCGCTGCAGTGTGCTGCCCTATTTATTTAACGTTATACACTATGGAGCACTATGTGTGGGTGGTCATTATACAGTATGGAGCACTGTCTGGCCATTATACAGTATGGAGCAATGTGTGGCCATTATAAACTATGGAGCATCATGTGTGGCCATTATACACTATGGAGCATCATGTGTGGCCATTATACAGTATGCAGCATCATGTGTGGCCATTATACAGTATGCAGCATCATGTGTGGCCATTATACATTATGGAGCATCATGTGTGGTGGCCGTTATACAGTATTGAGCATCATGTGTGGCCATTATTCTATGGGGGTTACATTGAGTTGTATGGCAGGGCTGCAGGGGGGGGCCCCATTTGGAAGTTCGCACCGGGGCCCCTAACTTTGTAGTTACGCCACTGGTCAGAGTCATACAGTAGCTGCAAACATGCCTAGTGCCCCATGAATAATTTCCTCCCAGCATAAATCCTGTTCATTTATAGCTGCCTGAGATTCCATAAACAGGTCCGTGCTGGTGGGTGGGGCTTATTGGTCTTAAGTTCCTGGAATAGTATAGTTAGAGAAGTTAGAAATTGCTGGGCAAAGCTTGAAGGCATGCTAGGATATTACTGGCATTCTCAGGTCAAAGTCTGATTGGGTCTTTTTTTTTCTCCTCATGGACTTAGCGTGCTTGGATAAGAACACTGTTTGCAGAGTCTGGTTTAATTATTATTTATTATGCTTAGCTTATGTAGCGCTATCTGATTCTGCAGTGCTTCACATACATTATCATCACTGTCCCTATTGGGGCTCACAATCTAAATTCCCAATCAGCATGTCTTTGGAGTATGAGAGGAAACCGGAGTACCCAGGGAGAACATACAAACGCCTTGCAGATGTTGTCCTTGGTGGGATTTGAACCCAGGACCCCAGTGCTGTAAGACTGCAGTGCTAACCATTGAGCCACCGTGCTGCCCATTCTGACCCCTCCATCATGTTCTGCATCTTGGGGGGTCTATTTTCCAAACTGAAGTGATTTGTGGAGGGTTTCCAGTGTTTAGGCACATCAGTGACTCTCCACTTCCCTTCCTGCCATGCGCCCTAACAGTAGTTTTCTCAAACATTTGGGTTACTGCTGTACTCAGGAGCAATTGCACAACTATTTTGGGAGTCCATTTTTCATGTTACCATTGAAAAAATAAAAAATGTGGGTCTAAACTAAAAAAAAAGTGTGAAAAGAGTTAAATGTTAATTTTTTCCTTTCATATTGCTTCAGTTCCTGTGAAGCACCTGAAGGGTTAATAAACTTCTTGAATATTATTTTGAGCTTCTTGAGGGGTGAAATTTTTAGAATCATGTTACTTTTGCGTATGTTCTTTCATATAGGCCCCTCAAAGTCACTTGAAATGTGATGTGGTCCTGATAAAAAATGGTGTTGCAAATTTTGTTGAAAAAATTAGAAATCGCTGGTCAACTTTTAACCCTTCTAACTTTCTGGGGAAAAAAAGGTTTCAAAAATTGTGGTAATATAATGTAGGCATGTGGGAAATGTTATTAACTATTTTGTGTGACATATCTCTCTGGCTGAAGGACATAAAAATTAAAAGTTTGAAAATTGCAAAAATTTCTACATTTTTTGCCAAATTTCCGATTTCTTTCACAAATAAACGTAAGACATATCACACAAATTTTCCCACTGACATGAAGTACAATATGTCAATAAAAAGTATCTCAGAATCAGTGGGATCCATTGAAGCGTTCCAGAGTTATTATCACATAAATTGACACTGGTCAAAATTTGGCCTGGTCATGAAGTTGAAAAAAGACTTTGAGGTGAAGTGTGTAAAGGGAGTCTGTCAGCAGGTTTTTGCTACTTCAACTTAGAGCATCCTAATGTTGGCAAAGAGAAGCTGAATCCAAGGATGTATAACTTAGTTAGATAAAATCATAGTTTTTAGTTTTTAGCAATGAAGCAGAGCTGAGAAAGCTAACCCCACCCACACCAGGCTCTCCATATACAAAGTCCATAGACAGTTAGGTGGTTTTTACAGTAGGAGGCAGAGTCGGACTAGGAGGTACACGCTGCTGTGTCCAAGCAATGATAAAGGTCCTTGTGCTAACAAAACCTGGAGCTTGACAAGAAAGGCATCCTCTGAAATCTGTGTTTGAACCCCTACCTCATGCTGGGTTCAGATTATATAACAAAAACCTGCTGACAGATTCCCTTTAATGTACATAAGAAGTGGCTTCCTATTTTCATTGGTGTTAGTTCAGTAGTTATATAAAGCAAAACCATGAATTAGAGCAGTATATAGACACGTTTATAAATGAGGGTTGTGATAGGTTTATTGTTTACTACTATTCATTCTTGTTCTGTGTGTTAAAGGTTGTCATTATTTTTTACTCAGACAGCCAACCATCCTGCTCTGCTATCTTTGGAACCCCAATAATAGTGAGTGGAGAAAGACAATTGTGCTCTGCTACCTCTTCATGATCATATAGCAAGACTAAGCCCTATTCTAGGGATAGTGTACAAATTGCCTCTTCAGAGAGGAAGAGGATTCTATAGCACCACCTGTTGGAAGCATCGATCCTACAAGTCACTATCAACCCTATAACGAGCCTTGAAATGTGGCTTAGAATAAAAGCCAAATCAGAATCTCAATTTTGCAGAAGGGGTAGCATTTCTACTTGTAGAGCATGACACACCAGCCCTGGCATGCCAAGGTAAGGAGGCTTATTTACCATGCAGTGCTCCTCTGGGAAATTTAATATGCAAATTGCCTCTTCAAAGAGGGAGAGGACTTAATATATATAGAACCACCTGTTGGAAGCAGCAATTGTACAGGTCACTATTGACCCATTAACGAGCTTTGAAATGTGACTTAGGATAAAAGCCAAATCAGAATCTCAATTTGCAGACATGGTGTTTCGGGGTACTGCCGCTCCGGGTAACATTTCTCCTTTTGGAGAAGGTTGGTGCGACCCACCTCTATCAGGTATTTATTGATTTCCTGTGAGCATATCAGAAATGTACATTTCACCCATCTTTACTATAGATAAGAGTTTGATTAGTAAAAAAAAGAAAACTTTTTTTGGGGGGTCACTTATTTTAATATACACGGAGACTAACTAAGGCCAAGTCAGTGTCTCCGGTACGTGTAGTAATAATTTTCTCACTTACCGGAGACACTGACACACGTAGACCCATTCAAATGAATGGGTCTATGCACATGTCAGCATGTTTTCACGGACCATGTGTCCGTGTGCAAAACACGCAGACATGTCCGTTTTTACCCGAACACACGGGAAGCAAAACGTACCAGAAACGTGCACACAGAGAACAGTGCACACTGTCCTCCATGTGCACGGACGGCCACCAGGGAAGAAGTGCTACTGTAAGCACTGTTCCCCTGCATGTGGTGCTGAAGCTGGCTATCATCCATTGTCCCCTGCTCTGCCAGCGAGCAGGGGAGAATGTATGAAAGAAAAATCCGACGTCGGGTCCCCCCTATGTCTTTAAACCAACCCGTCAAAACTCACAAGTGTGGGCTGCTATTCTGGTAAGGGGTCATGGATATAGGTTCACCCAGCCTAAAAACAGCAGCGCGCAACTGCCCAGAAAAGGTGCATCTATTAGATGCGCCAATTCTGGAGCTTTGCCCGGTTCTTCCCACTTGCCCTCTAGGGGTGACAAGTGGGGTAAAGAGGGGTTAATGTCACCTTCCTATTGTAAGGTGACATTAAGCCGGCTTAGTAATGGAGAAGTGTCAATTAGACACCTCTCCATTACTAATCCTATAGTTGTTAAAGGGTTAATAAAACACCACACAGAAAGAATAAAGTCTTTTAATGAAATCATACACCACAAAGTATCCCATCTTTATCAGTCTGCCAATGCAAGTTAAGCCCCTGATCTCCTGTAAAAAAAAAAGTT
Organism: Ranitomeya imitator; assembly: GCF_032444005.1. Taxonomy (NCBI): domain Eukaryota; kingdom Metazoa; phylum Chordata; class Amphibia; order Anura; family Dendrobatidae; genus Ranitomeya; species Ranitomeya imitator. Next base: position 604,879,905 of record NC_091283.1, on the reverse strand, counting down.
AAAATAATAAACCAACAATATACTCATACCTGTCCGGTGTACAATCAGTTCCATGGTGTAATCCATATCTGGGGAATGTACAGTTTACAACCGGGAGCAGTGCTTATGAGACCGCCCCAGCTGTAAACTACTGGGGACTAGGGTTGAGCGAAACGGGTCGTTCATTTTCAAAAGTCGCCGACTTTTGGCAAAGTCGGGTTTCATGAAACCCGATCCGACCCCTGTGCGGGGTCGGCCATGCGGTACGCGACTTTCGCGCCAAAGTCGCGTTTCAATGACGCGAAAAGCGCCATTTCTCAGCCAATGAAGGTAAACGCAGAGTGTGGGCAGCGTGATGACATAGGTCCTGGTCCCCACCATCTTAGAGAAGGGCATTGCAGTGATTGGCTTGCTGTCTGCGGCGTCACAGGGGCTATAAAGGGGTGCTCCCGCCGACCGCCATGTTACTGCTGCTGATCTGAGCTTAGGGAGAGGTTGCTGCCGCTTCGTCAGAAGCAGGGATAGCGTTAGGCAGGGTCCATTAACCACCAAACCGCTTGTGCTGTAGCGATTTCCACTGCCCAACACCACCTTCGGTGTGCAGGGACAGTGGAAGCTACATTTTTTTTTTTTTCCCTCAGCGCTGTAGCTCATTGGGCTGCCCTAGAAGGCTCCCTGATAGCTGCATTGCTGTGTGTACGCCGCTGTGCAAACCAACTGCTTTTTTCAAAGCACAAATCCTGTTGTTCCTTCCTTTCTGCACAGCTATCTTGTTTGTTTGTCCACACTTTTTATTTAATTTGTGCATCAGTCCACTCCTTATTGCTGCCTGCCATACCTGGCTGAGATTACTGCAGGGAGATAGTAATTGAAGGACACTCCCTGTTTTTTTTTTTTTTTTTTGTGGGAGATTAAGATTGACATTTCTGCTAGAGTGCCATCCCTGTCTGTATCATCTCTCACTCAGTGGGCCATAGAAAGCCTATTTATTTTTTTGCTTGATTTGGGTTATAAAATCTACTTGAAAAAATCACTACATCAATCAGTGGGAGAAAAATATTGGCCTCAGGGCTTGTGTGCCACTCTTGACTCCTGTGTGCATCATCACTCACTCAGTGGGCCATAGAAAGCCTATTTATTTTTTTGCTTGATTTTGGTTCTAAAATCTACCTGAAAAAATCACTACATCAATCAGTGGGAGAAAAATATTGGCCTCAGGGCTTGTGTGCCACTCCTGACTCCTGTGTGCATCATCACTCACTCAGTGGGCCATAGAAAGCCCATTTTTTTTTTTTTTGCTTTATTTGGGTTCTAAATTCTACCTGAAAAAATCAATAAATCAATCAGTGGGAGATTAATATTGGCCTTTGGGCTTGTGTGCCAGTCCTAAGCGTGCCATCTCTCTCTCTCAGATAGTGGGCCATAGAAAGCCTATTTATTTTTTATTTTATTTTTAATGGGTTTATAAATTTTCCCTGGAAAAAAAAAAAAAAAGTGGGAGATTAATATTGGCCTCTGGGCTTGTGTGCCAGTCCTGAGCGTGCCATCTCTCTCACAAATAGTGGGCCATAGAAAGCCTATTTATTTATTTTTTTTTGGTTTTATAAATTCTCCCTTAAAAAAAAAGGGAGATTAATATTGGCCTTTGGGCTTGTGTGCCAGTCCTAAGCGTGCCATCTCTCTCTCTCAGATAGTGGGCCATAGAAAGCCTATTTATTTTTATTTTTTTTTAATGGGTTTATAAATTTTCCCTGGAAAAAAAAAAAAAGTGGGAGATTAATATTGGCCTCTGGGCTTGTGTGCCAGTCCTGAGCGTGCCATCTCTCTCACAAATAGTGGGCCATAGAAAGCCTATTTATTTTTTTTTTTTTTGTTTTATAAATTCTTCCTTAAAAAAAAAGGGAGATTAATATTGGCCTTTGGGCTTGTGTGCCAGTCCTAAGCGTGCCATCTCTCTGTCTCTCAGATAGTGGGCCATAGAAAGCCTATTTATAATATTTTTTATTGGGTTTATAAATTTTCCCTGGAACAAAAAAAAAAAAGTGGGAGATAAATATTAGCCTCTGGGCTTGTGTGCCACTCCTGACTCCTGTGTGCGTCATCTCTCACTCAGTGGGCCATAGAAAGCCTTTTTTGTTTTATTTCTTTTCTAAATTCTCCCTGAAAAAATCATTTTATTTTCTTTGGTTTCTAAATTCTTCCTGAAAAAATCATTTTATTCTATTTTTTTTTTTCCTGAAGTCTCCCTGAAAAAAAAACAAAAAAAAAACAAATCAGTGGGAGATTAATATTGCCCTTTCTGCTTGTGTGCCAGTCTTGACTCCTGGGTGTGCCATCTCTCTCTCTCTCTCCAATTGTGGGCCATAGAAAGCCTATTATTTTTTTAGCTTGATTTGGGTTCCAAAATCTACCTGAAAAAATCACTACATCAATCAGTGGGAGATAAATATTGGCCTCTGGGCTTGTGTGCCACTCCTGACTCCTGTGTGCGTCATCTCTCACTCAGTGGGCCATAGAAAGCCTTTTTTTGTTTTATTTGTTTTCTAAATTCTCCCTGAAAAAATCATTTTATTTTATTTGGTTTCTAAATTCTTCCTGAAAAAATCATTTTATTCTATTTTTTTTTTCCCTAAAGTCTCCCTGAAAAAAAAAAAAAAAAAAATCAGTGGGAGATTAATATTGCCCTTTCTGCTTGTGTGCCAGTCTTGACTCCTGGGTGTGCCATCTCTCTCTCTCTCTCCAATTGTGGGCCATAGAAAGCCTATTATTTTTTTAGCTTGATTTGGGTTCCAAAATCTACCTGAAAAAATCACTACATCAATCAGTGGGAGATAAATATTGGCCTCTGGGCTTGTGTGCCACTCCTGACTCCTGTGTGCGTCATCTCTCACTCAGTGGGCCATAGAAAGCCTTTTTTTGTTTTATTTGTTTTCTAAATTCTCCCTGAAAAAATCATTTTATTTTATTTGGTTTCTAAATTCTTCCTGAAAAAATCATTTTATTCTATTTTTTTTTTCCTAAAGTCTCCCTGAAAAAAAAAAACAAAAAACAAATCAGTGGGAGATTAATATTGCCCTTTCTGCTTGTGTGCCAGTCTTGACTCCTGGGTGTGCCATCTCTCTCTCTCTCTCCAATTGTGGGCCATAGAAAGCCTATTATTTTTTTTAGCTTGATTTGGGTTCCAAAATCTACCTGAAAAAATCACTACGTCAATCAGTGGGAGATAAATATTGGCCTCTGGGCTTGTGTGCCACTCCTGACTCCTGTGTGCGTCATCTCTCACTCAGTGGGCCATAGAAAGCCTTTTTTTGTTTTATTTGTTTTCTAAATTCTCCCTGAAAAAATCATTTTATTTTATTTGGTTTCTAAATTCTTCCTGAAAAAATCATTTTATTCTATTTTTTTTTCCTAAAGTCTCCCTGAAAAAAAAACAAAAAAAACAAATCAGTGGGAGATTAATATTGCCCTTTCTGCTTGTGTGCCAGTCTTGACTCCTGGGTGTGCCATCTCTCTCTCTCTCTCCAATTGTGGGCCATAGAAAGCCTATTATTTTTTTTAGCTTGATTTGGGTTCCAAAATCTACCTGAAAAAATCACTACATCAATCAGTGGGAGATAAATATTGGCCTCTGGGCTTGTGTGCCACTCCTGACTCCTGTGTGTGTCATCTCTCACTCAGTGGGCCATAGAAAGCCTTTTTTTGTTTTATTTGTTTTCTAAATTCTCCCTGAAAAAATCATTTTATTTTATTTGGTTTCTAAATTCTTCCTGAAAAAATCATTTTATTCTATGATTTTTTTTTCCTAAAGTCTCCCTTAAAAAAAAAAAAAAATCAAATCAGTGGGAGATTAATATTTACATTTGTGCTTCAGTGACAGTCCTGCGTGTGTGGCATCTCTCTCATTTGTTGCCACCAACAACAGAGTGTGTAACATTGTGCCTGATTTTCGTTGTGGTCTCACTCACCTGTAAAGGGGTAGCTAAATCATACTGAAGTTATAGCTCACCGTGTAATTTGTGTGACAGCAAGAAATACCGTTAGTTTGTTTACGTTTTTAAAACAATGAGGAAGTATGGTGGAAGAGGTCGTGGCCGGGGGCGTTCATTGTCAGCTGGTAATGAGGGTAGTGGTAGTGGTGGAGCATCAGCTGGTCGTGGGAAAAAAAATATTGCACCTAAGTCTGGAGCTGTGGAGCCAGGTTCGTCGTCTGGCTACACAAGGCCTCGAACGCTCCCTTTTCTGGGAGTAGGAAAACCGCTTTTAAAGCCGGAGCAGCAAGAGCAAGTTTTGGCTTATCTTGCTGACTCAGCCTCTAGCTCTTTTGCCTCCTCTCGTGAAACTGGTAAATGTCAAAGCAGCGCGTCGTTAGTGGATGTTCACGGTCAGGGACAAGTCGCTTCCTTGTCCTCTTCAGCAAAAACAACAACAGAGAAGAATGCAGCAGGTGACACAACGGGTTACTCCATGGAGCTCTTTACACATACCGTCCCTGGCTTAGAAAGTGAAGCAGTTAACAGTCCATGCCCATTACAAGTTGAATCTGACATGGAGTGCACTGATGCACAGCCACAGCCAGACTACTATGCTGGTCCTTTGACTCAGACCACAACATTGCCCTCGCAGGGTGCTGATCAAGAATCAGACCCTGATGAGACTATGTTGCCCCATCACGAACGCTATACCACCGACCGACACGGTGACACAGACGAAGTTGCACACGAGCTACAAGAAGAGGTAATAGATGACCCAGTTCTTGACCCCGATTGGCAGCCATTGGGGGAACAGGGTGCAGGCGGCAGCAGTTCTGAAGCCGCAGCAGGCATCAACATCGCAACAGGTTCCATCTGCCGGGCCCGTATCTTGCCCAAAACGCGTGGCAAAGCCAAAACCTGTTGGAGGACAGCGTGGCCATCCGGTTAAAGCTCAGTCTGCAATGCCTGAAAAGGTATCCGATGCTAGAAAGAGTGCAGTCTGGCATTTTTTTAAACAACATCCAATTGATCACCTTAAGCAGAGGACAGAATCTGAAAAGTCTCAATACAAGTTGCATGCATAGACATTTAACCACCATGCATTTGCAAGCCTGGACTAACTACCAAACGTCCCTTAAGGTTGTAGCACCCTCGGCCAATGAAGCTAGTCAGCAACGCAACATCCCTTCCGGCAGTGTAGGGCCACCATTTTCCGCACCACCTGCAGTATCTGTGCAGGTTTCTTTGCCAGGCCAAAGCAGTCAGGGTCAGGGAATCACCAGTTTCGTAGTAGGAAACACTGCATCTAGGGCACCGGTGGCAACAATACCATCTCCCACCGTCTCTCAGTCTGCCATGTCCACCGGCACCCCCGCTAGTTCCACGATCTCCAGCTCTCCAGTCCAGCTCACCCTACATGAGACTATGGTTAGAAAAAGGAAGTACTTAGCCTCGCATCCGCGTACACAGGGTTTGAACGCACACATAGCTAGACTAATCTCGTTAGAGATGATGCCCTACCGGTTAGTTGAAAGCGAAGCTTTCAAAGCCCTGATGGACTACGCTGTACCACGCTACGAGCTACCCAGTCGACACTTTTTTTCCAGAAAAGCCATCCCAGCCCTCCACCAGCATGTTAAAGAGCGCATCGTCCATGCACTCAGGCAATCTGTGAGCACAAAGGTGCACCTGACAACAGATGCATGGACCAGTAGGCATGGCCAGGGACGTTACGTGTCCATCACGGCACACTGGGTAAATGTGGTGGATGCAGGGTCCACAGGGGACAGCAAGTTTGGGACAGTTCTGCCTAGCCCACGGTCTAGGAAACAATTGGCTGTAGCCGTTCGCACCCCCTCCTCCACCTCTTCGTCCTCCTGCAGAAGCGAGAGCTCGTCCACAGACCGCAGTCGCACAACCACTCCATCCGCAGCTGCCACTGTTGCACACCAGGTCTCCCATTATGGGGCAGCTACTGGCAAACGTCAGCAGGCTGTATTGGCTATGAAGTGTTTAGGCGACAACAGACACACCGCGGAAGTTCTGTCCGAGTTCTTGCAGAAAGAAACGCAGTCGTGGCTGGGCACTGTAGATCTTGAGGCAGGCAAGGTAGTGAGTGATAACGGAAGGAATTTCATGGCTGCCATCTCCCTTTCCCAACTGAAACACATTCCTTGCCTGGCTCACACCTTAAACCTGGTGGTGCAGTGCTTCCTGAAAAGTTATCCGGGGTTATCCGACCTGCTCCTCAAAGTGCGTGGACTTTGCTCACATATCCGCCGTTCGCCCGTACACTCCAGCCGTATGCAGACCTATCAGCGTTCTTTGAACCTTCCCCAGCATCGCCTAATCATAGACGTTGCAACAAGGTGGAACTCAACACTGCACATGCTTCAGAGACTGTGTGAACAGAGGCGGGCTGTTATGTTTTTGTGGGAGGATACACATACACGGGCAGGCAGTAGGATGGCAGACATGGAGTTGTCAGGTGTGCAGTGGTCGAAGATTCAAGACATGTGCCAAGTCCTTCAGTGTTTTGAGGAATGCACACGGCTGGTTAGTGCAGACAACGCCATAATAAGCATGAGCATCCCCCTAATGCGTCTGCTGATGCAAAGTTTGACGCACATAAAGGATCAGGCGTCTGCAGCTGAGGAAGAGGAAAGCCTTGATGACAGTCAGCCATTGTCTGGCCAGGGCAGTGTACAGGATGAGGTAGCGGGCGAAGAGGAGGAGGAGGACGAGGAGGATGATGGGGATGATTATATTTTTAATGAGGAAGCTTTTCCGGGGCCACTGGAAATTGGTGGCGCGGCAAGGCCGGGTTCTGGTTTTTTGAAGGACACAAGTGACGTGGATTTGCCTGAAACTGCCCCTCAACCAAGCACAACCGCAGATTTGAGAACTGGAACTTTGGCCCACATGGCGGATTATGCCTTACGTATCCTCAAAAGGGACACACGCATAACTAAAATGATGAATGATGACGATTACTGGTTGGCCTGCCTCCTTGATCCTCGCTATAAAGGCAAATTGCAAAATATAATGCCACATGAGAACTTGGAACTAATATTAGCAACCAAACAATCAACTCTTGTTGACCGTTTGCTTCTGGCATTCCCTGCACACAGCGCCCGTGATCGTTCTCACACGAGCTGCAGGGGCCAGCAGACCAGAGGAGTTAGAGGGGCAGAAATCAGAAGTGGCGTTGGCCAGAGGGGTTTTCTGACCAGGTTGTGGAGTGATTTTGCTATGACCGCAGACAGGACAGGTACTGCAGCATCAATTCAAAGTGACAGGAGACAACATTTGTCCAGTATGGTTACAAACTATTTTTCATCCCTTATCGATGTTCTCCCTCAACCGTCATTCCCATTTGATTACTGGGCATCAAAATTAGACACCTGGCCAGAATTGGCAGAATATGCATTGCAGGAGCTTGCTTGCCCGGCAGCTAGTGTCCTATCAGAAAGAGTATTCAGTGCTGCAGGTTCAATACTAACAGAAAAAAGGACTCGTCTGGCTACCTAAAATGTAGATGATCTAACCTTCATTAAAATGAACCACAACTGGATTTCGAAATCTTTTGCCCCACCTTGCCCGGCTGACACCTAGCTTTCCTATGAAAAGGTCTTGCCTGTGGACTATTCTGAATGCCTTTTCCAATCTCGTAATTTTCTGCACCTGATTGTCCAGCATACGACATGTTTACACCTCACTAAATGGCCAAACTCCCCACACGGGGCCGTGGTATCGACACTTGGCGACAGCACCCGTGAGAGTGCAGTTTGTCTGAAGAGGTGGGTGAGCCCGCTTTTGGTCGACGGCACTGCCACTGGGTCCCTCCTAGTACAATAAAGTGTCTCTGGCGGTGGTGGTGCGCACCCAACGTCAGACACACCGTTGTAATATGAGGGGCCCTGGGCCTGTACCGCCGGCCACAAGACAGTTTCCCCCCACCCCAGCTCAAACAGTGCTCTACCACTTGCAAAATTATCTCACAGCTCCACCAATGTTTAGTCTATGCGCTGACATCCTTCAATGCCTGCCACTGACAATACCATTGTATTGACATTTTTGTTATGTTAGGCCTTCGATGCCTGTCTGTGGTCACTCCTTCCACTAGGCCTCCACTGACCACACCACTGCTGCCCGTGTACCCCTGTAACCAATTTAAAATTGCCTACAGCCATGTGTTATTATTTTAGGCCTTCGATGCCTGTCTGCGGTCACTCCTTCCACTAGGCCTCCACTGACCACACCACTGCTGCCCGTGTACCCCTGGAACCAATTTAAAATTGCCTACAGCCATGTGTTATTATTTTAGGCCTTCGATGCCTGTCTGCGGTCACTCCTTCCACTAGGCCTCCACTGACCACACCACTGCTGCCCGTGTACCCCTGGAACCAATTTAAAATTGCCTACAGCCATGTGTTATTATTTTAGGCCTTCGATGCCTGTCTGCGGTCACTCCTTCCACTAGGCCTCCACTGACCACACCACTGCTGCCCGTGTACCCCTGGAACCAATTTAAAATTGCCTACAGCCATGTGTTATTATTTTAGGCCTTCGATGCCTGTCTGCGGTCACTCCTTCCACTAGGCCTCCACTGACCACACCACTGCTGCCCGTGTACCCCTGTAACCAATTTAAAATTGCCTACAGCCATGTGTTATTATTTTAGGCCTTCGATGCCTGTCTGCGGTGACTCCTTCCACTAGGCCTCCACTGACCACACCACTGCTGCCCGTGTACCCCTGGAACCAATTTAAAATTGCCTACAGCCATGTGTTATTATTTTAGGCCTTCGATGCCTGTCTGCGGTCACTCCTTCCACTAGGCCTCCACTGACCACACCACTGCTGCCCGTGTACCCCTGGAACCAACATCAGAAAATATAAAAATAAGTATTTTGCTTATAAAAAAGAAAATACTGGAGAGATATCAAATGCAGACATTTTAACATTAAAAACAAACACATACAACAAAAATCTGGTACAGTACTAAAAATGGCCACCAGCTACAATAACTTTCTCCTGCAAGTAGTTAACTGAAAGGTTTTTTCAATTTTAAACACAGATATGGCATCCACCGAGTGTTGTCCTGTCGCGTCTTCTTTATATTATTGCCAAGAAGATGCAAAACAATGAAAATAATAAAATCATTATTTACCAAAAAAATAGAGTAAGTCAAAACCACATTGCAAATAAACATTCATTAGAAATAAAGAAGCAGGGCGCGTCCGAGGGTGAGTATATACCTAATAAGAATATAATCACCCTCGGACGCGCCCTGCTTCTTTCCGACAGCCTTCCTTCCTAAGAATCAGCCCTTCCGTGGTGTAGAGAGAGGGTTTGTTACACTCCAAGGTGTTCCCCAGGTTGCCTTTCCTGAGCTTCGATCTTCCGGCTCTCGTTTAGTAGTTGTTGGAAACTACGCTGCATTAGGCCTACAAATTGGGTATGGGGTGTAGAGAGATGGTGTGTTACACTCCAAGGTGTTCCCCAGGTTTCCTCTCCATTGCTTCGATCTTCCGGCTCTCGTTTAGTAGTTGTTGGAAACTACGCTGCATTAGGCCTACAAATTGGGTATGGGGTGTAGAGAGATGGTGTGTTACACTCCAAGGTGTTCCCCAGGTTTCCTCTCCATTGCTTCGATCTTCCGGCTCTCGTTTAGTAGTTGTTGGAAACTACGCTGCATTGGGCCTACAAATTGGGTATGGGGTGTAGAGAGATGGTGTGTTCCACTCCAAGGTGTTCTCCAGGTTGCCTTTCCTGAGCTTCGATCTTCCGGCTCTCGTTTAGTAGTTGTTAGAAACTACGCTGCATTAGGCCTACAAATTGGGTATGGGGTGTAGAGAGATGGTGTGTTCCACTGTAGAGAGATGGTGTGTTCCACTCCAAGGTGTTCCCCAGGTTTCCTCGCCAATGCTTCGATCATCATGCTCTCGTTTAGTAGTTGTTGGAAACTACGCTGCATTAGGCCTACAAATTGGGTATGGGGTGTAGAGAGATGGTGTGTTACACTCCAAGGTGTTCCCCAGGTTTCCTCTCCATTGCTTCGATCTTCCGGCTCTCCTTTAGTAGTTGTTGGAAACTACGCTGCATTAGGCCTACAAATTGGGTATGGGGTGTAGAGAGATGGTGTGTTACACTCCAAGGTGTTCCCCAGGTTTCCTCTCCATTGCTTCGATCTTCCGGCTCTCGTTTAGTAGTTGTTGGAAACTACGCTGCATTAGGCCTACAAATTGGGTATGGGGTGTAGAGAGATGGTGTGTTACACTCCAAGGTGTTCCCCAGGTTTCCTCTCCATTGCTTCGATCTTCCGGCTCTCGTTTAGTAGTTGCTGGAAACTACGCTGCATTAGGCCTACAAATTGGGTATGGGGTGTAGAGAGATGGTGTGTTACACTCCAAGGTGTTCCCCAGGTTTCCTCTCCATTGCTTCGATCTTCCGGCTCTCGTTTAGTAGTTGTTGGAAACTACGCTGCATTAGGCCTACAAATTGGGTATAGGGTGTAGAGAGATGGTGTGTTACACTCCAAGGTGTTCCCCAGGTTTCCTCTCCATTGCTTCGATCTTCCGGCTCTCATTTAGTAGTTGTTGGAAACTACGCTGCATTAGGCCTACAAATTGGGTATGGGGTGTAGAGAGATGGTGTGTTACACTCCAAGGTGTTCCCCAGGTTTCCTCTCCATTGCTTCGATCTTCCGGCTCTCGTTTAGTAGTTGTTGGAAACTACGCTGCATTAGGCCTACAAATTGGGTATGGGGTGTAGAGAGATGGTGTGTTACACTCCAAGGTGTTCCCCAGGTTTCCTCTCCATTGCTTCGATCTTCCGGCTCTCGTTTAGTAGTTGTTGGAAACTACGCTGCATTAGGCCTACAAATTGGGTATGGGGTGTAGAGAGATGGTGTGTTCCACTGTAGAGAGATGGTGTGTTCCACTCCAAGGTGTTCCCCAGGTTTCCTCGCCAATGCTTCGATCATTATGCTCTCGTTTAGTAGTTGTTGGAAACTACGCTGCATTAGACCTACAAATTGGGTATGGGGTGTAGAGAGATGGTGTGTTCCACTCCAAGGTGTTCTCCAGGTTGCCTTTCCTGAACTTCTATCTTCAGGCTCTCATTAAATTGTGGTTAAACGGAACAACTGCATTTGGCGTACTAGTTGGTTTGGGGCCTACTATCGGTGTCTGCCGCTCCTTGCTGTTCTCCTGGTTTCCTGTCCTGAAATTCCGTTTTCAGGCGCTCGTTAAGTAGTTGTTAATGTTAGACTGCATTTGGCCTACTAGTTGGGTTGGGGCCTACTATCGGTGTCTGCCACTCCTTGCTGTTCTCCTCCACTGAACAAAGCTGTGCCGCCTGTTTACTACTGTTGCCAATTTTGAACTGCATTTCGACTACTTACTGATTTGGGCCTACTCTCTGTGTCAGCCTCTCATTCCAGTTGTCCTCCACTGCAATGCCCCCTGATTAGTCCTGTGTTACCAATTTTGAACTGCATTTAGCCCACTTTATTCTTTGAGCCTATATCTGTGTTTCCTCCTCATCCTGCCCATTGCCCAGCCAGTGATAGATGAGTCTGCTGGTACATTGACCCATAACGCAACATTTCCCGTGCACGCTACACTGCAAGATTGTGACCCTGCTGAAAGTCAGGTCCCCCTTCCCGCATACCATACCACCTTACACGGGGACAAACAGGAAGGTGCAGATGAAAGTGCAGGTTCCTTCATCAGGTGGGGGGAGGAATACTAGTTGGCGACGTCACTGGCACAGGGCCTCTCATGGTACGCAAAAGTGTTGCTGCCGGTGGGAGGCGCCCCCGCCGTGCAAACACACCGCTGTACTTTGAGGGGCCCTGTGCCAGTGCCAATGCCAACGAGTGGGCCCCCCCTGCTTGCTCAGGTTCACAGCACTTGCAAAGTTGAAATACTTACCTCTCCCTGCTCCACTGCCGTGACGTGGTCCAGATTTCCTGGGCCCACTAATTACTTGAACCAGCCCTACCCACCACAACTTTAGCCAAATGACCCCCAATTTCAAATGCCTTCCAATTATTATAAGGTAAATTACGCTTGACAAGCTTCATTAAGAAGAATGGATGGTTTTGACATTAAAATGGGCACTCTAGGTGTTTTCCTGGCCCCCACTCACTGCCGACTATGCTTCCCCATTGTCTTGCATTGGGTTTCGAGTTTCGGTCGATCCCGACTTTACGTCATAATCGGCCGATTTCACTCGACCCGACTTTTGAGATAGTCGGGTTTCGCGAAACCCGGCTCGACTCTAAAAAGGTCAAGGTCGCTCAACTCTACTGGGGACTGAATGAGACGTTGCTGGCGCAGGCTCAGTAACTAGCGGTGACATCACTGAGTCTGTGCTCGCTAACCAGAATGAACTCCTGTGACCTCAGGACCGTGGAAGAATGCAAGTGATGAGGTTATGGCAGTTCAAGCTCTGTCACAGTGACCTCATCACTTGCATTCTCCCACTGTCCTTAGGTCACATGAGTTCATGACGGCGAGCGAGCACAGACTCAGTGACCTCAGCGCTAGTTACTGAGCTTGTGCCCGCTGCATCTCATTCATTCATTCTCCCCGCTCGCCGGCCGAGCAGGGGAGAAGGGATGACAGTCAGTTTCAGCACCACACACAGGGGAACAGCATTTACAGTAGTGCTACTTCCCCTGCGGCCGTCCGTGTGGTACTGATGCATCACACGGGCGGCACACGGTTGCCACGTGTGTACTGCATGTAGTACACAGATGGACGCACGGACACTGATATCTCCAGTACCATTTTTTCCAGTACTGGAAATATCAGGATGTGTGAAACCTGCCTAACACCAACACCATACAGATTAAAGACAACTGATTTTATATAACCAGAACTTAAATGTATTTAATAAAATCATTATCAATCCTATTTATCAGTATTATAGATTTTTTCATATTCATTCCAATGTATTTGTAACCCCTCTCCGACATTAGGCGTACATTTATGCGGATGTCGGACTCCCTCCCTTTGATTTGGGCTCCGGTGGTGAGCCCATATCTTTCCTGGAACATGTCAGCTGTTTTGAACAGCTGACATGGCCCTGAATAGCCACGGGTGGAATCGTGATCCACCCGCGGCTATTAACTCATTAAATGCCGCTGTCAAACTCTGACAGCGGCACTTAACTTGTGCCTCTGGCCATCAGGCCGGAAATCTGCCCACTGGTGACCCCGTCACGTGATTGTGGGTCACCGGTGGCTTGGCATGACATGAGGTGCCATGGAGACTATTGAAGCATGCCAAAAGTTAAAAAAAAGTTTTAAAAATATAAAAAAAAATAAAAAAATATGTAAAAGTTTAAATCACCCCCCTTTCGCCCATTCAAAATAAAACAATAAAAAAAAAATTAAACATACACATATTTGGTATCGCCTCGTTCAGAATCGCCCGATCAATAAAAAAAGGATTAACCTGATTAATTTTTCTCGAGTAGCTAGAATTACCTTTTTTTCATTGCCATTACATTGCATTAAAAAACAATTATGGGCGATCAAAAGATCGTATATCACCACCAAAATGGTATCATTAAAAACATTAGCTCGGCACGCAAAAAATAAGCCATCACCCAACCCAAGATCACTGAAAATGGAGACGCTACAGATATCGGAAAATGGTGTGCTTTTTTTTAACAAAGTTTGGAAATTTTTCACCACTTAGATAAAAAAGAACCTAGACATGTTTAGTGTCTATGAACTCATAATGACCTGGAGAATCATAATGGCAGGTCTGTTTTTAGAATTTAGTGAACCTAGTAAGAAAGCAAAACAAAAAACAAGTGTGGGTTGCACTTTTTGGCAATTTCACTGCACTTGGAATTTTTTTTCCTGTTTTCAAGTACACGACATGGTAAAACCAATGGTGTTGTTCAAAAGTACAACTTGTCCCCGCAAAACAAAAGCCCTCACATGGCCATTTTGACGGAAAAATAAAAAAAGTTATGGCTCTGGGAAGAAGGTGGAGCACAAAATGAAAATGCAAAACCAAAAATATCTCTGGTCATTAAGGGGTTAGTTATGTATACTTAAAGGGAACCTGTCATCTTGTTTTCCCAATATAATTTACAGCCACCACCTTTCAGGTCTCTTGTACAACATTCTAGTAAGCTGTATGTCTCTCTCCAATCCTCTCTGCCTAGCACAAAGAGAACCTTTTATTATGCCCACATATGGCTCAATCCAGTCCAATGGGTTCTGCTGATCTTGATTTGGAGCCTTCTCTCTTCTTATGGTCGCCGTCCTCCTTTCCTGCTCCATGTGGACGAAGTGTTCTACATCATCAACAATGTCCCCCAATCGCGCTCATGCACAGGTGTACTTCGCTCTACGCTGGTGATTTATTCTATTTTTGATGGAGTAACCTGTCACCAGGTTTTAATAATATAAAGTACTGTGACAGGTTCCCCGTAAATAACTCCACCAAAAATAGAATAAATCACCTTCTCCAGTGACTTACTTTAAAAAAAAAATCAATCATCTTGAGTCATTAAATTCAAGGATAGGCATTTAACCCGTAAGACTGGCTTTTCTACTTCACTTACACTCCCATTTTAGCTACCACTACTGTCGCTAAGGATCAGAAAAAAAGTCTACGAATATTCATCACAAGTCAAAACCTTTCGCACTGACAGCAGCAAGGTATGTTCATGTACATTTTAATCTTTATGCTGTGTTTTGAGATTGTTGTTTGTCTGCTTAGTTGAAATATTAACATAAACTGTATAAAGTAAGGTAATATATCACTCATTAAGTAATACAGGGAGTTAAGAAAAGCTTTTAAACCTGGAGCATAAAATCACTAGAGGTAAAGGATATGACCATGGTGTTGTTATGTTATTGCAGGGTAAAGTCTCTAATCTTTCATGTGTCATCGTTTATTGGCTTAATCTGCCTATAAAAAGGTTACCTTGACAAATGCTGACAAAAGTTTGCATAGAAGTTGAATTTATTTATAATTGTCTAGATGTGAGTGTGAGAATCAAAGTTGTCCATTCATAGACTGTTTTCGACTTTTATAACTTTAAATCTTGCTGTTAAAGACACCAATGTATTTTTAAATAGACTAAATAAAGAACAAAGAACAAATTAATTAAGTGAGTTTTAAGCTATGTTTCAACCTTTAAGAATTGCCTTGTATACACATACTCGAGTCTTGCTAAAAACCTCATGTGAGTTAAGTTTCTGATTAACATCTTGGCATTTTAGCTAAACTGCTTTTCTTAGAATGTTATATTGTTAAATGTTGTTTGCTATATTATTATTGTTATTATTACTAGAAATGCACACAGGGTAATAGCAGTCGAGTTGGTGATAAAAATAGTAGTTAATTGCTTACTGTGTGCACACTTTTCATGAACTGAAACCATGCAGGAAGTCTATAATCTAAAAGGTCAATATTGAAAACACGCAATACAACAATTTGAAATTCCAGATGAATTTTGGAATCAAATGTTTGGAAAAAAGCAACACTGTAAAGGTGGCCATACACATCAGTAGGGGCGTACATACCGCACGTGCAGCTGGTGCAACTGCATCGGTGCCCGGAGGTGTAGGGGGCCCTTGCAGGCAGGAGCATAGTACCCATAGCAGCAGACCATGCAGCCGCTGTGGGGTCACTCATTTAAGATAACGGATGGGAGTGAGAATGGCCCGGTGTCATGCAGCATCGGGCCCCTCTCACTCCCTCCAGTAATAAGAGGATACTGGGAGAGAGCGGTGAGCGGAGTGTGAGAATTCAAAAAGGTGGCGTCTCATGTAGGGAGAGACACTGGCCAATGAACACTTTCCCCACCAGACTGATGACAGCGCTCACTGGCTGCCACCTCTGTTCTCTTGCATGGCACATCCAGATTGTGAGTGTTCACCTTTAGTCAGGGGGCCTGGGCCACACAGCAAACAGGGGACTACAGTGGAGGAAGAGCAGGACTTACTGTGTGTATTCTGCTCAATCTACTGTTCTCTTCCCAGCAGCATCTCCTCAAAGAGAAGAGGTCAGGGAGGAGGCTCACTGCACAGGACAGCACGGCCGCAGGGCACGCAAATCCTCTCTTCTGTGTCCCTATCTCCCACAGTGGTTTCTGCCACTCTCTCCAGCTGATCTCTAAACTATGCGGCCGACTTCCTCCATGTCTCATCTGAACACCTGATATTATGGATTAGTATGTGTGTGCTTGTATATTTGCATATGTGTGTATGTATGTACAGTATATGTATATGTGTGTATGTATGTGTGCATCTGTGTATGTATGTACAATATATTTATGTGTGTGTGTGTGTGTGTACGTATGTGTGTGTATCTATGTGTGTGTAGTGTGTATGCATGTACAGTATAAATCTATGTCTATGTGTGTGTATGCATGAACGGTATGTGTGTATATGTATGTACGGTATACAGCTCTGACAAAAATTAAGAGACCACTGCAAAATGCTCAATTTGTCTGATTTTTCTCTTTATAGGCATATTTTTTAGTAAAATGTA
Organism: Ranitomeya imitator; assembly: GCF_032444005.1. Classification (NCBI taxonomy): domain Eukaryota; kingdom Metazoa; phylum Chordata; class Amphibia; order Anura; family Dendrobatidae; genus Ranitomeya; species Ranitomeya imitator. Next base: position 604,863,423 of record NC_091283.1, on the reverse strand, counting down.
AATTGTTATTTTAGTCTACAAACTTCTGACAACATGTTTCTGAATTTCCAAGCAATAAATTTTGTATTTTTTTCTGAAAAGGAGAAATGGTCAAAACAAAACAAAAACTCCAGTGCTTTCAGACCTCAAATAATGCAAAGAAAACAAGTTCATAATCATTTAGAAACAACAATACTAATGTTTTAACTCAACAAGAGTTCAGAAATCAATATTTTGTGGAATAACCATGAGTTTTAATCACAGCTTTCATGCGTCTTGGCATGCTTTCCACCAGTCTTTCACACTGCTTCTGGTGCAAAAATGTAAGCAGTTCTTCTTTGTTTGATGGCCATCATCCTATTGATTACATTCCAGAGGTTTTCAATGGGGTTCAGGTCTAGAGATTTGGCTGCCCATGACAGGGTTTTGATGTGGTGGTCTCTTAATTTTTGCCAGAGCTGTATGTGTATGTCTATGTGTGTATGTATGTACGGTATATGTGTATGTCTATGAATGTATGCATAATTCCTATATGCCCAAAAAGGTCAGTAGTTGTTAGACACCTCAAACCAAAATACATCAACCTGGCCTATTACGGTTAGTTGCCGCTGGGCAAGAAATGATTCCAACTCACAAATACTAAACTTAAAAATAGATATTGTGATGCCACAATCACTAGCGGGTTGGGGAATACTCGCTTGGCAGCGATATAAAACACACAGCAAGACCGTATTTCCTTTAAATTGGGTTTAATGCTCCTTAAACCCCAGCGGCACAAACACAAAATAACAGCCTTCAGATCCGGAAAAACAAAGAAGAGTGTTCATAACATGGCACTGTTCCATCAGGACTGTAACCATATCGGTTGAATCCAATATTCAGGCTCGCTCTGGAGCCAGACACACACAGTCTGGAGTACCGGCTTGACAGCATTGCAAGTTTTCACCGGTTGGCATCACATGGGTCCTGACTTGCCTGGCAGGCACACATCAGTCAGTTCCAGACCCACCGAAGGACGGTAGCTTCCCCCAACCCAGATAGCCATCACAGTCTCTGCAGGCACATGTCTTTACCATGTTCTTCCCAGGAATCCAGTCCACACACAGGACCTTCCAAACAGAGAGAGAGCCTGTGGCCACACCATGGTCACATTACATATTTGTAACCACTCCCAAAGGTGGGAGGTGTGTGTGGTTAGTCAGACCCCCCAGCTCTCCAACTAACCCTGTAAGCCTCCCTTTAAAGCTACACAAATACTTGTGAGACTACAGGTCCCAGAACAGCATACTTCAGGATTACAGCGCAAACTCTCTCTGTGACACATGACGGCCATTTACAATCATGCCGGACATTGTTTCACCATCATATATATGCCTGCAACTGTCATGCATTCCCATGGCCTCAATAGTCAATATGTCTTCGTCCATATTCTGAGGAGACCATGCAGCACACCTACCTGTAACAGGGGTCACTGCATCACAATATTTATTTATAGAAAATAAAAGACAATGATAAGATAACTATTACAAAAAAACAGTGCTATGAACCTCCAAAAAAAGGAGGGAGAGCCACAGTATAATAGAAATAAAAATATGAGGGGACCAAAAGTATATGCAAACTGGTTAAAGAACCACTAAACAATGCTTGAATGCACAACAATAAATTTTGTGTTAAAAAAGTAAAACGGTGCTTTTTCTCTCCTTCTATTCCAAGCCCTGCCATGTGCCCAAAAAAAAGTCTTATTGCTGATAGTGGGGATAGGGTCAGATGGAATTTTTTTTACATGTTGATGTGTCGGATAATTGTCTGAAAATTTCATTGAGGTATTAGGCATGATACATCATTAATATAGAACTATAGCACTGCCTTTAACAGTTGGTTTGATTATACATTTGTTATTGTTTCTGAGTGAACCAATAGCCTGACTCTCAGCGACTGCAAGAGTCTTATGGCCTAAATGGTGTTGGGATAGAATTGTTTTTATCCCTAATGATTAGGTTGATACTTGCCTTGTATGGTACAAGTGCAAAGATATAAATTTTTCATGGATAGCGTAGAACCAATAGGTTTATTGAAAGCTCAGGAATAGAAGTACTATCCCATAGGAAGGATTCTTTTCAAATAATTTTTATTGATTTTATAAATTTAATAGAGGTAAAGGGAAAGGGAAAACAGGGTGGATGGGACAAAAGGAAAAGAAAAGACAGGCATACATATATATACTACTGTAGCTTACTCAAACAGAAAAAGACTGTAACTTACTCAAACAGATTAAATGTAGCTCAATATTAAACCTAATACAACTGTTGCTTCGTAATAACAAAAAAGTAAGTATGATGTATGATGTATATAAGGGCCTGCCCTGTCAGGAATCACCTACAGTGACCCTAGAACTTTGTGAGAGCAAAGTACGGTTCATTTACAAGCTACAATTGAGGAGTAAGTGGAAAACAGCTTTTCCGGGCCTTTGTATAATAAAGTTACTATTTTCAGTAAAATGTTGATTGCAGAACTATTTCACTTGGGATAAAAGTTTGATTTGGACATAGAAAGAAGTCCGGGAGAACCCATGGAGGATTTTATACCGGCACGTTACAGGAAATCAGCTCCCTCCGCTGGAGAAGAAATATTAATCAATTTAGATGCAAATTTAATTTGTAGTGTAGAGAACTGAGTCCAATTGTAAGGTATACTGGCCTTTTGAAGCTCACAAGTAGTGGATTGAAATAATTTCCGTTTATGCAAGGTTTCCTTAGACAAGGTCTTTAAAAAAGGTTAAAGGACCAAACGGAGAAGAGAGGAATGTTGGCTGTTTTGAAATACCGAGTAGTGTATTTCTGACCCAGTTGGGGTAAAAAGAGACGATAACATCAGTAGCAACATCAGACAGAAGAGTAGATGGCCTGTGAATTCTAAAGACCTTCTCAATTAAGTTTTTCCCATGGGTGTTAGGAATAAAATGAGAACCTAAGGAAGAGATGTAATCCCTTAACTGGAAAGACTGGACCGTTTTTGGAATCCCTCTGATCTTCACATGTTTTTTCCGTTTTAAGTTTTCAAGATTAGTTAGACTTTTGCTGAAGGAAGTAATATATTTTTGAATGTTTTTCAATGAATCTGAGATTGTAGTAACATAGTAACATAGTTAGTAAGGCCGAAAAAAGACATTTGTCCATCCAGTTCAGCCTATATTCCATCATAATAAATCCCCAGATCTACGTCCTTCTACAGAACCTAATTGTATGATACAATATTGTTCTGCTCCAGGAAGACATCCAGGCCTCTCTTGAACCCCTCACTGCAGCGCCAAAACATGCAAACTTGAAAACACGAAATTTAAACTGCATTACTGCACCAGAAATATGAAAAATGAGAGCTTTTAGCGCATAAAAATGGCCAATTTTATGTGTACCTCGTAGCCACTTTACGGCATCTCTCTTATACGAGGTCCTACTCTAAACCTACCTCGCTGAGAATAAACGTCTCCATCTGAATGGGTACATGTGAAACCTCTCCTTGGACTCAAATTCTCTCTCACTGTGGAGGGGTATTGGACCTACTATAATTAAAACACCTGAAGCTAGGAGGCGGGGAGTGCACGATCAGAAGGCTAGAGAATACATTTCAAAAAACCTGATCTGCACATCCAAACATAGACTGAGTGTGAACAGGTGCTGAACCCAGAGTCGCCAACTCGTATATAGTTAAATAAATAGGGCAGCACACTGCAGCGCCAAAACATGCAAACTTGAAAACACGAAATTTAAACTGCATTACTGCACTAGAAATATGAAAAAGGAGAGCTTTTAGCGCATAAAAATGGCCAATTTTATGTGTACCTCGTAGCCACTTTACGGCATCTCTCTTATACGAGGTCCTACTCTAAACCTACCTCGCTGAGAATAAACGTCTCCATCTGAATGGGTACATGTGAAACCTCTCCTTGGACTCAAATTCTCTCTCACTGTGGAGGGGTATTGGACCTACTATAATTAAAACACCTGAAGCTAGGAGGCGGGGAGTGCACGATCAGAAGGCTAGAGAATACATTTCAAAAAACCTGATCTGCACATCCAAACATAGACTGAGTGTGAACAGGTGCTGAACCCAGAGTCGCCAACTCGTATATAGTTAAATAAATAGGGCAGCACACTGCAGCGCCAAAACATGCAAACTTGAAAACACGAAATTTATACTGCATTACTGCACTAGAAATATGAAAAATGAGAGCTTTTAGCGCATAAAAATGGCCAATTTTATGTGTACCTCGTAGCCACTTTACGGCATCTCTCTTATACGAGGTCCTACTCTAAACCTACCTCGCTGAGAATAAACGTCTCCATCTGAATGGGTACATGTGAAACCTCTCCTTGGACTCAAATTCTCTTTCACTGTGGAGGGGTATTGGACCTACTATAATTAAAACACCTGAAGCTAGGAGGCGGGGAGTGCACGATCAGAAGGCTAGAGAATACATTTCAAAAAACCTGATCTGCACATCCAAACATAGACTGAGTGTGAACAGGTGCTGAACCCAGAGTCGCCAACTCGTATATAGTTAAATAAATAGGGCAGCACACTGCAGCGCCAAAACATGCAAACTTGAAAACACGAAATTTAAACTGCATTACTGCACTAGAAATATGAAAAATGAGAGCTTTTAGCGCATAAAAATGGCCAATTTTATGTGTACCTCGTAGCCACTTTACGGCATCTCTCTTATACGAGGTCCTACTCTAAACCTACCTCGCTGAGAATAAACGTCTCCATCTGAATGGGTACATGTGAAACCTCTCCTTGGACTCAAATTCTCTCTCACTGTGGAGGGGTATTGGACCTACTATAATTAAAACACCTGAAGCTAGGAGGCGGGGAGTGCACGATCAGAAGGCTAGAGAATACATTTCAAAAAACCTAATCTGCACATCCAAACATAGACTGAGCGTGAACAGGTGCTGAACCCAGAGTCGCCAACTCGTATATAGTTAAATAAATAGGGCAGCACACTGCAGCGCCAAAACATGCAAACTTGAAAACACGAAATTTAAACTGCATTACTGCACTAGAAATATGAAAAATGAGAGCTTTTAGCGCATAAAAATGGCCAATTTTATGTGTACCTCGTAGCCACTTTACGGCATCTCTCTTATACGAGGTCCTACTCTAAACCTACCTCGCTGAGAATAAACGTCTCCATCTGAATGGGTACATGTGAAACCTCTCCTTGGACTCAAATTCTCTCTCACTGTGGAGGGGTATTGGACCTACTATAATTAAAACACCTGAAGCTAGGAGGCGGGGAGTGCACGATCAGAAGGCTAGAGAATACATTTCAAAAAACCTGATCTGCACATCCAAACATAGACTGAGTGTGAACAGGTGCTGAACCCAGAGTCGCCAACTCGTATATAGTTAAATAAATAGGGCAGCACACTGCAGCGCCAAAACATGCAAACTTGAAAACACGAAATTTAAACTGCATTACTGCACTAGAAATATGAAAAATGAGATCTTTTAGCGCATAAAAATGGCCAATTTTATGTGTACCTCGTAGCCACTTTACGGCATCTCTCTTATACGAGGTCCTACTCTAAACCTACCTCGCTGAGAATAAACGTCTCCATCTGAATGGGTACATGTGAAACCTCTCCTTGGACTCAAATTCTCTTTCACTGTGGAGGGGTATTGGACCTACTATAATTAAAACACCTGAAGCTAGGAGACGGGGAGTGCACGATCAGAAGGCTAGAGAATACATTTCAAAAAACCTGAACTGCACATCCAAACATAGACTGAGTGTGAACAGGTGCTGAACCCAGAGTCGCCAACTCGTATATAGCTAAATAAATAGGGCAGCACACTGCAGCGCCAAAACATGCAAACTTGAAAACACGAAATTTAAACTGCATTACTGCACTAGAAATATGAAAAATGAGAGCTTTTAGCGCATAAAAATGGCCAATTTTATGTGTACCTCGTAGCCACTTTACGGCATCTCTCTTATACGAGGTCCTACTCTAAACCTACCTCGCTGAGAATAAACGTCTCCATCTGAATGGGTACATGTGAAACCTCTCCTTGGACTCAAATTCTCTCTCACTGTGGAGGGGTATTGGACCTACTATAATTAAAACACCTGAAGCTAGGAGGCGGGGAGTGCACGATCAGAAGGCTAGAGAATACATTTCAAAAAACCTGATCTGCACATCCAAACATAGACTGAGTGTGAACAGGTGCTGAACCCAGAGTCGCCAACTCGTATATAGTTAAATAAATAGGGCAGCACACTGCAGCGCCAAAACATGCAAACTTGAAAACACGAAATTTAAACTGCATTACTGCACTAGAAATATGAAAAATGAGAGCTTTTAGCGCATAAAAATGGCCAATTTTATGTGTACCTCGTAGCCACTTTACGGCATCTCTCTTATACGAGGTCCTACTCTAAACCTACCTCGCTGAGAATAAACGTCTCCATCTGAATGGGTACATGTGAAACGTCTCCTTGGACTCAAATTCTCTCTCACTGTGGAGGGGTATTGGACCTACTATAATTAAAACACCTGAAGCTAGGAGGCGGGGAGTGCACGATCAGAAGGCTAGAGAATACATTTCAAAAAACCTGATCTGCACATCCAAACATAGACTGAGTGTGAACAGGTGCTGAACCCAGAGTCGCCAACTCGTATATAGTTAAATAAATAGGGCAGCACACTGCAGCGCCAAAACATGCAAACTTGAAAACACGAAATTTAAACTGCATTACTGCACTAGAAATATGAAAAATGAGAGCTTTTAGCGCATAAAAATGGCCAATTTTATGTGTACCTCGTAGCCACTTTACGGCATCTCTCTTATACGAGGTCCTACTCTAAACCTACCTCGCTGAGAATAAACGTCTCCATCTGAATGGGTACATGTGAAACGTCTCCTTGGACTCAAATTCTCTCTCACTGTGGAGGGGTATTGGACCTACTATAATTAAAACACCTGAAGCTAGGAGGCGGGGAGTGCACGATCAGAAGGCTAGAGAATACATTTCAAAAAACCTGATCTGCACATCCAAACATAGACTGAGTGTGAACAGGTGCTGAACCCAGAGTCGCCAACTCGTATATAGTTAAATAAATAGGGCAGCACACTGCAGCGCCAAAACATGCAAACTTGAAAACACGAAATTTAAACTGCATTACTGCACTAGAAATATGAAAAATGAGAGCTTTTAGCGCATAAAAATGGCCAATTTTATGTGTACCTCGTAGCCACTTTACGGCATCTCTCTTATACGAGGTCCTACTCTAAACCTACCTCGCTGAGAATAAACGTCTCCATCTGAATGGGTACATGTGAAACCTCTCCTTGGACTCAAATTCTCTCTCACTGTGGAGGGGTATTGGACCTACTATAATTAAAACACCTGAAGCTAGGAGGCAGGGAGTGCACGATCAGAAGGCTAGAGAATACATTTCAAAAAACCTGATCTGCACATCCAAACATAGACTGAGTGTGAACAGGTGCTGAACCCAGAGTCGCCAACTCGTATATAGTTAAATAAATAGGGCAGCACACTGCAGCGCCAAAACATGCAAACTTGAAAACACGAAATTTAAACTGCATTACTGCACTAGAAATATGAAAAATGAGAGCTTTTAGCGCATAAAAATGGCCAATTTTATGTGTACCTCGTAGCCACTTTACGGCATCTCTCTTATACGAGGTCCTACTCTAAACCTACCTCGCTGAGAATAAACGTCTCCATCTGAATGGGTACATGTGAAACCTCTCCTTGGACTCAAATTCTCTCTCACTGTGGAGGGGTATTGGACCTACTATAATTAAAACACCTGAAGCTAGGAGGCAGGGAGTGCACGATCAGAAGGCTAGAGAATACATTTCAAAAAACCTGATCTGCACATCCAAACATAGACTGAGTGTGAACAGGTGCTGAACCCAGAGTCGCCAACTCGTATATAGTTAAATAAATAGGGCAGCACACTGCAGCGCCAAAACATGCAAACTTGAAAACACGAAATTTAAACTGCATTACTGCACTAGAAATATGAAAAATGAGAGCTTTTAGTGCATAAAAATGGCCAATTTTATGTGTACCTCGTAGCCACTTTACGGCATCTCTCTTATACGAGGTCCTACTCGTGTTTCGTGTTTTCAAGTTTGCATGTTTTGGCGCTGCAGTGTGCTGCCCTATATATTTAACTATATATGAGTTGGCGACTCTGGGTTCAGCACCTGTTCACACTCAGTCTATGTTTGGATGTGCAGATCAGGTTTTTTGAAATGTATTCTCTAGCCTTCTGATCGTGCACTCCCCGCCTCCTAGCTTCAGGTGTTTTAATTATAGTAGGTCCAATACCCCTCCACAGTGAGAGAGAATTTGAGTCCAAGGAGAGGTTTCACATGTACCCATTCAGATGGAGACGTTTATTCTCAGTGAGGTAGGTTTAGAGTAGGACCTCGTATAAGAGAAATGCCTTAAGTGGCTACGAGGTACACATAAAATTGGCCATTTTTATGCGCTAAAAGCTCTCATTTTTCATATTTCTAGTGCAGTAATTCAGTTTAAATTTCGTGTTTTCAAGTTTGCATGTTTTGGCGCTGCAGTGTGCTGCCCTATTTATTTAACTATATACGAGTTGGCGACTCTGGGTTCAGCACCTGTTCACACTCAGTCTATGTTTGGATGTGCAGATCAGGTTTTTTTAAATGTATTCTCTAGCCTTCTGATCGTGCACTCCCCGCCTCCTAGCTTCAGGTGTTTTAATTATAGTAGGTCCAATACCCCTCCACAGTGAGAGAGAATTTGAGTCCAAGGAGAGGTTTCACATGTACCCATTCAGATAGAGACGTTTATTCTCAGCGAGGTAGGTTTAGAGTAGGACCTCGTCTAAGAGAGATGCCGTAAAGTGGCTACGAGGTACACATAAAATTGGCCATTTTTATGCGCTAAAAGCTCTCATTTTTCATATTTCTAGTGCAGTAATGCAGTTTAAATTTCGTGTTTTCAAGTTTGCATGTTTTGGCGCTGCAGTGTGCTGCCCTATTTATTTAACTATATACGAGTTGGCGACTCTGGGTTCAGCACCTGTTCACACTCAGTCTATGTTTGGATGTGCAGATCAGGTTTTTTGAAATGTATTCTCTAGCCTTCTGATCGTGCACTCCCCGCCTCCTAGCTTCAGGTGTTTTAATTATAGTAGGTCCAATACCCCTCCACAGTGAGAGAGAATTTGAGTCCAAGGAGAGGTTTCACATGTACCCATTCAGATGGAGACGTTTATTCTCAGCGAGGTAGGTTTAGAGTAGGACCTCGTATAAGAGAGATGCCTTAAGTGGCTACGAGGTACACATAAAATTGGCCATTTTTATGCGCTAAAAGCTCTCATTTTTCATATTTCTAGTGCAGTAATGCAGTTTAAATTTCGTGTTTTCAAGTTTGCATGTTTTGGCGCTGCAGTGTGCTGCCCTATTTATTTAACTATATACGAGTTGGCGACTCTGGGTTCAGCACCTGTTCACACTCAGTCTATGTTTGGATGTGCAGATCAGGTTTTTTGAAATGTATTCTCTAGCCTTCTGATCGTGCACTCCCCGCCTCCTAGCTTCAGGTGTTTTAATTATAGTAGGTCCAATACCCCTCCACAGTGAGAGAGAATTTGAGTCCAAGGAGAGGTTTCACATGTACCCATTCAGATGGAGACGTTTATTCTCAGCGAGGTAGGTTTAGAGTAGGACCTCGTATAAGAGAGATGCCGTAAAGTGGCTACGAGGTACACATAAAATTGGCCATTTTTATGCGCTAAAAGCTCTCATTTTTCATATTTCTAGTGCAGTAATGCAGTTTAAATTTCGTGTTTTCAAGTTTGCATGTTTTGGCGCTGCAGTGTGCTGCCCTATTTATTTAACTATATACGAGTTGGCGACTCTGGGTTCAGCACCTGTTCACACTCAGTCTATGTTTGGATGTGCAGATCAGGTTTTTTTAAATGTATTCTCTTGAACCCCTTGACTGAGTTCGCCATCACCACCTCCTCAGGCAAGCAATTCCAGATTCTCACTGCCCTAACAGTAAAGAATCCTCTTCTATGTTGGTGGAAAAACCTTCTCTCCTCCAGACGCAAAGAATGCCCCCTTGTGCCCGTCACCTTCCTTTGTAAAAACAGATCCTCAGCGAGATATTTGTATTGTCCCCTTATATACTTATACATGGTTATTAGATCGCCCCTCAGTCGTCTTTTTTCTAGACTAAATAATCCTAATTTCGCTAATCTATCTGGGTATTGTAGTTCTCCCATCCCCTTTATTAATTTTGTTGCCCTCCTTTGTACTCTCTCTAGTTCCATTATATCCTTCCTGAGCACAGGTGCCCAAAACTGGACACAGTACTCCATGTGCGGTCTAACTAGGGATTTGTACAGAGGCAGTATAATGCTCTCATCATATGTATCCAGACCTCTTTTAATGCACCCCATGATCCTGTTTGCCTTGGCAGCTGTTGCCTGGCACTGGCTGCTCCAGGTAAGTTTATCATTAACTAGGATCCCCAAGTCCTTCTCCCTGTCAGATTTACCCAGTGGTTTCCCATTCAGTGTGTAATGGTGATATTGATTCCTTCTTCCCATGTGTATAACCTTACATTTATCATTGTTAAACCTCATCTGCCACCTTTCAGCCCAAGTTTCCAACTTATCCAGATCCATCTGTAGCAGAATACTATCTTCTCTTGTATTAACTGCTTTACATAGTTTTGTATCATCTGCAAATATCGATATTTTACTGTATAAACCTTCTACCAGATCATTAATGAATATGTTGAAGTAATGTTCTGATCTTTAGTAGGATATGAGGACTTTTGAATTTTGAATGAGGAGACAATTCTCTTTGAGCTACATAAGGAGCCATCAGAAGCCTCATAGAATTTTGAAAGAGAGACATCCGCTATGCGCGATAACATATCTTTGAAGAGTTCTTTGATGAAACTCTTGGAAGCTTTGACTTTGTTTAAGTGTATAGAATCATCAGCTTCCATTTTGATTTCAGATTATATTTTTGAGTTATCGTTATTATTAGTATTTTACCCTTAATTATCTACTGAAACTAGGAGGGCCTTACATATGTTGATCATAAATTTTTCTGTTGTGTTATCATCGGTTGCTTGAATATCATTTATCAATGAATTATTGTAATTACATTGCCCTTGTAATTGTCTCTGATTTAGTTTGACTGATTTAGCTTTTTGTTTACATTTTTCAAAAATTTCAGAATTTTCACAACTGGTTGTATGTTTTGAAGAAGAATATGAACATGAAGTAAAAATGTCATCGGGACCCATGTCATCAGAAAAATAGTTACGTCTATAACCAAAAGAATCTGTATCGTTATAAAACGCCTCAGAGTGACTATTCTCCAACTGTCCCGATGAGTCGAGGGATTCATCTGATTGATCAGATTTGTTTTCTATATCTTTGTGAGAAGAAACAAATTTGTCTGTGGAGAAAATATTTGTTGTTTCCTTAACAAATTTAGCAGAATAAGGAGCTACATTAGGAACCTCCCCTTTAATTTCTCCCAGATTGTAGTCTCTAGTAGTATGTGTGGATTTAGAAGGGGTACTCTCTTCAGGTAAAAATTTCAGATGCAGACCCACATCTTTCCCATCAGATAAAAGCTTGGCCTCATTTGACTGTAAATTAGACATGTGCACCTTTAATGGTGTTACTTTTCAATATATTAGTTGACTGATTAAGTAGTTTTTTGCTTTTAAGTACTGGTATTTTACTTCTTGTTACTGATGATTGATCAGTAAGGCTAGGTTCCCATTGCGTTAATGGGACCGCGCTAACGGACAGCGTTGCACGGTGAAATTAACGGCATGCAACGCATCCGTTAGCGCGCCCATTAACAGCAATGGGGACGCGCATCACTAGTGCGTGCCATTTTCGGCACGCGCTAGCAATGTGCCGGTGTTTTGTGGCGCACCGCGGACGCTGCTTGCAGCGTCCGAGGCGCGCCCGCGGTCCGTTCCCCGCTCTCGCAGATCTCTGATCTGCGAGAGCGGGGACGTTTAATGCGACCTCTTTACAACACATTGCATTAGCGCAATCCGCTAGCGCTAGGGGCTAAACGGATTGCACTAACGCAATCTGAACCTAGCCTAAGGCCAATTCTTTGGACTTTACTCTCCTTTATTTTGTTTGATGCATTTGAGAGGGTTTTCCTCTCATTGTCTCTGTATGATATTTGCTCTCTGAAAGCTTCACCTTCTGCCTGGTCATGAAGGGGTGTCACTGACTGATTTTGTAACTGTAAGACACTCCCCTCATCCTCCCTCTCTGCATTCAATGCCCATCATCTTATAATGCCATTAACCCTTGGTATAAACAGTGGCGCATCACATCTCAGACCCCCTGGGATCTAGAGAGCAATGACTGCCGAGGCCATGCAGCTTTGAAGACAGTGACTCACCATCTGCGTCATGGCTGCAGTGATCACTGTGGTCCCTCTGCGCTTCTTCTAATCTCTGGCAGCCTGCACCGGAGTCTGGATAGGAGCAGGAATCTTTGTCGCTTTAATTACCTCTCCCCTCCGTTGAGCCACAGCCCCGGAAAACACTGCGATCCCTCGGCTCATCTTGTCAGCTGGCATCGGAGCTTCAGAAAGGGCAGGAATCTCAGCCGCGTCACCATTTTCTTTTTTCTGCTGTGTTATTGTTTCAGGATCTCTCACGTCCACCCGGTTTCTCCTCCGGACACCGTCAGCTGATAGTGGAGCCTCGGTAAGTGCAGGGAGCTTTACAGCTGATGACCGACGGGCGATATGAGCTCCATGAAGCCGCAACTCCGTCGGGTTTTGGCAGGAATCCATATTATAAGGTAACGGCTTATTCACCTTTACCTCAGAAGAAAGCATGCCTCCATTTGATCTCCTCACAGTGTCCCTCCATTTCAATAAAGGAATTTTCTTGGATGAATTGTCTTTTTTCTTCTTACAACCCAGTCCAGGCATAATCTCACAGGTTTTATGACCAGGTATTCCACAATTAAGTATGCTTTAGGTAGCTGAAAATAGGGGATTTTCAGGAGCTATGCAAAGGCACATCCACTCCTGTCCCCCGCAAACCAAGCCCCCCATAGGAAGGATTCTATTCATAGAGGTCTCTTCTTGTAATCTGAAGTGAGTCTTCAGCCTAGTATGGCAATAAAATCATTACATTTCTACTGCAACTGGAATGTGTTACTTTTGGGAGTTGGAGAGATGGAAAGACCTCTCTGGAGGACAGATAGTTCAGCATTGTATAAGGCGTACATCAAAATGTTGACCACCAGGTTTGAGACCTTACCTGGGATCGTGTTTTTATTCATACACCTGGATTGATGCAAGAGCCTCCACATTGGTTTCCTTCTCATGGTCATCTGGCTAAAAAATGGGATTTGCTGTGAGAGTCTTGTCATCTTGGTCCAAAGTTGGATTGCCAAGTCAATGTGGTGGAGTAAGCCATAGACATCCTCCCAAGGCAGTACGACAAGTCCAAGATATATAACATAAAAAAGTACCATGTTTGCATGTCCCGATGCTGTCAGCAGTGTAAAATCAGAGCTGACTAGTGGCAAATGTCGTAGAAGAGGGTTTAGACATAACATTTACTCATAAAGTACCTAAGGATTTTAAAAGCAATAATGAGTAGTCCATCTTCTACGTAGCTCTGCACCTACCAGGAGTCTTGATATCTCTTCAGCTACTTCTGACTTAAATCCAGCTACCAGCACTTACTACAAAGTTCAATCATGCTTCTGTAGGTGTTGTCCACAGTTACAATCACGGTCAAAAGTGTTGGCACTGTTGAAATTGTCCCAGCAAATGAAGTATTTACCACAGAAAAGTATTGCAATTACACATGTTTTGTTATACATATGTTTATTTTCTTTGTGTATATTAGAAACAAAATTGAAAAAAAGGCAAATTGGTCATAATTTCATACAAAACCTCCAAAATGAGCCAGACAAAATTGTTTTCACCTTTCCAAAATTGTGGGTAAACCACTTTGTTTTAAACTCTTGTGAAGAATTCTTGGTGTTGTTCACACTATTGCATCTGCTATCAAGATATCTGATAATTAAGTTGCCTCTGCCAACAAGATACCATCTATGCTTTTCCTGTGTATAACTGCACACCTGCTGCAAAATATCAGTTTGCAATTAGTGATGAGCAAATTTGTTCGGAAAACAATAGCCAAACATAAATTTGGCACGAATGTGGCACATTCTAATTTGCGATTGGAAACTTGAGCAAAATTTTATAAAATTGGAAAAAATCGGTAACATTTGGTAAAAGTGCGGGAAAATATTTGCATTGCCACAAAAGTATTTTCTGTTATGGACCTGGTGGTTAGGAGCACCCGGAACGACCTGATGGTTAAACTCACACAGGACAAGCTCTGGGAAGTAAGAGCTCTGCTGAACGCAACCCCTAATCCTATCACACAACTAGAAATAGCCGTGGAGCGTACCTAACACTGCCTAGACGCCTCTTCACAGCCTAAGAGCTAACTAGCCCTAAAGATAGAAAATAAAGCCTACCTTGCCTCAGAGAAATTCCCCAAAGGAAAAGGCAGCCCCCACATATATTGACTGTGAGTTAAGATGAAAGTCACAAACACAGAAATGAAACAGGTTTCAGCAAAGGGAGGCCAGACTTACTAAACAGACTGAGGATAGGAAAGGTATCTTTGCGGTCAGCACAAAAACTACAAAAAAAACCACGCAGAGTGTGCAAAAAGACCTCCGCACCGACTCACGGTGCGGAGGTGCCACTCTGCATCCCAGAGCTTCCAGCTAGCAATGCAAAATCATGATAGCAAGCTGGACAAGGAAACAATGAACAAATAAATAACTAGCAGGGACTTAGCTTCTGCTGGAGTAGACAGGTCACCAGAAAGATCCAAGAGCAACTGAACCAGTACAAGAACACTGACAGCTGGCATTGAGTAACGATCTGAGTGGAGTTAAATAGAGCAGCCAGCCAAAGAATAAACTACGTCACCTGTGGAAGGAACCTCAGAAGCAGCAGCTCCACTCACAGCCACCAGAGGGAGTCCATGGACAGAACTCGCCGAAGTACCATTCATGACCACAGGAGGGAGTTCGATCACAGAATTCACAACAGTACCCCCCCCCCTTGAGGAGGGGTCACCGAACCCTCACCAGAGCCCCCAGGCCGATCAGGACGAGCCAAATGAAAGGCACGAACTAGATCGGCAGCATGAACATCAGAGGCAAAAACCCAGGAATTATCTTCCTGACCATAACCCTTCCACTTGACCAGGTACTGGAGTTTCCGTCTCGAAATACGAGAATCCAAAATCTTCTCCACCACATACTCCAACTCCCCCTCGACCAACACCGGGCAGGAGGATCAACGGAGGGAACCATAGGCGCCACGTATCTCCGCAATAACGACCTATGGAACACATTATGGATGGCAAAAGAAGCTGGAAGGGCCAAACGAAATGACACAGGATTGAGAACTTCCGAAATCTTATACTGACCAATGAAACGAGGCTTAAACTTAGGAGAGGAAACCTTCATAGGAACATAACGAGACGACAACCAAACCAAATCCCCAACACGAAGTCGGGGACCAACACAGCGCCGGCGGTTAGCGAAACGTTGAGCCTTCTCCTGGGACAATGTCAAATTGTCCACCACATGAGTCTAAATCTGCTGCATCCTGTCCACCACAGTATCCACACCAGGACAGTCCGAAGGCTCAACCTGCCCTGAAGAGAAACGAGGATGGAAACCAGAATTACAGAAAAAAGGCGAAACCAAAGTAGCCGAGCTGGCCCGATTATTAAGGGCGAACTCAGCCAAAGGCAAGAAGGACACCCAATCATCCTGATCAGCAGAAACAAAGCATCTCAGATATGTCTCCAAAGTCTGATTAGTTCGTTCGGTTTGGCCATTTGTCTGAGGATGGAAAGCCGAAGAAAACGACAAATCAATGCCCATCTTAGCACAAAAGGACCGCCAAAACCTCGAAACAAACTGGGAACCTCTGTCCGAGACGATGTTCTCCGGAATGCCATGCAAAAAAACAATGGCACCAAATCAGAGGAGGAAGGCAACTTAGACAAGGGTACCAAATGGACCATCTTAGAGAAGCGATCACAAACCACCCAAATGACCGACATCCTTTGAGAGACAGGGAGATCTGAAATAAAATCCATGGAAATATGCGTCCAGGGCCTCTTCGGGACCGGCAAGGGCAAAAGCAACCCACTAGCACGAGAACAGCAGGGCTTAGCCCGAGCACAAGTCCCACAGGACTGCACAAAAGAACGCACATCCCGTGACAAAGAAGGCCACCAAAAGGATCTAGCCACCAAATCTCTGGTACCAAAGATTCCAGGATGACCAGCCAACACCGAACAATGAACCTCAGAGATAACTCTACTAGTCCATCTATCAGGGACAAACAGTTTCTCCGTTGGACAACGGTCAGGTCTATCAGCCTGAAACTTCTGCAGCACCCGCCGCAAATCAGGGGAGATGGCAGACAAAATTACCCCCTCTTTGAGAATACCCGCCGGCTCAGGAACACCCGGAGAGTCAGGCACAAAACTCCTTGACAGGGCATCAGCCTTCACATTCTTAGAGACCGGAAGGTACGAAACCACAAAATTAAAACGGGAGAAAAACAGCGTCCATCGAGCCTGTCTAGGATTCAACCGTTTGGCAGACTCGAGATAAGTCAAATTCTTGTGATCCGTCAAGACCACCACGCGATGCTTGGCTCCTTCAAGCCAATGTCGCCACTCCTCGAATGCCCACTTCATGGCCAACAACTCTCGATTGCCAACATCATAATTGCGCTCAGCAGGCGAGAATTTTTTAGAAAAGAAGGCACATGGTTTCATCACCGAGCCATCAGAACTTCTTTGCGACAAAACAGCCCCTGCTCCAATCTCAGAAGCATCAACCTCGACCTGAAACGGGAGCGAAACATCTGGCTGGCACAACACAGGGGCAGAAGAAAAACGACGCTTCAACTCTTGAAAAGCCTCTACAGCCGCAGAGGACCAATTGATCACATCAGCACCTTTCTTGGTCAAATCAGTCAACGGTTTAGCAACGCTAGAAAAATTAGTGATGAAGCGACGGTAAAAATTAGCAAAGCCCAGGAACTTCTGCAGGCTCTTCACAGATGTCGGCTGAGTCCAATCATAAATGGCCTGAACTTTAACAGGGTCCATCTCGATAGTAGAAGGGGAAAAAATGAAACCCAAAAATGAAACCTTCTGAACTCCAAAGAGACATTTTGACCCCTTCACAAACAAGGAGTTCGCACGAAGGACTTGGAACACCATTCTGACCAGCTTCACATGAGACTCCCAATCATCCGAAAAGACCAAAATATCATCCAAATACACAATCAGGAATTTATCCAGGTACTCTCGGAAGATGTCATGCATAAAGGACTGAAATACTGATGGAGCACTGGAAAGCCCGAATGGCATAACCAGGTACTCAAAATGGCCCTCGGGCGTATTAAATGCTGTTTTCCATTCATCACCTTGTTTAATACGCACAAGATTATACGCCCCTCGAAGATCTATCTTGGTGAACCAACTAGCCCCTTTAATACGAGCAAACAAATCAGACAGCAACGGCAAAGGATACTGAAATTTGACTGTAATTTTATTAAGAAGGCGGTAATCAATACAAGGTCTCAAAGAACCATCCTTCTTGGCCACAAAAAAGAACCCTGCTCCTAACGGTGATGACGACGGGCGAATATGGCCTTTCTCCAAGGATTCCTTTATATAACTCCGCATAGCGGCGTGTTCTGGCACAGATAAATTAAACAATCGGCCCTTAAGAAACTTACTACCAGGAATCAAATTAATTGCACAATCGCAATCCCTATGAGGAGGTAGGGCACTGGCTTTGGGCTCATCAAATACATCCCGATAATCCGACAAAAACTCTGGAACTTCAGAAGGAGTGGAAGACGAAATAGACAAAAATGGAACATCACCATGTACCCCCTGGCAACCCCAGCTGGACACAGACATAGATTTCCAGTCCAATACTGGATTATGAACCTGTAGCCATGGCAACCCCAAAACGAACACTGTTGTGGATTCTGTTTTTGGGCTCCCTCTGGTGGTTACAGATGGTACTGGGTGACTTGTGTTCTCTGCGGTCTCTGGTGTCCACCTGTTCTATCAGGATATGGGAGTTTCCTATTTAACCTGGCTTTCTTGTCATTTCCTCGCCGGCTATCAATGTAATCAGTGTGTCTTGTTATCTCTGCTTCCCGTTTCTGTATTCTTCAGGACAAGCTAAGTTTTTGATTTTCCTGTTCCACGTTTTGCTTAATTTTTGTCTTAGTCCAGCTTGCAGATATGTGATTCCTTTTTGCTGGTTGCTCTAGTGGGCTGATATTACTCCTCATGTTCCATGAGTTGGAACATGAGTTCAAGTAATTTCAGGATGGTTTTTTTGTAGGGTTTTTCGCTGACCGCGCAGTTCACTTTTGTATCCTCTGCTATCTAGCTTTAGCGGGCCTCATTTTGCTGAATCTGTTTTCATAACTACGTATGTGCTTTCCTCTCATTTCACCGTCATTACATGTGGGGGGCTGCTATTTCTGTGGGGTGTTTCTCTGGAGGCAAGAGAGGTCTGTGTTTCTTCTAATAGGGAAAGTTAGTTCTTTGGCTGGCGCGAGACGTCTAGAATCATCGTAGGCACGTTCCCCGGCTACAGCTAGTTGTGTGTTGAGGTTCAGGATCGCGGTCAGCTCAGTTTCCATCACCCTAGAGCTTGTTTTGTTTTTTGTGCTTGTCCTTTTGTGATCCCCTGCCATTGGGATCATGACAGTATAGCCGGCCAAAAAGTGGTAATCATATTGGCTGAAGTAGGAGGAAAAGTAGTCTGAGGAAGTTTTTTTTTTTTTTTTCCCTCAGAGTTTGCTGCATAGCCTTAATTGCAGCCTGGCTGCGTCTTACCTCCTCTTAATCCTTGAATGGCTCTGACCTCAGCTGTTTATCATGGACGTCCAGAGTTTGGCTTCCAGCCTGAATAATCTTGCTGCTAAGGTTCAAAATATACAAGATTTTGTTGTACATGCTCCTATGTCTGAACCTAGAATTCCTATCCCAGAGTTTTTTTCTGGAGATAGATCTAGTTTTCTGAATTTTAGGAACAATTGCAAGTTGTTTCTTTCTTTGAAATCTCGCTCTTCTGGAGACCCTGCTCAGCAAGTCAAGATTGTTATATCTTTCCTGCGGGGTGACCCTCAGAATTGGGCATTTGCATTGGCACCAGGGGATCCTGCGTTGCTCAATGTGGATGCGTTTTTTCTGGCATTGGGTTTGCTCTATGAGGAACCTAACCTAGAGATTCAGGCTGAAAAAGCTTTATTGGCTCTCTCTCAGGGGCAAGGTGAAGCAGAAATATATTGTCAGAAATTTCAGAAATGGTCGGTGCTTACTCAGTGGAATGAGTGCGCCCTGGCTGCAAGATTCAGAGATGGCCTTTCTGAGGCCATTAAAGATGTCATGGTGGGGTTCCCTGCGCCTACAGGTCTGAATGAGTCTATGACTATGGCTATTCAGATTGATCGGCGTTAACGGGAGCGCAAACCTGTGCACCATTTGGCGGTGTCTTCTGAACAGGCACCTGAGACAATGCAATGTGATAGAATTCAGTCCAGAAGTGAACGGCAAAACTATAGGCGGAAAAATGGGTTGTGTTTTTATTGTGGTGATTCAGCTCATGTTATATCAGCATGCTCTAAACGCACAAAAAAGGTTGATAAGTCTGTTGCCATTAGTACTTTACAGTCTAAGTTCATTCTGTCTGTGACTCTGATTTGTTCATTATCAGCCATTTCCGTCGATGCCTATGTGGATTCAGGCGCTGCCCTGAGTCTTATGGATTGGTCATTTGCCAACCGCTGTGGGTTTAGTCTGGAGCCTCTGGAAGTCCTTATTCCTTTGAAAGGAATTGACTCTACACCTTTGGCTATGAATAAACCTCAGTACTGGACACAAGTGACCATGCGTATGACTCCCGTTCATCAGGAGGTGATTCGCTTCCTGGTACTGTATAATTTACATGATGTCTTAGTGCTTGGTCTGCCATGGTTACAAACTCATAACCCAGTCTTGGACTGGAAAACGATGTCTGTGTTAAGCTGGGGATGTCAGGGGGTTCATGATGATGCACCTCCGATTTCTATCACTTCATCTACTCCTTCTGAGGTTCCGGTATTTTTGTCTGATTATCGGGATGTTTTTGAGGAGCCTAAGCTCAATTCGCTTCCTCCTCACAGGGATTGCGATTGTGCTATAGATTTGATTCCTGGCAGTAAATTTCCTAAAGGTCGTTTGTTCAATCTGTCAGTGCCAGAGCATACTGCTATGCGGGATTATGTTAAGGAGTCCTTGGAAAAGGGACATATCCGTCCATCTTCGTCCCCTTTGGGAGCAGGTTTTTTTTTTGTGGCCAAAAAAGATGGTTCCTTGAGGCCTTGTATAGATTACCGTCTTTTGAATAAGATTACAGTTAAATATCAGTATCCTTTGCCATTGTTGACTGATTTGTTCGCTCGCATTAAGGGGGCTAAATGGTTCACTAAGATTGATCTTCGGGGTGCGTATAATCTTGTGCGGATAAAGCAGGGTGATGAGTGGAAAACCGCATTTAATACGCCTGAGGGCCATTTTGAGTATTTGGTGATGCCTTTTGGACTTTCTAATGCTCCTTCTGTCTTCCAGTCCTTTATGCACGATATTTTCCGTGAATATCTGGATAAATTTATGATTGTGTATTTGGATGATGTTTTGTTTTTTTCGGATGACTGGGAGTCCCATGTTCAGCAGGTCAGGAAGGTGTTTCAGGTCCTGCGGGCCAATTCTTTGTTTGTAAAAGGTTCAAAGTGTCTCTTTGGAATCCAGAAGATTTCTTTTTTGGGGTATATTTTTTCCCCTTCTACTATTGAGATGGATCCCGTCAAGGTTCAGGCTATTTGTGACTGGACGCAGCCTACATCTCTTAAGAGTCTACAGAAGTTCTTGGGCTTTGCTAATTTTTATCGTCGTTTCATAACTAATTTTTCTAGTGTTGTTAAGCCTTTGACGGATTTGACTAAGAAGGGTGCTGATGTTGCTGATTGGTCTCCTGCGGCTGTGGAGGCCTTTCAGGAACTTAAGCGCCGGTTTTCTTCTGCTCCTGTGTTGCGTCAGCCAGATGTTTTGCTTCCTTTTCAGGTTGAGGTTGATGCTTCCGAGATTGGAGCGGGGGCGGTTTTGTCACAGAGAAGCTCCGATTGCTCAGTGATGAAGCCATGTGCGTTCTTTTCTAGAAAGTTTTCGCCCACTGAGCGGAATTATGATGTTGGTAATCGGGAGCTTTTGGCCATGAAGTGGGCATTTGAGGAGTGGCGTCATTGGCTTGAGGGTGCTAGACATCGTGTGGTGGTCTTGACTGATCACAAAAATCTGATTTACCTTGAGTCTGCCAAGCGTCTGAATCCTAGACAGGCTCGTTGGTCACTGTTTTTCTCCCGTTTCGATTTTGTGGTTTCATAACTGCCAGGTTCAAAGAATGTGAAGGCGGATGCTCTTTCTAGGAGTTTTGTGCCTGACTCCCCTGGAAATTCTGAGCCCACTGGTATCCTTAGGGATGGGGTGATTTTGTCGGCTGTCTCCCCAGACTTGCGACGTGCTTTGCAGGAGTTTCAGGCGGATAAACCTGATCGTTGTCCGCCTGAAAGACTGTTTGTTCCGGATAATTGGACCAGTAGAGTCATCTCCGAGGTCCATTCTTCTGCGTTGGCAGGTCATCCTGGAATATTTGGTACTAGAGACTTGGTGGCCAGGTCTTTTTGGTGGCCTTCCTTGTCGAGGGATGTGCGTTCTTTTGTGCAGTCTTGTGAAGTTTGCGCTCGGGCTAAGCCTTGCTGTTCTCGGGCCAGTGGATTGTTGTCACCTTTGCCTATTCCGAAGAGGCCTTGGACGCACATTTCCATGGACTTTATTTCGGATCTCCCTGTCTCTCAAAAAATGTCCGTCATCTGGGTTGTGTGTGACCGCTTTTCTAAGATGGTTCATCTGGTACCCTTGCCTAAGTTGCCTTCCTCCTCTGAGTTGGTCCTTCTGTTTTTTCAGAACGTGGTTCGTTTGCATGGGATTCCGGAGAACATCGTTTCTGACAGGGGATACCAGTTTGTGTCTAGATTTTGGCGGACGGTCTGTGCTAAGATGGGCATTGATTTGTCCTTTTCGTCTGCATTCCATCCTCAGACGAATGGCCAGATGGAACGAACTAATCAGACCTTGGAAACTTATTTAAGGTGTTTTGTTTCTGCTGATCAAGATGACTGGGTTACCTTTTTGCCGCTTGCCGAATTTGCCCTTAATAATCGGGCTAGTTCTGCTACCTTGGTTTCTCCTTTCCTTTGTAATTCGGGGTTTCATCCTCGTTTTTCCTCTGGTCAGGTGGAGCCTTCTGATTGTCCTGGAGTGGACATGGTGGTGGATAGGTTGCATCAGATTTGGAGTCATGTGGTGGACAATTTGAAGCTGTCCCAGGAGAGGGCTCAGCAGTTTGCTAATCGCCGTCGCCGCGTGGGTCCTCGACTTCGTGTTGGGGACTTGGTGTGGTTGTCTTCTCATTTTGTTCCTATGAAGGTCTCTTCTCCTAAGTTCAAGCCTCGGTTCATCGGTCCCTATAGGATCTTGGAAATTCTTAACCCTGTGTCGTTTCGTTTGGATCTCCCGCCATCGTTTGCTATTCATAATGTGTTCCATCGGTCGTTGTTGCGGAAGTATGAGGTACCTGTTGTTCCTTCGCTTGAGCCTCCTGCTCCGGTGCTGGTGGAGGGAGAATTGGAGTATGTTGTGGAGAAGATCTTGGATTCTCGTGTTTCCAGACGGAAACTCCAATATTTGGTCAAGTGGAAGGGTTATGGTCAGGAGGATAATTCTTGGGTGGTTGCCTCTGATGTTCATGCTGCTGATTTGGTCCGTGCATTTCATAGGGCTCATCCTGGTCGCCCTGGTGGTTCTCGTGAGGGTTCGGTGACCCCTCCTCAAGTGGGGGGTACTGTTGTGGATTCTGTTTTTGGGCTCCCTCTGGTGGTTACAGATGGTACTGGGTGACTTGTGTTCTCTGCGGTCTCTGGTGTCCACCTGTTCTATCAGGATATGGGAGTTTCCTATTTAACCTGGCTTTCTTGTCATTTCCTCGCCGGCTATCAATGTAATCAGTGTGTCTTGTTATCTCTGCTTCCCGTTTCTGTATTCTTCAGGACAAGCTAAGTTTTTGATTTTCCTGTTCCACGTTTTGCTTAATTTTTGTCTTAGTCCAGCTTGCAGATATGTGATTCCTTTTTGCTGGTTGCTCTAGTGGGCTGATATTACTCCTCATGTTCCATGAGTTGGAACATGAGTTCAAGTAATTTCAGGATGGTTTTTTTGTAGGGTTTTTCGCTGACCGCGCAGTTCACTTTTGTATCCTCTGCTATCTAGCTTTAGCGGGCCTCATTTTGCTGAATCTGTTTTCATAACTACGTATGTGCTTTCCTCTCATTTCACCGTCATTACAT
Source organism: Ranitomeya imitator (assembly GCF_032444005.1). Lineage (NCBI taxonomy): Eukaryota > Metazoa > Chordata > Amphibia > Anura > Dendrobatidae > Ranitomeya > Ranitomeya imitator. The sequence goes on along the minus strand of NC_091283.1, from coordinate 604,839,816 downwards.
GTGGGGGGCTGCTATTTCTGTGGGGTGTTTCTCTGGAGGCAAGAGAGGTCTGTGTTTCTTCTAATAGGGAAAGTTAGTTCTTTGGCTGGCGCGAGACGTCTAGAATCATCGTAGGCACGTTCCCCGGCTACAGCTAGTTGTGTGTTGAGGTTCAGGATCGCGGTCAGCTCAGTTTCCATCACCCTAGAGCTTGTTTTGTTTTTTGTGCTTGTCCTTTTGTGATCCCCTGCCATTGGGATCATGACAGAACACATCATGCAGATTATGCAACACCAGAAAGCGGATATCCTCCTGATGTGCAGGAGCCATGCACATGGTCAATTGGGTCCAGTACTGAGGCTTATTCTTGGCCAAAGGCGTAGCATCAATTCCTCTCAATGGAATAGGATACTGCAAGGGCTCCAAGAATAAACCACAGCGCCTAGCATACTCCAAGTCCATCAAATTCAGGGCAGCGCCTGAATCCACAAACGCCATAACAGAATAGGATGACAAAGAGCAAATCAGAGTAACGGACAATAGAAATTTAGACTGTACCGTACCAATGGTGGCAGACCTAGCGAACCGCTTAGTGCGCTTAGGACAATCGGAGATAACATGAGTGGAATCACCACAGTAAAAACATAGCCCATTCCGACGTCTGTGTTCTTGCCGTTCAGCTCTGGTCAAAGTCCTATCACATTGCATAGGCTCAGGCCCATGCTCAGATAGTACCGCCAAATGGTGCACAGCTTTACGCTCACGCAAGCGTCGATCGATCTGAATGGCCAAAGACATAGACTCATTCAGACCAGCAGGCATGGGAAATCCCACCATGACATCCTTAAGGGCTTCAGAGAGACCCTTTCTGAAGATTGCTGCCAGGGCACATTCATTCCACTGAGTGAGCACAGACCACTTCCTAAACTTCTGACAATATATCTCCGCTTCATCCTGACCCTGACACAGAGCCAGCAAGATTTTCTCTGCCTGATCCACTGAATTAGATTCGTCATAAAGCAATCCAAGCGCCAGGAAAAACGCATCAACATCACGCAATGCCGGATCTCCTGGCGCAAGGGAAAATGCCCAGTCTTGAGGGTCACCACGTAACAAAGAAATAATGATCTTTACTTGTTGAACAGGGTCACCTGAGGAGCGAGGTTTCAAGGCAAGAAACAATTTACAATTATTTTTGAAATTCAAGAACTTAGATCTATCACCAAAAAACAAATCAGGAATTGGAATCCTAGGCTCTGACATCGGATTCTGAACCACAAAATCTTGAATGTTTTTTACCCTTGTAGTGAGATTATCCATCCAAGAGGACAGACCTTGAATGTCCATGTTTACACCTGTGTCCTGAACCACCCAGAGGTAAAGGGGAAAAGAGAGACAAAACACACTACAAAGAAAAAAAAATGGTCTCAGAACTTCTCTTATCCCTCTATTGAGATGCATTAGTACTTTGGGCCACCTGTACTGTTATGACCTGGTGGTCAGGACATAATGGACCTGGTGGTTAAGACCACACGGAATGACCTGATAGTTACTGATAATAAAGGACGAGCTCTGGGACGTGGGAACTCTGCTGACCGCAATCCATAATCCTATCACGCACACTAGAAATAGCCGTGGATTGCTCCTAACGCTCCCTATGCAACTCGGCACAGCCTAAGGAACTAGCTAGCCCTGAAGATAGAAAAATAAAGCCTACCTTGCCTCAGAGAAATTCCCCAAAGGAAAAGGCAGCCCCCCACATATAATGACTGTGAGTAAAGATGAAAATACAAACACAGAGATGAAATAGATTTAGCAAAGTGAGGCCCGACTTACTGAACAGACTGAGGATAGGAAAGGTTACTTTGCGGTCAGCACAAAAACCTACAAAAAGACCACGCAGAGGGCGCAAAAAGACCCTCCGCACCGACTCACGGTGCGGAGGCGCTCCCTCTGCGTCCCAGAGCTTCCAGCAAGCAAGACAACAATGAAAATAGCAAGCTGGACAGAAAAATAGCAAACCAAAGAAAATACAAGCAGGAACTTAGCTTCTGCTGGGAAGACAGGTCACAAGAACGATCCAGGAGTGAACTAGACCAATACTGGAACATTGACAGGTGGCATGGAGCAAAGATCTAAGTGGAGTTAAATAGAGCAGCAAGCTAACGAATTAACCTCGTCACCTGTGGAAGGAAACTCAGAAACACCCACCAGAGGAAGTCCATGGACAGCCGAAGTACCATTCATGACCACAGGAGGGAGCCCGACAACAGAATTCACAACAGCTAACTAGCCCTAAAGATAGAAAATAAAGCCTACCTTGCCTCAGAGAAATTCCCCAAAGGAAAAGGCAGCCCCCACATATATTGACTGTGAGTTAAGATGAAAGTCACAAACACAGAAATGAAACAGGTTTCAGCAAAGGGAGGCCAGACTTACTAAACAGACTGAGGATAGGAAAGGTATCTTTGCGGTCAGCACAAAAACTACAAAAAGACCACGCAGAGTGTGCAAAAAGACCTCCGCACCGACTCACGGTGCGGAGGTGCCACTCTGCATCCCAGAGCTTCCAGCTAGCAAGGCAAAATCATGATAGCAAGCTGGACAAGGAAACAATGAACAAATAAATAACTAGCAGGGACTTAGCTTCTGCTGGAGTAGACAGGTCACCAGAAAGATCCAAGAGCAACTGAACCAGTACAAGAACATTGACAGCTGGCATGGAGTAACGATCTGAGTGGAGTTAAATAGAGCAGCCAGCCAAAGAATAAACTACGTCACCTGTGGAAGGAACCTCAGAAGCAGCAGCTCCACTCACAGCCACCAGAGGGAGTCCATGGACAGAACTCGCTGAAGTACCATTCATGACCACAGGAGGGAGTTCGATCACAGAATTCACAACAATTTTCAGCACTTTAGCAAAGATAATGGTGGTGTATCATGAGCGTTTGGCACGTGTTTGATGAGGGGAGGGGTTTGCAGAGCTCAGAGGCGCGACATTCTTGTAAACATTCATTTTTTTCTCCTGTGCACATTGCACCTAGCCAGTCAGGGAGCAGGAAACACCCACAATGTCCTGACACAACGGCTTGTGTCATTGGTTGCTGAAATCACATGTCCCTCTCCATATAAATAGCGGACATCTTGTTATAGCACCATTTTGACACTGTAACAGCGCAGAGACACTGCTCCTGACACTGGCACTGTTAGCTGCAAGATTTTAGCTAGGTAGCTAGGTGGTTGTATATTAAGTCAGATAGTGTATAGTGTAGCTAGCTAATGTCCAGTGTGGCTGTTAAATTTAACTTAAAGCATTTTTTGGCCATTACTGAGGTCCACTAGCAAAATGTGAAACAGCCTGCTATATCCCACCTTGTCATTTTGTGGCGGTGGTATGAACCTGTCTGCAGAACTAACGCTCATTAAAAAAATATATATAATATTTCTGTTGCTGAATGTGATACAGCCCGACGTATCCTAAGTTGCCATTTAGTGCTGTGATGAAATGAAACTGTCGGCAGACCCAAGGCACATTAAAAAAAAATTATAATTTTTCAGTTGCAAAAAGTTAGACAGCCTCCGAATCACACTGTCATTTTGTCAGGTTGAAATTAAGCTGTAGAGGCCACCAAAAAATTCTCATGTTCCTAGTGTCATACAGTAGGGGACCTGACTTTAAAATAGTTTGTAGCATCTAGTGTGTTATAGAGGCCTAATCCAGGGGACACACAAATTGTTCTGATCCTAGTGTCATACAGTAGGGGACCTGACTTTAAAATAGTTTGTAGCCTCTATTGTGTTATAGAGGCCTGATCAAGAGGCCACAAAAATTGTCCTGTTCCTAGTGTCATATAGTAGAGGACCTGACTACGATTTTTCCAAACCAAACACCAGGCAGTCCTCAGCCTGACCTAACATACTGTATTCAATTTTTGTGATTTTTTTTTTTAAGTTAATTTATGCGAAATAGTCTGTATAGAATTTGAGTATCACACAGCCAAAAAATAAGTACACAGGCCTACAATGTCCAAACTTGGAGCAGTGATATATGAGGGCTCTCACAGAAATACCACACTGGCAAATCTGTGGCCTTTGAATTTTTTTATATGCGAAATAGCGCTGTATAGAATTTGAGTATCACACAGCCAAAAAATAAGAACAGCGGCCTCCAATGCCCAAACTTGGAGCACAGAGATATATGACGGCTGTAACGGAAATACCGCACTGACAAATCTGTGGCCTTTCAATTTTTCTTCATGCTAAATAGCACTGTATAGAATTTGAGTATCACACAGCCAAAAAATGAGTACACCGGTGTTGTGAATTCTGTGGCTGAGTTCACTTCTGTGGTCACAAGTGGTATTGCAGTCTCTGGGCTTCCTCCCTCAGGTGTTTTGGTGAGCTCGTTGGCTGCCTTGCTATTTAGCTCCACCTGAGTCTGTCTTCCTTGCTCCTTGTCAATGTTCCAGTGTTGGATCTGAGCTACTGCATCTTTCCTTAGGCCTGCTGCTCTGCTAGATAAGTGCTTCTAGTTGTTTTTTGTTTTTTCTGTCCAGCTTGCTATTAACTTTTGCTGGAAGCTCTGAGAAGCAAAGGGGTGCACCGCCGTGCTGTTAGTTCGGCACGGTGGGTCTTTTTGCCCCTTTGCGTGGTTTTCGTTTTAGGGTTTTTTGTAGACTGCATAGTTCTCTTTGCTATCCTCGCTCTGTCTAGAATATCGGGCCTCACTTTGCTGAATCTATTTCATTCCTACGTTTGTCTTTTCATCTTGCTAACAGTCATTATATGTGGGGGGCTGCCTATTCCTTTGGGGTATTTCTCTGAGGTAAGTCAGGCTTGTATTTCTATCTTCAGGCTAGTCAGCTCCTCAGGCAGTGCCGAGTTGCATAGGTAGTTGATAGGCGCAATCCACTGCTGCTTATAGTTGTGTGAGGATAGATCAGGTACTGCAGTCTACAGAGATTCCACGTCTCAGAGCTCGTCCTATTGTTTTTGGTTATTGCCAGATCTCTGTATGTGCGCTGATTACTGCACGCTGTGTTGCCTGATTGCCTGCCATAACAGTACAAGGAGCCCTCCAATGATTTCCAATAGAGGGAAAAAAGAAATCCTGACATCATTTTTTTTTCTTAGCTCTGTCTTCAGTCTTTTTTTTCCCCTAGACATTAGAGTGCTTCAGGACACAGCTGTGGACATGGATATTCAGGCTCTGTGCTCCTCAATGGATAATCTCGTTGTAAATGTACAAAAGATTCAAGATACTATTGATCAGAAATCGATGCTAGAACCAAGAATTCCGATTCCTGATTTGTTTTTTGGTGACAGAACTAAGTTCCTGAGCTTCAGAAATAATTGTAAGCTATTTTTGGCCTTGAAACCTCATTCTTCTGGTAATCCTATTCAACAGGTTTTGATTATTATTTCTTTTTTGCGCGGCGACCCACAGGACTGGGCGTTTTCTCTTGCACCAGGAGATTCTGCATTGAGTAATGTTGATGCATTTTTCCAGGCGCTGGGATTGCTTTACGATGAGCCTAATTCAGTGGATCAAGCTGAGAAAAATCTGCTGGCTTTATGCCAGGGTCAGGATGATGTAGAAGTATATTGTCAGAAATTTAGGAAATGGTCAGTACTCACTCTGTGGAATGAATCTGCACTAGCGGCTTTGTTCAGAAAGGGTCTCTCTGAAGCTCTTAAGGATGTAATGGTGGGATTTCCTATGCCTGCTGGTTTGAATGAGTCTATGTCCTTGGCCATTCAGATCGGTCGTCGCTTGCGCGAGCGTAAATCTGTGCACCATCTGGCGGTATTGTCTGAGAGTAAGCCTGAGCCTATGCAGTGCGACAGGACTATGACTAAAGTAGAACGGCACGAACACAGACGTCTGAACAGACTGTGTTTCTATTGTGGTGATTCTACTCATGCTATTTCTAATTGTCCTAAACGCACTAGGCGGTTCGATAGCTCTGCCGTTATTGGTACTGTACAGTCCAAATTCCTTTTGTCCATTACCTTAATGTGCTCTTTGTCATCATATTCTGTCATGGCGTTTGTGGATTCAGGCGCTGCCCTGAATCTGATGGATTTGGATTATGCTAAACGTTGTGGATTTTTCTTGGAGCCTTTGCGGTGTCCTATTCCGTTGAGAGGAATTGATGCTACACCTTTGGCCAAGAATAAGCCTCAGTACTGGGCCCAGCTGACCATGTGCATGGCTCCTGCACATCAGGAAGTTATTCGCTTTTTGGTACTGCATAATTTGCATGATGTGGTCGTGTTGGGGTTGCCATGGCTACAAACCCATAATCCAGTATTGGATTGGAACTCTATGTCGGTAACCAGCTGGGGTTGTCAGGGAGTACATGGTGATGTTCCATTTTTGTCTATTTCGTCATCCATTCCTTCTGACATCCCAGAGTTCTTGTCGGACTTTCAGGATGTATTTGAAGAGTCCAAGTCTGATGCCCTACCTCCGCATAGGAATTGTGATTGTGCTATCGATTTGATTCCTGGTAGTAAATTCCCTAAGGGTCGTTTATTTAATTTGTCCGTACCTGAACACACCGCTATGCGCAGTTATGTGAAGGAGTCCCTGGAGAAGGGACATATTCGCCCATCGTCGTCACCATTGGGAGCAGGGTTCTTTTTTGTAGCCAAGAAGGATGGTTCGCTAAGACCGTGTATTGATTACCGCCTTCTTAATAAGATCACTGTTAAGTTTCAGTATCCCTTGCCATTGATTTCTGACTTGTTTGCTCGGATTAAGGGGGCTAGTTGGTTTACTAAGATTGATCTTCGTGGTGCGTATAATCTGGTGAGAATCAGGCAGGGAGATGAATGGAAAACGGCATTTAATACGCCCGAGGGTCATTTTGAGTATCTGGTGATGCCGTTCGGACTTGCCAATGCTCCATCTGTTTTTCAGTCTTTTATGCATGACATTTTCCGTGAGTATCTGGATAAATTCTTGATTGTTTACTTGGATGACATTTTGATCTTCTCAGATGATTGGGAGTCTCATGTGAAGCAAGTCAGAATGGTTTTCCAGGTACTGCGTGCTAATTCCTTGTTCGTGAAGGGATCAAAGTGTCTCTTCGGTGTGCAGAAAGTTTCATTTTTGGGGTTCATCTTTTCCCCTTCTACTATCGAGATGGATCCGGTTAAGGTTCAGGCCATCCAGGATTGGACTCAGCCGACATCTCTAAAAAGTCTGCAGAAATTCCTGGGCTTTGCTAATTTTTATCGTCGCTTCATCTGTAATTTTTCTAGCATTGCCAGACCATTGACCGATTTGACCAAGAAGGGTGCTGATTTGGTTAATTGGTCTTCTGCTGCCGTGGAAGCTTTTCAGGAGTTGAAGCGTCGTTTTTGCTGTGCCCCTGTGTTGTGTCAACCTGATGTTTCTCTTCCGTTCCAGGTCGAGGTTGATGCTTCTGAGATTGGTGCAGGGGCGGTTTTGTCACAGAGAGGTTCTGGTTGCTCAGTGTTCAAACCATGTGCTTTCTTTTCCAGGAAATTTTCTGCTGCTGAGCGTAATTATGATGTGGGCAACCGAGAGTTGCTGGCCATGAAGTGGGCATTCGAGGAGTGGCGTCATTGGCTTGAGGGTGCTAAGCATCGCGTGGTGGTTTTGACTGATCATAAGAACCTTACTTATCTTGAGTCTGCCAAGCGCTTGAATCCTAGACAGGCCCGTTGGTCGTTATTTTTTGCTCGTTTTGATTTTGTGATTTCATACCTTCCGGGCTCTAAAAATGTGAAGGCGGATGCTCTGTCTAGGAGTTTTGTGCCCGACTCTCCGGGGTTATCTGAGCCGGCGAGTATCCTCAAGGAAGGAGTCATTGTGTCTGCCATCTCCCCTGATTTGCGGAGAGTGTTGCAGAAATTTCAGGCTAATAAACCTGATCGTTGTCCGGCCGAGAAACTGTTCGTCCCTGATAGGTGGACTAGTAAAGTTATCTCTGAACTTCATTGTTCGGTGCTGGCCGGTCATCCAGGAATCTTTGGTACCAGGGAGTTGGTTGCTAGATCCTTCTGGTGGCCATCTCTGTCACGGGATGTGCGTGCTTTTGTGCAGTCCTGTGGAATTTGTGCTAGGGCTAAGCCCTGCTGTTCACGTGCCAGTGGGTTGCTTTTGCCCTTGCCGGTCCCGAAGAGGCCTTGGACACATATTTCGATGGATTTCATTTCTGACCTTCCCGTTTCTCAAAAAATGTCGGTCATTTGGGTGGTCTGTGATCGCTTTTCTAAAATGGTCCATCTGGTGCCCTTGGCTAAATTGCCTTCCTCCTCTGATTTGGTGCCTTTGTTCTTCCAGCATGTGGTTCGTTTACATGGCATTCCTGAGAATATTGTTTCTGACAGAGGTTCCCAGTTTGTCTCGAGGTTCTGGCGAGCCTTTTGTGGTAGGATGGGCATTGACCTATCTTTTTCCTCGGCCTTCCATCCTCAGACTAATGGCCAGACCGAACGAACCAATCAGACCTTGGAAACATATCTGAGATGTTTGGTTTCTGCAGACCAGGATGATTGGGTGTCCTTTTTGCCGTTGGCTGAGTTCGCCCTTAATAATCGGGCCAGCTCGGCTACCTTGGTCTCTCCATTTTTCTGCAATTCTGGGTTCCATCCTCGTTTCTCTTCAGGACAGGTTGAGTCTTCGGACTGTCCTGGTGTGGATTATGTGGTGGACAGGTTGCAGCAGATCTGGACTCAGGTAGTGGACAATTTGACCTTGTCCCAGGAGAAGGCTCAGCTTTTCGCTAATCGCAGACGCCGTGTGGGACCCCGACTTCGTGTTGGGGATCTGGTTTGGTTATCTTCTCGTCATATTCCTATGAAGGTTTCCTCTCCTAAATTTAAACCTCGTTTTATTGGTCCGTATAGGATTTCTGAGATTCTCAATCCGGTGTCTTTTCGTCTGACCCTCCCAGACTCCTTTTCCATACATAATGTATTCCATAGGTCGTTGTTGAGGAGATACGTGGCACCTATGGTTCCATCTGTGGAGCCTCCTGCCCCTGTTTTGGTGGAGGGGGAATTGGAGTATATTGTGGAGAAGATTTTGGATTCTCGTGTCTCTAGACGGAAACTCCAGTATCTGGTCAAATGGAAGGGTTATGCTCAGGAAGATAATTCCTGGGTTTTTGCCTCTGATGTCCATGCCCCAGATCTTGTTCGTGCCTTTCATGTGGCTCATCCTGGTCGGCCTGGGGGTTCTGGTGAGGGTTCGGTGACCCCTCCTCAAGGGGGGGGTACTGTTGTGAATTCTGTGGCTGAGTTCACTTCTGTGGTCACAAGTGGTATTGCAGTCTCTGGGCTTCCTCCCTCAGGTGTTTTGGTGAGCTCGTTGGCTGCCTTGCTATTTAGCTCCACCTGAGTCTGTCTTCCTTGCTCCTTGTCAATGTTCCAGTGTTGGATCTGAGCTACTGCATCTTTCCTTGGGCCTGCTGCTCTGCTAGATAAGTGCTTCTAGTTGTTTTTTGTTTTTTCTGTCTAGCTTGCTATTAACTTTTGCTGGAAGCTCTGAGAAGCAAAGGGGTGCACCGCCGTGCTGTTAGTTCGGCACGGTGGGTCTTTTTGCCCCTTTGCGTGGTTTTCGTTTTAGGGTTTTTTGTAGACTGCATAGTTCTCTTTGCTATCCTCGCTCTGTCTAGAATATCGGGCCTCACTTTGCTGAATCTATTTCATTCCTACGTTTGTCTTTTCATCTTGCTAACAGTCATTATATGTGGGGGGCTGCCTATTCCTTTGGGGTATTTCTCTGAGGTAAGTCAGGCTTGTATTTCTATCTTCAGGCTAGTCAGCTCCTCAGGCAGTGCCGAGTTGCATAGGTAGTTGATAGGCGCAATCCACTGCTGCTTATAGTTGTGTGAGGATAGATCAGGTACTGCAGTCTACAGAGATTCCACGTCTCAGAGCTCGTCCTATTGTTTTTGGTTATTGCCAGATCTCTGTATGTGCGCTGATTACTGCACGCTGTGTTGCCTGATTGCCTGCCATAACACACCGGCCTACAATGCTCAAACTTGGAGCACAGACATATATGACGGCTGTAACGCAAATTTCACGCTGGCAAATCTGTGGCCTTGGAATTTTTTTTATGCTAAATAGTGCTGTATAGAATTTGAGTATCACACAGCCAAAAAATAAGTACACCTGCCTCCAATGGCCAAACTTGGCGCACAGAGATATATGACAGCTGTAACGAAAATACCACACTGGCAAATCTGTTGCTTTTCAATTTTTTTTATGCTAAATAGCGCTGTATAGAATTTGAGTATCACACAGCCAAAAAATAAGTACACCAGCCTCCAATGCCCAAACTTGGAGCACAGAGATATATGACGGCTGTAACGGAAATAACACACTGGCAAATCTGTGGCCTTTGAATTTTTTTATGCAAAATAGTGCTGTATAGAATTTGAGTATCATACAGCCAAAAAATAAGTACACCGGCCTCCAATTACCAAACAGGGAGCACGCAGATATATGAGGCCTTTTTCAGTGAATTTAAAACACCAAAAAAATGGGGCACAAGGGTAGCACACACAACTATGCTATGTATGCCTGACAAACTATAACTTTTCAACAGGCCTCAGTCTGACAGAACAGACGGTATATTTTTTTTTGGGGGGGGGAATTTTTGGGAAAAAAAATAGGTATACAGACAGTAAATAAGCTGCAGCAGCAGGCAGTTATGGAGCTTTGGGAAGGAAGCAGTGGGACCAATGAATGCACATATAGTGCCTGCAGGCCTTGCACTGATGTGGATATGCTGTGCCCTGCCTTCCTAGCGCTGCAATATCGGGACCCACGAATTAGCCCTAAAAAGGACTTTAGATTTTCTCACACACTTGCAAAATGAGCAAATAATGGCTGAGCCTTTCCTGTCACCTGCCCAATGCCTGAGAATTTCTCGCAAGTCACACTGATGGTCCGTGTGCTGTGCTATTTTTTCTCACCCCCATAGACTTTCATTGGCGATTCTCGGCCGAGATACGCTGACAATCGCAGCATGCTGCGATTTCACTCGGATCCTGAATACGGCCGAGAAAATATTGGATGATGGGAGCTGCCCCATAGATTAACATTGGGACGAGTGCTATGCGATTTTTTATCGCATTGCACTCGTCCGTATTACGGTCTAGTGTGACCCCGGCCTAATACCATGACTCTGACCCTATCTCGGCACCAGCTCTCCCTACTCTCGCTGAAACAGGAACAGAATGTGGCGAGCAGGGCGGCGCCAGGTCTCTTATACTCGGGATGATGCTGTACGGCCCAGCCAATCACTGCACGACCACAACAAAGATGGCTGCGGCGTTTCATGGCCTGGCAGACAATCCCTGCACCGTGATTGGGTCTCTAAAGTCCACCAAAACTGCTGGGTGGGGACTGCAGTTACTGCCAAATAATACTGGAAATGCTCGGTGCTTGCCGAGTACGCCGAGCATAGCGATACTCGGGCGAGTAACGAGTAGTGGCAAGCACGTTCACTCATCACTAGCTTACAATGCTATAAAAGTGAATTTTGAAGTAAGAATTCTACTGTAATTAATTAATTTTCCTACTTAACTATTAGTAGCCAAAAGTAATAAAGACACACAGAGAAAAGTCCTTTAATTGTACAAATAAGTCCCCAACAATTACTTTCTTTTACGCATTTAACATAAAAATATAAGTAAAAAATAAAAGTAATCCTCCTCACCTGTTCGTTGTTAATCCATAATAAGGAGGTCCCACGATAATCCCTAACTCTGCTACATTCGGATGCTAGTAGTATATAGCGGATGGTAATTCAATCTCAAAAGGTAGAGACTGGCGTATCGGAATAGGTGTGTATAATAAAACTAATATACTTTATTAGGATCAATTAAAATTCAACAATACAAACACATAAAGTTGCACGTGCAAAGACAAACTAGTTAGCATTGGTACTGCACAATTAAATCATATTAGTCACCTAGGAACCCATAGGATATCCAATCCTTATTGGCGTAATTGGGTACCTGTGCTCTATGCCACATCAGGCTGAAATTAAGTCAATGTGTCTGATCAAACCTGCGTTGGATACAGAGTAATGTGTCCAGTCCAGACAGGCACACAAGCAAAAAAAACCTGAATCACTGCTTGTCTAAAGATGGGTTATGTTTAATATTCGTAATAGACCTCTCACAATGAATCATGCAATTGGAGCCTATAAAAGCATTGTACAATATTCACATACACAAGTGGTTAATCTCCCACAATCAATATTGCATGCTTTTTGTAAACTCAGTGATCAGGCTGTATATCTATGGTATGTCCCTATTCAGGGATCACAGCCCGCATCTGCTGATACTTGATTGTTTATACTGTCGCAATGGTCCTTTGAAGTGAAAGTAAAGAGAGTGGAAAGAGGGTTGAAGTAGGGACAATAACATGCATACAGTTGTTATTTTCTATACAATAAGTTACTGTCCAGGGACTCTCCTCTCTATCATACTTTGCCATATTTGGATGCTGTGGTGAGTGGTGACATCAGGAATATGACCGCTTACCACAGCCACCGGAACACACCAGCTGCAGTGCTGAGAGGTGACACAATTAAGGTTACTGCAGGTCACAGGCAGCACATCTCACGGTAAGCTCTATGTGATCCAGCCTATGAACTGTAACCTTACTGTAAGGTCACCTCAGTTCATAGCTGCTGGTTCTCACGCTGTGCAGCACCAGTATCGGACTGATAAACAACCAAGTCCAGCACTCATGCATTCATCAGTCCGGAACTAGAGCAACCATTAGACGCAGTGGCTGTGAACTTAGGTAATTAAATTCTACCAGAGTTCACAGCCACCAGGTCTCTTGGCAGCTGTGCTCTTGTGGTCCTGCCACACAGTGATGACTTGATCGCAAGAATGAGACTGCAGAAGTTACTCGTGGTCATTTATCATGAGCGTGACATCATCGCCCTTGAGAAATGATCTTGAATAACCTTTGCAGTCTCGTTCTCATGGTCTCATCATCCCTATGAACCAGGTCCATGAGAGTGATACTGTAGAGGTTGCAGTCTCGTTCTCGTGGTCATGGCTCACAGGCAATGATGTTACTGATATGATTACCAGTGAAAAAATTGGTGGACGATGTGGGAGCTAGTTGCATGTTGTCGGACCTGAGGATATTTTTTTTTTTTAGAAATTGGTAAACCAGGGAATGTGTGGGGGAGTATTTATTAAAATAGAAAAAAATGTTCCTGTGTGTATTTCTTTTTCTCCATTGCTAACCTATGGGCTTGATGTCAGCTGACATTACAACGCCAACCCGAAACATCTTTATTTTTGAATTGCCTGTACACAATAAAATTATCTTCTTACAACATTTACCTGGGTGCCAAGTTTTCTACAAGACATTACAAAGTTGACATCAACCCCAAACACAATTACCCTGCTTGCCAAGGCACCAGGGCAAGCAGGAAAGAGCCAAGCAGGAAGATAAATAATTGGTGCATCTAATGGATGTTCAATTTCTGGGGCAGCTGATGGCTTCTATTTTTAGGCTGGGAGGGGGCCAATATACATGGCCCTTCCTAGTCTAATAAAATCAGCTCAATATTAAAAATAAGGGGGACCGACCCATGTAACTTTTTAGGGTCCTCCTATGGGCTGATATTAATAGGCTGGTAGGCTGCATGGATATTTGTCCTTTCCAGTTTAAAAATATCAGCTCACAGCTGTTTTTCCCTCAACTGGTTGTAAAAATGAAGGGGACCTCACCTCATTTTTTTTAATTATTCATTTATTTTTACTATCATGCTCAGTCACATGTTACACCGGCCACTCACAGCCATGCCATTACTTGACATACAAGCTGTGATGGACCTAGAAGGGCCCATAGCTTCTTTAGGAAGCCTTTGCAGGTGATTTTTGTTAGTTATTCTAATTTACTGAGATAATGACTTTTGGGTTTTCATTGGCTGTAAACCATAATCATCAACATTAACAGAAATAAACACTTGAAAAAGATCACTCTGTTTGTAATGACTCTGTATAATATAAGAGTTTCACTTTTTGTATTGAAGAACCGAAATAAATTAACTTTTTTATGATATTCTAATTTTGTGAGAAGTACCTGTATCTATTATATGTGTATGTAATCCATTTATTCTATCCTGTCTGGTACTGCTGTGATTTTACTGTATGCGGCTGCTGAATTGCCTGCTTTATATTTATTTATCTATCCTATCTATCTATCATATATATGTGTTTTAAGAATATTTCCCTTGAAAACTTTGTGTAAATGACAGAGAATTGCACATGGATCGCCCCTCAAGGGCCGTGGGGTACTCGGTACCAGGTCCTTCGGTTCACAGGGGGATGTCACAGTGGCTGACCCGGTCCGTGGCCCTGGGACGTCCGTATAAAAGGGAAAGGTCTTTAAAGGGATAAAGTTTATGTTCGCGACGCTACGTGTGGTTTTCAGTCAGGGTGACCGACGCTGCTTTAAGGGGTTCGCTGGGGTGATGTTATGGTAGCTAGATGGTATACCTTCCCATAGGTGAAGTATGTCCCCAGGGCCTCCCAGTGTGTAGATGGTGGTATGGTGAGAGGCGCAGAGAAGAACGAGGACATAAGGTTGCAGTCTCTGTACCTTTACTGAAGACTTCCGCATCCACAGTCCAGGGTACCAGATCACAGGGCAGGCAGAGTTCGGTCGGTTTGGAGGCAAGTCCGGAGTTCCCTTGTCCAGGTGAAAATCAGTAGCCTTCCCTCGCCCTCCGGTGGTGTAGTCCCTTACTGCCTATGGCTTCACATAAGGGTCTCACAGGTGCGATGTTTTGCTCTCTCTGTCCTCCATATAGGATAGGACGAAACCTGCATGACTGGCAACTTGAGCCTGTTTATAGGGTCTCTTAGATAACCCGGCTCTGTCGGTGTCACCATGCCTCCTGGGTGTAGGTGCGGACAGGTAACTTGCAATTAGCTGTCCTGCCGGTTTCTGAAATAAGGCGTAGAGGTCCTAACTCCCTCGGTGTTCCAGCTACTGGGATTTTTCACCTCAGAAGGAGACAGCTTGAGCGGGGCTGGTCCCCTTCTGGTTTCCTCTCCTTTGCTTCGACTTCCCTCACGCTCGCTGCAATACAATTCTACCTTTCAATGTGTCTTTCTGGGAGCTGCAGCTCTGAGGGCATGCACAGCTCCTTTGACCTTGTGTTCTCCTCAGACTCCGGTCTGGAACTAACTGAGCTGAGCTCAGCCAGCAACTAACTTCTGTCTGGAACTGACTAACTTTCCCTACAGACTACCAGTTATATATATACTGTATATATACATATATATATAGGGATTGTCCTAATAAATAGAAGCAGAAGCTCCCCCTTTTGGCCTGGAGTGTGAATGTGTGTTGCATGTTTGCGATAACTGGAGTTATCCTTCTTTGCCTCCAAACGTAGCATCACTCTCCCCGAGAGGAAAGCAATACCACTGCGACGACAAGGACCCTGGGGCACCGCACACAATGTAAAAGCTCATGTGAAATTCACATTGCAATCGGATGTAAATTATATTCTAGGTGGTAAAATCAGATTGTACTCGCATGACACTCGTCTGTTTTTTCGGGCCTGATATCACACATATAGGTACGAGCCCCAAATCGCAGCATGCTGCAATTTTTCTCTCAGTACGATTTCAGTTGAGAAAAAAATCACAGATGAGATGTAACAAGTAAATAACATTGGTCAGAGTGCAATCCGATTTTTTTATCGGATTGCACTCATCCATTTTTCTCGCAAATGAGTATGAGCCCTAAGAGATGCTGATGCACACAGGTCGTGAGCATAAGTAATTTTGATTATTGGGACAGTAAGCAAGATTTTTATACCATTTACAGACCAAGTAACACTCTATCCCAAGTTCCCATGGCAAATTCCACCAAACTCCACCTTCTCAGGAGAATGATAAAATGATGCCATGATAAAATTAATTTCTCATCCCTTTTGTAGCATACTCCCCATAACACATGGTTTCTAAAAGCTTTGCATATGAGATTAGAAAATATTACCGTATATTTTGGACAAAAT
This sequence comes from Ranitomeya imitator, assembly GCF_032444005.1. Taxonomy (NCBI): domain Eukaryota; kingdom Metazoa; phylum Chordata; class Amphibia; order Anura; family Dendrobatidae; genus Ranitomeya; species Ranitomeya imitator. Next base: position 604,823,783 of record NC_091283.1, on the reverse strand, counting down.
CTGAAAACTATTAACCCTTCTATGTTAGTGTGGAGGTATTAGCTGCTTCTTGTATAATTACCTGTATTACTTGACTACTGTATGATTGTGTTATTTAGTGGAACACAATAAAAAATAGATTAGCATTTGCAAAAGGTAAATGCTGTCACATCATAATGAGCACTGCATGTTCCAACACAGCATCACTGTGAACATAAGTGAAAATGTTTGTGCGATCAAAAATATATTGAGATATTTATACATTTGGCATTTATCGTAAATTATTTTGTTTCTTCATAGTCATTTTGCAATACTGGTGTAACTGCATTTATTTATTTCAGTCTCCATGCCTAAGGCAGCATGGGTGATAAATATAGCCTTGTTGCCTCATATAAAGGGAAACTCCTTCATGACTCTAAATATAGCAATTTCCCTGTACAATGACTTGAGAAAGTATTCTCCCCCTTGGCATTTTTAATGTTTTGTTACCTCACAACCTATAATTTCACTGTTTTTTGAGGGTTTGTATCGGTTTATGCAAAGGACATGCCAATAGCTGTGAATATTTGGTTTCTTTTTATTGTGAAGCAAACAACAAATAGAACAAAATAACTGAAAATTTCAGTGTGCATAACTATTCACCAACCCAAAAGTAAATGCTTTGTAGAGACTCATTTTGTGGCAATTACAGCTGCAAGTCGCATTGGATAACTCTCTTTGAGCTTTTCACATCTTGCCATGGTGATTTTTGCCCATTCCTCATGGCAAAACTGCTCCAGGTCCTTCAGGTTAGATGGTTTCCTCTGGTGAACAGCAATTTTCAAGCCCGACAACAGATTCTCAATTGGATTAAGGTCTGGGCATTGACTAAGCCACTACAAAATATTTACAAATTTTCCCTTAAACCACTCAAGTGTTACTTTAGCAGCATGCTTTGGGTCATTGTCTTGTTGGAAGGTGAACATCCATCCCAGTCTCAAATCATTGACATAAGTGTAAATAAATAAGCATGTGCACATTCGTTTAAGGGAGGTGCCAGAGTAGGTTCCCACACCATAAGATATATAGCAAAGAAACTCGGCACTCAACTTGGCTCTCAACTCAACTCAACTGACAGATAAGACCATATAGTAGAGTGCAGCCCCTATCCTGACCACTCACACCTCAATAAAGACAGTAATTTCACAAATAGCCTGGATTGTGACTGATGAAGGTCCATTATCAGGACCGAAACGTTTCTGTTACTACCTTGTGGACACCATTAAAACCTCACTTGATCACGTTAAGTTGAGTGTCGAGTTTCTTTGCTATGCTTCAAATCACTGACAGACTGAAACATGTTTTACTGAAGAATATCCCTGTATTTCGCATCATCCATCTTCCTCTCGACTCAGACCATTTTCCTTGTCTCTGCTGCCAAAAAGATCCACATGGTGTTCTTAGGGTGATGAGCTGTGTTGGTTTGGCACCAGACATACAGTTTACTTCGGTGGCCAAAAAGTTAAATTTTGGTCTCATCTGACCACAGCACCTTCGCCATACATTTGGGGAGTCTCCCACATATCGCTTGGTGAACTAAAAACGAGTCTTGCAATTTTTGTGTGTAAGTAAAGGTTTTTTCTGCCCCCTCTCACATAAAGGCCACCTCTATGAACTGTACGGCTTATTGTGGTCGTATGGACAAATACTTCAGTCTCTGCTTGCGAACTCTGCAGCTCCATTGGAATAATGTTTGGTCTCTGTGCTGCCTGCCTGATGAATGCCCCCCAGCCCGAACTGAGATTTTGGTGGATGGCCCCCTCTTGGCAGGTTTGTTGTGGTACCACGTTCTTTACATTTGATGATGTTGTATTTGATGGTGCTCTGGAGGATCATCAGAGATTGGGATATTTTTTTATAACCCATCCATGATTTGTACTTCGCAACAACTTTGTCCCTGACTTATTTGGAGATTTCCTTGGTCTTCTTGGGGTTGTTTTGTTAGTGGTGCCTCTTGCTTAATGGTGTTGCAGCCTCTGTGGCCTTTCAGAAAAGGTGTGTGTATGACAGACCATATAGATAAATAGAACCCGGCACTCAACTTGAGTCAAACTGGTGGTATTTTATTTCGTAGTATGAAAAACGTTTCGGCCTGGTCTGGCCTTCGTCAGTTACGTACTAAGAAGAGTTTAGGAGAACCGCTGAGGAAATGCTACTGTAAGCGAGGTAAATCGCAGGGAAATCCCTTAGGAGATGTCTGTCTCCGATCAATGCCGCGGCTGCGGGCTGTAGTAGAGGCGGGTCAGGACGCGGTGTCCACCGCTGTCAAGGAGGATGCCCGAGTCCATAGTACATGCCTGCGCAAGGCAAGATTGCCTTGTGCAGGCATATACTACGGAGGACAGAGAATGAACTTCAATCCAATATTGCAGCCAGCATGCAGTCAGCGGGTAAGGAAAGGGTGAATCAAACACCCAAAAACCCCGCCTCCATGGCTAAAGATTGTTCCCTCCAAATTCAGGTGACAGTGTCCCTTTAAAAAAAAAAAAAAGTTTTGTTTGCCATGGTTATATTAAACTTTCCTGGTTATAAAGCAACAGTGGGCCAAGGGTGTCGGAAGTGAATGCAGGCGGCCGTATAGAACTGCACCGGAAGCCAGACCAAAGCCGCACAAATCAAATTGCTCATCTTATTGGTAAAATTTAGCAGAATTTTTTTTTAAGCTAGGTTCATGTTAACAGTAGTATACTGCGCAGTCACTGATCACTTGACAGTAGTGTATAATCGGGTCCTTTCGTTAAACTCAATCTGACAGGTGCCCCGCCCCTATCAAAGTGTATCAAAGTGTGTAACCCCTCCCCTCTCCTTGTCTCACGGCTGGTATCCAGCTGTCCCTCCTTGTTTGATTTCCCCTTTTGATATAGTTTGATATTATTCTCGTATTTGTTTTATATTAGATTTTATACGTAGCTCGAGTTTGATTCTGTAAGCTGTGTTTTATTCACAGTGTACAGATATAGTGCAGAACTTTGTTTTATAACACAACCAGCTGTTTATTTGTGTTTCTACTGACCATTAACTAAATGTTTATTTTCACAAACAGAAGAGACAGATTTTCTGTTTGTACCTGTATTGTACCTGTAGGGTTATGTAGGGTTATCTGCGGGTCATTTGCCCGGGCAGTGTGTTTTATTTATGTTTTTATAACGCACCATGTTTGATATTTGCTTTCTCTTTTTTGTGTCTGTAGATGTCATCTGAGAAGTTATTTGTGTTTCTACTGACCATTAACTAAATGCTTATTTACACAAACAGAAAAGACAGATTTTCTGTTTGTACCTGTAGGGTTATCTGCGGGTCAGTGGTTTATAACACCTAGGTCATTTGTTTTTGTTCTGTAAGCTGTGTTTATTCACAGTGTACCAGATTTTCCTATGGTTATGTAGGGTTATCTGCGGGTCATAGCAAGTGGTAATGCCAAATTCTGAAAATAGCCATTTTATATTGAATTACTAACATTTTTCTATTTTAGCGCTGCCACATCCACATATATTATTCCAGCTTTCTTTAATTCTGCATTATTTTATCACACATTAATTTCACAGCTGATGAAAATAGCCATTTTATATTGCATTACTGCAGCTCGCGGAGCGTTACCACTGGACTCGTTTCTCAATTAATTTCCCAGCTGGCGGCGCTATCTATAATTATGCTTATACCTTAGGTGTGTATTTACATGGCACTGTAATTCGCACTTTTACACACTATATGTGGATTACAGCCGGTATACAGTAACAGTCGGCATGACTGAGTGTAATATTGCACTCAATACTGTGCAAAGGGTCTGAATACTTATGTCCGTGTGATATTTCTGTTTTTCTTTTTAATAAATTCGCAAAAAAAAATCTACATTTCTGTTTTGTTCAGGCATGATGGAGTGCAGAGTGTACATTAATATATATATCTCAGAATGCAGCTGAATAGTATTGCTAATTAGTCCATATAAATAGAAAATTATGTAGAAACCCAAAGTTTTGATAAGCGTATGAAAATACACCAATATTAACTATTTGTGCTATTTTAGGCGCAAATTTGGTCTATATGTATAACAGTCAGGAGTTGGGGCGGTGAAATATGTGTTACAAGCGTAGTGAATTGCAGATATATTCTGTAGTGTATGTCATTTTGAGAAATGTGTAGCATAACCAATTACCTATCACGACAACTAGATGGCAGAATATCATATTAATTATACATTGGGGTTTACTTTTGGAAACTTACAAATTCATTGGAAAATTTTTAACCCATTATTGCTTAGGCAAATTCATTGGAAATTATAAATTTATTGTACTAACTACATGCACTCATATTGATAAAACTTTACCTCAGCCTCTATGATTGTTACTTTTGCACACGTATTACTGTTTTTCTTATTTTTTGTGTAAAATCTCGGTTAGGCAGGCACGAACACACAGATTTTCTGTTTGTACCTGTATTGTACCTGTAGGGTTATGTAGGGTTATCTGCGGGTCACGTTTTTCTATTTTAGCACTGCCACATCCACATATATTATTCCAGCTTTCTTTAATTCTGCATTATTTTATCACACATAGGGCGATGAAATATGTGTTACAAGCGTAGTGAATTGCAGATATATTCTGCAGTGTATGTCATTTTGAGAAATGTGTAGCATAACCAATTACCTATCACGGCAACTAGATGGCAGAATATCATATTAATTATACATTGGGGTTTACTTTTGGAAACTTACAAATTCATTGGAAAATTTTTAACCCATTATTGCTTAGGCAAATTCATTGGAAATTATAAATTTATTGTACTAACTACATGCACTCATATTGATAAAACTTTACCTCAGCCTCTATGATTGTTACTTTTGCACACGTATTACTGTTTTTCTTATTTTTTGTGTAAAATCTCGGTCAGGCAGGCACAAACACACACAACAAACACACATAACATACAAAACACACACAACACATACAACACACACGACAAACATACACACACAACACACAGAACACATACAACACATGCGACACACACAACGCACACACAACAAACACACAGAACACACACACACACAAGAAATAGGCATTTAGGACTTATTTATGTTATTATGTTTATGCACTTTGCCTGTGCTGTCTATAATTTGACTCCTTTTTATTCAAAGACAGTTAACATATGCAGACTTTTAAAGCTTTTTTACATTTCTATTGGTGTTACATTTCTATTGGTGTTACTTTTGCACATGTATTACTGGATTCTTTAAAAATATGAATATAATCTAGTTTACTTATGTTGCGGTATTTTATTTTCCTGGTGTTACTTTTGCACACGTATTACTGTTTTTCTTATTTTTTTGTGTAAAATCTCGGTCAGGCAGGCACGAACACACACACACACACAACACACAGAACCCACACACAACAAACACACATAACATACAAAACACACAACACATACAACACACACGACAAACATACACACACAACATACAGAACACATACAACACATGCGGCACACACAACACACACACACACAACAAATACACAGAACACACACACACACAAGAAATAGACATTTAGGACTTATTTATGTTATTATGTTTTTGTTTTTATATGAAGTTGTTATGAGTTTACTGCAGTTATCAGAGCAATGTATTTAGTTTACACAACAGTCACACAGGCCATAATGATAGTGTATCTGCAGCATGTTATTTAGTGTGTTTTATTCATGTCTTTATAACACACCATTTTTGATATTGTTAATTTGATTCTGTGTCCCGCCTTGTTTGATTTCCCCTTTTGATATAGTTTGATGGCTTACAAAGACATTTCAATAATATAATTGCTATCAGATGCTAGCTATAAGTGTGAAACTGACAGACAAGCACAGCTGTGTCTCTACAGGACATGCTGGTCACTAGACAGCCAGAGTTTCTGTGGGGGAGATATACTAACAGTCAGAGTTTCAGAGGACCGAAGTTTATAACTCCAGTCTCATTGTATTTTATCCCCAATGATCACATAGAGTGCAAAATTGTGTTTATACCAACAGTCAGAGTTTCTGTTGACCCAAAAACCGGTGTAGAACGTACACAGAGAGCAACTTACAATATTTACTAAGGTGGCTGAAATGAGTTTACTGTAGTTATCAGAGCATTGTATTTTACAAAGACATTTCAATACTATAAAATTTTGTGCTTTATAATGTATCACAGTAGTTTCATGTGAAGTTACATCTTAGGAGCTGTTCAGACTATTGTAATATCTGTAGCTTAAAATAGAGCCAAATAGCTACTTTCAAATCCGGACATACACCATTGATTTTCTTCACAAATGGATCCAATATACACTATATCTCCTTCCTCTATATATATAGTTTGTAACATTTTGGCTCAAATACAGACGGCAGGCAGCCTATTTACACTGCACTTTATAAAATCTTTCGTTTAAAAGGTTATTCTGTATTTCTAAAGTGCAACTCTGGCTCGATAAGCGAGTAATTCTAAAAGCACAGTCAAACATATGTATCACAGTTTGTTTTTCTGCGTTATGGTTTAAAGTTATAAGCATTTAAATATTAATTTTCTCATTAGATATGTGACTTGCGCTATTTATTTGCTTAGGCTAGATCATTTACAGTTTAACAATACATTTTATCACAAAAAATGACCTTATCTGGGTACCTAGAAATAACCTATCAGCATTAGTAAGCCACTTTCTTTTTGCATTATCAAGAACCCTTGGGTTAAGATAACGTAAGTTTATATGCATAAATCATTTAATATAGCGCACCAAACATGATATGGTTTTTGATTTCTCTGAACTGCCGCAAACAAAACATATAAGGTTAAAAATATGAATATTATTGAATATAATGTTTTACTTTTGTTTACAGTATTTTATTTTCCGGGGGCTACTTTTGTTCATGTACTACTGGATTCTTCTTCAGTTGTGATTTTTACCTTTTCTATATAAATATGGGTAAATGAATTGGCCATTATAGAACCATTTTGAATCCGTGCTTTGGCGGCCTTAAACATTTTGTATAACAGATGTGTTTCTCCTGATTTTTCTTGGTTAAGGGATCACTGATGTTTTAATAAACTTTGAATAAATAACTGGGCATACATAAGAAACCTTGCAATATAAACTTACGTTATCTTAACCCAAGGGTTCTTGATAATGCAAAAAGAAAGTGGCTTACTAATGCTGATAGGTTATTTCTAGGTACCCAGATAAGGTCATTTTTTGTGATAAAATGTATTGTTAAACTGTAAATGATCTAGCCTAAGCAAATAAATAGCGCAAGTCACATATCTAATGAGAAAATTAATATTTAAATGCTTATAACTTTAAACCATAACGCAGAAAAACAAACTGTGATACATATGTTTGACTGTGCTTTTAGAATTACTCGCTTATCGAGCCAGAGTTGCGCTTTAGAAATACAGAATAACCTTTCAAACGAAAGATTTTATAAAGTGCAGTGTAAATAGGCTGCCTGCCGTCTGTATTTGAGCCAGAATGTTACAAACTATATATATAGAGGAAGGAGATATAGTGTATATTGGATCCATTTGTGAAGAAAATCAATGGTGTATGTCCGGATTTGAAAGTAGCTATTTGGCTCTATTTTAAGCTACAGATATTACAATAGTCTGAACAGCTCCTAAGATGTAACTTCACATGAAACTACTGTGATACATTATAAAGCACAAAATAGTTTTGAAGCTTTGTGTAGAAATATATCAGACAAAGAATATAAAACTACTAGACACTCTAAAAGGATGGTTAAAGGTAACTATTAATATGAATACTAGTGATTATAAAAACAAAATAAGTCATACCTGTGCACATACACACCGCCTTTGTAAGTTTCCAAAAGTAAACCCCAATGCATAATTAATATGATATTCAGCCATCTAGTGGCCGTGATAGGTAATTGGTTATGCTACACATTTCTCAAAATGCCATACACTTCAGAATATATTTGCAACTCATCACACATGTAACACATATTTCTTCGCCCCAACTACTGACTGTTATGCATATAGACCAAATTTGAGCCTAAAATAGCACAAATAGTTAATACTGGTGTATTTTCATACACTTATCAAAACTTTGGGATATGCTGATGTGCTCGAGCTAAAAGTTATACGATTGTTTCTTACGGGTTTTGGGCTAACCAAGAAGCTTTTTATGCATAATTTCATAGTATAGTATGCCTATAGAAATCATTAGTCATTCAATATAAAATGGTTATTTTCTGAATTCGTCGTTATAAATCCAATTTCCAATGTCTCTGGTGTGCCCAGCACGTCTTGTAGAGATACAGCTGTGCCTGCCTGACCGAGATTTTACACAAAAAAACAAGAAAAAGCAGCGGCCATGCCAAAAAAAGGGGGGTCACCAGACATCCTGGATTTGTACAGAAATAAGCCAGTAGCAGTATAGTACTGTCAGTAAACCATTTTTATATTCTGTAAGAATTTTTATAGTATTGAAATGTCTTTGTAAAATACAATGCTCTGATAACTACAGTAAACTCATTTCAGCCACCTTAGTAAATATTGTAAGTTGCTCTCTGTGTACGTTCTACACCGGTTTTTGGGTCAACAGAAACTCTGACTGTTGGTATAAACACAATTTTGCACTCTATGTGATCATTGGGGATAAAATACAATGAGACTGGAGTTATAAACTTCGGTCCTCTGAAACTCTGACTGTTAGTATATCTCCCCCACAGAAACTCTGGCTGTCTAGTGACCAGCATGTCCTGTAGAGACACAGCTGTGCTTGTCTGTCAGTTTCACACTTATAGCTAGCATCTGATAGCAATTATATTATTGAAATGTCTTTGTAAGCCATCAAACTATATCAAAAGGGGAAATCAAACAAGGCGGGACACAGAATCAAATTAACAATATCAAAAATGGTGTGTTATAAAGACATGAATAAAACACACTAAATAACATGCTGCAGATACACTATCATTATGGCCTGTGTGACTGTTGTGTAAACTAAATACATTGCTCTGATAACTGCAGTAAACTCATAACAACTTCATATAAAAACAAAAACATAATAACATAAATGAGTCCTAAATGTCTATTTCTTGTGTGTGTGTGTTCTGTGTATTTGTTGTGTGTGTGTGTGTTGTGTGTGCCGCATGTGTTGTATGTGTTCTGTATGTTGTGTGTGTATGTTTGTCGTGTGTGTTGTATGTGTTGTGTGTTTTGTATGTTATGTGTGTTTGTTGTGTGTGGGTTCTGTGTGTTGTGTGTGTGTGTGTGTTCGTGCCTGCCTGACCGAGATAGTAACACCAATAGAAATGTAACACCAATAGAAATGTAAAAAAGCTTTAAAAGTCTGCATATGTTAACTGTCTTTGAATAAAAAGGAGTCAAATTATAGACAGCACAGGCAAAGTGCATAAACATAATAATATAAATAAGTCCTAAATGCCTATTTCTTGTGTGTGTGTGTTCTGTGTGTTTGTTGTGTGTGCGTTGTGTGTGTCGCATGTGTTGTATGTGTTCTGTATGTTGTGTGTGTATGTTTGTCGTGTGTGTTGTATGTGTTGTGTGTGTTTTGTATGTTATGTGTGTTTGTTGTGTGTGTTCGTGCCTGCCTGACCGAGATTTTACACAAAAAATAAGAAAAACAGTAATACGTGTGCAAAAGTAACAATCATAGAGGCTGAGGTAATATTTTATCAATATGAGTGCATGTAGTTAGTACAATAAATTTATAATTTCCAATGAATTTGCCTAATCAATAATGGCTTAAAAATTTTCCAATGAATTTGTAAGTTTCCAAAAGTAAACCCCAATGTATAATTAATATGATATTCTGCCATCTAGTTGCCGTGATAGGTAATTGGTTATGCTACACATTTCTCAAAATGACATACACTACAGAATATATCTGCAATTCACTACGCTTGTAACACATATTTCACCGCCCCAACTAGTCCTGACTGTTATACATATAGACCAAATTTGTGCCTAAAATAGCACAAATAGTTAATATTGGTGTATTTTCATACACTTATCAAAACTTTGGGTTTCTACATAATTTTCTATTTATATGGACTAATTAGCAATACTATTCAGCTGCATTCTGAGATATATATATTAATGTACACTCTGCACTCCATCATGCCTGAACAAAACAGAAATGTAGATTTTTTTTTGCGAATTTATTAAAAAAAAAAACTGAAATATCACACGGACATAAGTATTCAGACCCTTTGCACAGTATTGAGTGCAATATTACACTCAGTCATGCCGACTGTTACTGTATACCGGCTGTAATCCACATATAGTGTGTAAAAGTGCGAATTACAGTGCCATGTAAATACACGCCTAAGGTATAAGCATAATTATAGATAGCGCCGCCAGCTGGGAAATTAATTGAGAAACGAGTCCAGTGGTAACGCTCCGCGAGCTGCAGTAATTCAATATAAAATGGCTATTTTCATCAGCTGTGAAATTAATGTGTGATAAAATAATGCAGAATTAAAGAAAGCTGGAATAATATATGTGGATGTGGCAGCGCTAAAATAGAAAAATGTTAGTAATTCAATATAAAATGGCTATTTTCAGAATTTGGCATTACCACTTGCTATGACCCGCAGATAACCCTACATAACCATAGGAAAATCTGGTACACTGTGAATAAACACAGCTTACAGAACAAAAACAAATGACCTAGGTGTTATAAACCACTGACCCGCAGATAACCCTACAGGTACAAACAGAAAATCTGTCTTTTCTGTTTGTGTAAATAAGCATTTAGTTAATGGTCAGTAGAAACACAAATAACTTCTCAGATGACATCTACAGACACAAAAAAGAGAAAGCAAATATCAAACATGGTGCGTTATAAAAACATAAATAAAACACACTGCCCGGGCAAATGACCCGCAGATAACCCTACATAACCCTACAGGTACAATACAGGTACAAACAGAAAATCTGTCTCTTCTGTTTGTGAAAATAAACATTTAGTTAATGGTCAGTAGAAACACAAATAAACAGCTGGTTGTGTTATAAAACAAAGTTCTGCACTATATCTGTACACTGTGAATAAAACACAGCTTACAGAATCAAACTCGAGCTACGTATAAAATCTAATATAAAACAAATACGAGAATAATATCAAACTATATCAAAAGGGGAAATCAAACAAGGAGGGACAGCTGGATACCAGCCGTGAGACAAGGAGAGGGGAGGGGTTACACACTTTGATACACTTTGATAGGGGCGGGGCACCTGTCAGATTGAGTTTGACGAAAGGACCCGATTATACACTACTCTTGACAAAACTCCATTAACAAGGTTTTGTAGTGTGCTTATTGGTAAAAATTGTATATACTTCACCTGTAGAAAAAAAACAAACCCTCAAAGCCAAAGCCATGGCAGTTCATGGTGTGATGTGTTGTGGAAAGACGATTTAGTTGCATTTTTTGCTGAATTTTCTAAAGTCATGTATGTGTATACATTACAGTTTAGAGCAACATTAGAGTCAGAAATTTTGCTGGATCCTGTTCCATTTTAAGAAGTCTCAGGCTGTTAAATAGCAGACACAGACAGCATAGGGCCCCTGTACAAAAACAGAATATGGGCCTTTTGTAGTCCAATAGCTCATCATACTGCACAACTCCATCTTATTTGGAGATGTGAATGGACCCCCTTACCTCTTGGTCCCATATGCAGCTACCCAGATTGAACCAATACTATGTCTACCCCTCAACCAAATCCCTGCATATTTCCTCCTACCAGTTGACATCCCCGGTGCCTTTTCTGATTAGCAGTCTATGCCGAAACAATGACATCGCACCAGAACTACTAATTAGAAGAAGAGGTGCTAGGAATGTCAAGAGGTAAGACAATGTTCACAGGACTCTGGTCACCACAAACGATTCATGGACCAGGGTAATGCTAATCTTTGAGGTTTGGTACAAAGCTTGGAGGCCCAGCACCTTTTTACCTTAATAACTAATGTTACTTATTATTTATTTGTATTTTTTTTAGATAGATAGCTAGATAGAAGGATAGATAGATAATAGATAGATAGTTAATAGATAGATAGATAGATAGATAGGTAATAGATAGATAGATAGATAGATAGATAGAGATAGATGATAGATGAAAGGATAGATAGATAGAAGGAAACATAGATAAATAAGATATACATAGATAGATGATAGATGTACTAATGTGACGTGTTTTTAATGTGTTAAAAAAATTAGATTTAAAAAAAAAATGTATTATCAGCTGCTGTAATGTAATCTTTTCTAGATGAACTTTGATCAATTTATTTATTTAGATAACTGCATGGAAATTCACTAAGCCCTTGGGGTGAAATTCCAACAATGTAATGACATCGATGAGAACTAGGGTTAGGCACAGAAGTTAGTACTGTAACACTTCCGGCTTTGCTTATTTCCTATCCCTTATTGAAGAGTTATTCATCATTGGTGTTTGCTCCTTTACAAAACCACAGCTTTGTTGTGACGGTGAGTCTTACTGTGTGTCAATGACATTATGATGAAGTTATATCTATAGTACATTACTGATTACAATACTCATAATCAAAAGATTTAAATGAGGCTTAAAAGGTGGCTGGAAATTATGTACACTTTAATATTTATTTATTTATAATATTTATAATATAAATGTATAATTTAAATATTATTATTATTGTTTAATTATTTCTGTTGTTTTAGTTACTATAATAAAAAATAACTATGACAACGCAATCACAGACTGACCCTGAGTTAATGGGCCTGGAGGATGAAGAGCTATGGGAAATGATTGAAAGGCACAGATGTAAAATTGTACAAAGACTGTCCCCAGAACGCCTCACACCATATCTGCGTCAAGCTAGAGTCATAGATGCCATGGATGAAGAGGATATTCTACACTGTGCAAAGTTTTCTACAAGGGCCATGAGAATGGGTGAGTCTTATAAGCAAACCTGAAAAACAGTTGTGTGCAGTATAGGTTGAAAAATGTATTATTCTAGACAGCACGGTGGCTTAGTGGTTAGCATGATTACTTTGTAGCGCTGGGGTCCTTAGATCAAATCCCACCATGGATGGTATCTGCAAGGATGTTCTCCCCGTGTTTGCGTGGGTGTCCTTCGGGTTCTCCGGTTTCCTCCCACACACCAAAGACATACTGATAGGTAATTTAGATTGTGAGCCCCATTGGGGACAGATAAAATGCTGCGGAATATGATGGCGTTATATCAGTAAGCATACTATGTGTGTAGAGCAGACATCTGCAGGAAACACAGTCACTGCATCTTCTCCATAAGTAGAACAAAGTACGGTAATTTAAGGCTTTTAACACACGCAAAATATTCCAGTTGAAACAATTAGGATCTTCTTTAAGGTTATAATCATATGTAGTCAATATAATATCATTTGACTTTGATCAATACAAATGGTACTTATCATTAAAAAATATTAACATTTCACAGTAAAACATTTGGCCATCGGGTTCACCATTTGCTAAAACAAAGGAGCAGAAATAAATACAAGAAAAACGTGCCAATTTTATTTATACATTTTTTTGATCACCACCAAAACATTTGTTCACAGTATTGTATAGGTTGTTTCCATAACATAAATTCCAAATATAGGTGCATATTATTTACGGGCTTTTTATGTCTATTTAAAAAAGTTTGAAACAAAAATGTATTTATTGTATTTGTTTTGTACCATTATTTTTACATATCATAGAGGGAACTGTCAGTAAGATCAACCCTCCGAAGTCTATTGATTAAAAAGTTGAATAAAATGATACCTTGATATTTGAGATACGATATCTTATTCCAGAAAAATCTTCATTTTTCTTAAAGAGAACCTGACAGCAGATACATATGTTGCCCAATCCACGGATTACAGTAGCTGCTGTAATCTAATCCTTTCTAGATGAACTTTGTTCATTATTTTATTTATTTTACTATATGGGCTGGTCTCTGTTCTCCTTGCTTGACGTGTTCTCTCCTTTGCAATGCGCACTGACAGTGTGCCCTTTTGCCGGCTCGTTACTTCTCTGTAGACCAAGTGAGGGAGTGCAGTGTCAGTGCACATTCAAAAAAATAAAGCACGGGGAGCGCATACTGAGCATGTGTCAGAATTGAAAACCGGCACATGCTCAGTAGAGCAGCTGCTAGCCCAGCCCCTACAACAAACATCAGTGATAACAATTTTTTTCAAGGTGTCAGCAGATTAGGCAGTGACAGCAGTGACAGCCCAATGATGATATCCAATTTACCTTTTTATTATTTTGTATCTTCCTCAGGGTCAGCATACTCCATTTTTTTATTTTTGTTTTCTAAAGCTATGTTCACAGTATGATTTTGCCTTATTTGTGTTGCTTTTTTCAGAGAATTTCCAAAATAGATGTAAATCGCCTTGTGTTGCTGTAATTTAGTGAGATCATGGCAACAGCAAAAAAAAACAACACAAATCCATGGTGTGAACAGATGGCAAAAATTTTCCAGTTTCATAATTTTCAGATAAAAAAAAGGGTTTATGTTCCGCTATAACCTAAGCTTTCTTTTTTATGTAGGGCACCTACTGGATGTACTTCATACACGAGGGAAGAATGGTGCCATTGCTTTCTTGGAGAGTTTAATGCTGTTGAATCCCAGATTTTATACCCTCATTACTGGGAAAGAAGCAAACAAAGATCCCAATAGTTTTACGAGTAAGAAATGCTTCTTTTTATTATACTTTAGTTCAGTCTTATTTCTAAAGTCATATGTATTTTTGCAATTAATGCTCAAAATCACAATTGAATGCTGTAATGTTGGGCATGTTGCATATATGTTTTTTTACAAAATCAGAATTAACTTGTTAATAAATATCTTTTATCTGCAGAACTTATCGACAGCAGCCAGTTAAGTATTTTTCTCATGAACACACTAAGCAGTCTGCAGGAAGAATTGATGCAGGAGAAACAAGTCAAAGGGACATTGGTCCACCATCTACACAAAATGCGAGAAAAGCAACAACAGTTAAAGGAGGAAGGAGAAAGCATGCGAAGTATGGAGCATGAAAATCAACGACTCCGCAGAGAGATGGATGCCCAGAGTCAAATGATAAGCAAGTTGAAAGATGAGCAGTATGAGCTTTCCATGCGCTACTCCCATGCATTACAGGAGAAGGACAGTGTGCAGAGCAGGAATAGCGAACTGCAGGATCAGGTTAGCATTTTATTTGCTGTTTCAAAAATGTAGATCATCCATCTGTCAGGTCATATAACTCTATTAACCTCCAGATATTGGGTTGATCTGCAGGGTAATGGTGTTGGGAAAGTGCCCAGCCGCTGTACTGAAAGTGCGACACTCAAGAAAGTGCATAAGTGCAGAGCTGGCTGTCAGTCAAAGTGACTGGGCATGGGTACAGCTGCCTCTCTCAGTGCTGCTGTGACGGTACGCCTTTATAACTGAAAGCCAGTGGCTCCAGCAAGGAAAAAAGTTAATTTTCTCCATGAGTGCCACACTTTTGTACTGCAGCCGGACTCCTTCCTAATATTATTAACCTCCAGATTAACACTACAGTATATCTGCAGGTTAATAGCATTATACGTAGTGAGAGGCTCCCTTTAAGAAGTAAACGTCAAGACAAAAAGAAAGCTGATGAAAAAAATAAAATTTATGATGTACTGAATATCAGCTAGTAACTACAGATAGATAGTAACTAGGGTTGAACGAGCACTAAAATGCTAGTATACGAGTATAAAGGAGTCAATGGGAAATCAAAGCATTTTTCTGGCAGACCCTACAAGGAAGTCTAGTCAGTAGTGAAAATGTTGAAATGGCTGGAAAAAGTGCTGAATGGAAGGAGAAGCCTGGAGGCATCTCTGACTCCCAGATCATTGCTGAAAACAATGATTTCACACTTTTACTCCACTTCAAATACTGATAATAAATCATTCAAAATCGACAAGAAATTGGAATTTACAGAAAAAAAATGTTACAAAACATTCTTTCCCGAATAATGACTTGTATATAAGGAAACATTTTTAAATGATTTTTAAAAAAAAATAATTTTGGTAAACAAAAATTGAAATCTTTATTAAAAAATTGGAAATGTTAATGTAATTTATGAAAGAAGCATGAACTGCCAAAAATTTGATGGAAGAGGGACTCAGACACACCCTGTATTAGACATAAAGGAGGGCCTTATATACATTCTGTCCAAATTGTCATGTAGAGGTACTCCTAGACTCATAAAGGCAATACTCTAAGTGCAAAGGCTGCCAAAAATTAGAAGCAGGGTCATCCATACACCCTTGAAGGCACCAACTGTAGTATCTCATTCAAATATTGTGAACAAGGTGTAGTTCTGGTACTCCCGCAATCATTAAAGGTCTGTACCCTGTGCAAAGCCTGCCAAAAATGACAAGCAGTGTCACCCATACACCCTTGAAAGCATCAAATGTAGTACCTCATTCAAATATTACAAAAGTGTAGTTGTGTTACTTCCACACTCATAAAGGCTCTGCACATAGTTCAAAGCCAAAAAAATATAAGATGGTCATCTATACTCCTGTAAAGGCACAAATTTGAGTGCCTTATAAAAAAAAGTTAAGAAAGTGTAGTTCTGGTATTTCTAGACTCGTAAAAGCTATGCACACAGTGGAAAGTAAGAGAAAAATTATAAGCGGGTCATCCATACACCCTTGAAAGCACCAACTGGAGTGACTCATAAAAATTGAGAAAGTCTAGTTTTGGTACTTCTACACTCATAAAGGTTCTGCACACAGCACAAAGCCAGAAAAAAATATAATAGGGTCATCCATAGACCCTTGAAGGCAAGAACTGAAGACCTCATTCAAATATTGAAGATTAAAAACACTTTATGTGCTGCTGTATCTGATGGTGTGGAAAAGTTGGGGCTCATCCAGACTTTGTTCATTTTTTATCAGAGTGAGCCTGTCAGTATTTTATGTTGACAGGCTAAAGCACCTGTCTATTTGAACTTCCCTGGCAGCACTAAAAGCCCGCTCAGACAAGACACTAGCGGAAGGAGAGCACAATACCTCCAAGGCATAGAGAGACAACTCATGCCAGGTGATCAGCTTTGAGACCCAAAAGTTGAAGGTCACAGAGAAATTAGGGAGTATTCTGATTTTGTCAGCCAGGTATTGCTTGACCATCTTTAAAAACTTTTCACTCCTTGTCAAAAATACCCAGTCACCAAGGCCTTGATGCTGGGAGGCTGTCATGAAATTGGCCCAGGCAGTGAGAGTGTACCCATGCTTCTGCTGTACCTGGTTTGTGTCTTCCTCGCCTCTCCTTCTTGGTTGGGCAAGGAAGAGTGCCCCCTGCTCCCAGCGTTGGCTTATGGGAATTTTTTCCACAATGTCTTTCTAGTATAGCACCATTTTAGCAGACCTCTCCATCTCAGAAACAAGAGATGCAAGGTTTTACTTATAGAGTGGGTCTATCAGGGTGAACAACAAGTACTACTTTTTGGCAAGATGAACACAACATGAGGGTCACGGGAAAGGCAGCGGTACATAAATTCGGCCATATGTGCCAAGCTTTCTACAGCCAACACTTTCCTGTCTCCACCATGATGATGACTCTCCATAACCTCCTCCTCCTCCTCCTCTCTCTGTTCCTCCTCATTCCCATTCTTAGCCCATCCACATATGAGAAACTAGACAGTTTGTGTGGGTGCAAGCCTCTGTTGCGCTAACAACCAGCTGTTGCCCCGCCTCCTTGGCCTCCAACTCATCATTGTTGCCCAATTCGTACTGAGCAGACGAGGTGAGGTTGGGATAGGTAGTATCTCCTTTTCTCATGTCTTCCTCCATCTCCACCTGGTCCTCTTCATGATTAATAGTGAGAAGCGACTGTTTAGGTAAGCACAGAAATGGGATCGTCATGCTGATTATGGCATCATTGCCATTCACCATCTTTGTGGAGTCCTCAAAATCTTAGAGAACCACGCAGACATCAGATATCCATTCTTCAGTTGTTATGTGCAGAGGCTGAGCAGAATACCGATCGGCATGTTGGAGCCGGTATTTCATTGGTATTTGCCTCTGCTGCTCACTTGCCAGTATGTGTAATATGAAGTTCATTCATATGGGCATGTCGTATACCAGTCAGTAACCTGGCACTTGCATGTGCTGTTACAGCACTGCCAGAGCGACAGCTGTAGCTGACTTGCGTAATTGGGAGCTGTTGAGGTTTTAAGAAATCATTGAACCACCAAGTTGAGCATGTGGGCCAAGTATTTGAGCTTGCCAAGTTTCACAGCCGCCACAAGATTACGACTAGGGTTGAGCGAAACGGGTTGTTCATTTTCAAAAGTCGCCGACTTTTGGCAAAGTCGGGTTTCATGAAACCCGATCCGACCCCTGTGCGGGGTCGGCCATGCGGTACGCGACTTTCGCGCCAAAGTCGCGTTTCAATGACGCGAAAAGCGCCTTTTTTCAGCCAATGAAGGTAAACGCAGAGTGTGGACAGCGTGATGACATAGGTCCTGGTCCCCACCATCTTAGAGAAAGGCATTGCAGTGATTGGCTTGCTGTCTGCGGCGTCACAGGGGCTATAAAGGGGCGTTCCCGCCGACCGCCATGTTACTGCTGCTGATCTGAGCTTAGGGAGAGGTTGCTGCCGCTTCGTCAGAAGCAGGGATAGCGTTAGGCAGGGTCCATTAACCACCAAACCGCTTGTGCTGTAGCGATTTGCACTGTCCAACACCACCTTCGGTGTGCAGGGACAGTGGAAGCTACATTTTTTTTTTCCTCAGTGCTGTAGCTCATTGGGCTGCCCTAGAAGGCTCCCTGATAGCTGCATTGCTGTGTGTACGCCGCTGTGCAAACCAACTGCTTTTTTCAAAGCACAAATCCTCTTGTTCCTTCCTTTCTGCACAGCTATCTTGTTTGTTTGTCCACACTTTTTATTTAATTTGTGCATCAGTCCACTCCTTATTGCTGCCTGCCATACCTGGCTGAGATTACTGCAGGGAGATAGTAATTGAAGGACAGTTCCTTTTTTTTTTTTTTTTTTGTGGGATTGGCATTTCTGCTAGAGTGCCATCCCTGTCTGTGCCATCTCTCACTCAGTGGGCCATAGAAAGCCTATTTATTTTTTTGCTTGATTTGGGTTCTAAAATCTACCTGAAAAAATCACTACATCAATCAGTGGGAGAAAAATATTGGCCTCAGGGCTTGTGTGCCACTCCTGACTCCTGTGTGTGCCATCTCTCAGTCAGTGGGCCATAGAAAGCCTATTTATTTTTTTGCTTGATTTGGGTTCCAAAATCTACCTGAAAAAATCACTACATCAATCAGTGGGAGAAAAATATTGGCCTCAGGGCTTGTGTGCCACTCCTGACTCCTGTGTGCATCATCACTCACTCAGTGGGCCATAGAAAGCCTATTTTTTTTTTTGCTTTATTTGGGTTCTAAATTCTACCTGAAAAAATCAATAAATCAATCAGTGGGAGATTAATATTGGCCTTTGGGCTTGTGTGCCAGTCCTAAGCGTGCCATCTCTCTCACAAATAGTGGGCCATAGAAAGCCTATTTATTTTATTTTTTTGGGTTTTATAAATTCTCCCTGAAAAAAAAAGGGAGATTAATATTGGCCTTTGGGCTTGTGTGCCAGTCCTAAGCGTGCCATCTCTCTCTCTCAGATAGTGGGCCATAGAAAGCCTATTTATTATTTTTTTTATTGGGTTTATAAATTTTCCCTGAAAAAAAAAAAAATAGTGGGAGATTAATATTGGCCTCTGGGCTTGTGTGCCAGTCCTGAGCGTGCCATCTCTATCAGAAATAGTGGGCCATAGAAAGCCTATTTATTTTTTTTTTTTCGTTTTATAAATTCTCCCTGAAAAAAAAAGGGAGATTAATATTGGCCTTTGGGCTTGTGTGCCAGTCCTAAGCGTGCCATCTCTCTCTCTCTCAGATAGTGGGCCATAGAAAGCCTATTTATAATTTTTTTTATTGGGTTTATAAATTTTCCCTGAAAAAAAAAAAAAAGTGGGAGATTAATATTGGCCTCTGGGCTTGTGTGCCACTCCTGACTCCTGTGTGTGCCATCTCTCAGTCAGTGGGCCATAGAAAGCCTATTTTTTGTTTTATTTGTTTTCTAAATTCTCCCTGAAAAAATCATTTTATTTTATTTGGTTTCTAAATACTTCCTGAAAAAATCATTTTTTTTAATTATTTTTTTTTCTAAAGTCTCCCTGAAAAAAAAAAAAAATCAAATCAGTGGGAGATTAATATTGCCCTTTCTGCTTGTGTGCCAGTCTTGACTCCTGGGTGTGCCATCTCTCTCTCTCTCTCCAATTTTGGGCCATAGAAAGCCTATTATTTTTTTAGCTTGATTTGAGTTCCAAAATCTACCTGAAAAAATCACTACATCAATCATTGGGAGAACAATATTGGCCTCTGGGCTTGTGTGCCACTCCTGACTCCTGTGTGCGTCATCTCTCACTCAGTGGGCCATAGAAAGCCTATTTTTTGTTTTATTTGTTTTCTAAATTCTCCCTGAAAAAATCATTTTATTTTATTTGGTTTCTAAATTCTTCCTGAAAAAATCATTTTTTTTTATTATTTTTTTTTTTCTAAAGTCTCCCTGAAAAAAACAAAAAAAAACAAATCAGTGGGAGATTAATATTGCCCTTTCTGCTTGTGTGCCAGTCTTGACTCCTGGGTGTGCCATGTCTCTCTCTCTCTCCAATTGTGGGCCATAGAAAGCCTATTATTTTTTTTGCTTGATTTGGGTTCCAAAATCTACCTGAAAAAATCACTACATCAATCATTGGGAGAACAATATTGGCCTCTGGGCTTGTGTGCCACTCCTGACTTCTGTGTGCGTCATCTCTCACTCAGTGGGCCATAGAAAGCCTATTTTTTTGTTTTATTTGTTTTCTAAAGTCTCCCTGAAAAAAAAAAAATCAGTGGGAGATTAATATTGCCCTTTCTGCTTGTGTGCCAGTCTTGACTCCTGGGTGTGCCATCTCTCTCTCTCTCTCCAATTGTGGGCCATAGAAAGCCTATTATTTTTTTTGCTTGATTTGGGTTCCAAAATCTACCTGAAAAAATCACTACATCAATCATTGGGAGAAAAATATTGGCCTCTGGGCTTGTGTGCCACTCCTGACTCCTGTGTGTGGCATCTCTCACTCAGTGGGGCATAGAAAGCCTTTTTTTTTTTCTTTTTTTTTTATTTGGTTTATAAATTGTCATTGGAAAAATCATTTTATGTTATTTGGTTTCTAAATTCTTCCTGAAAAAATCATTTTATTTTATTTTGTTTTTAAAGTCTCCCTGAAAAAAAAAATAAAAAATAAAAAAAAAAGTGGGAGATTAATATTAACATTTGTGCTTCAGTGACAGTCCTGCGTGTGTGGCATCTCTCTCATTTGGTGCCACCAAAAACAGAGTGTGTAACATTGTGCCTGATTTTCGTTGTGGTCTCACCCACCTGTAAAGGGGTAGCTAAATCATACTGAAGTTATAGCTCACCGTGTAAGTTGTGTGACAGCAACAAATACCGTTAGTTTGGTTACGTTTTTAAAACAATGAGGAAGTCTGGTGGAAGAGGTCGTGGCCGGGGGCGTTCATTGTCAGCTGGTAATGAGGGTAGTGGTAGTGGTGGAGCATCAGGTGGTCGTGGGAAAAAAAATATTGCACCTAAGTCTGGAGCTGTGGAGCCAGGTTCGTCGTCTGGCTACACAAGGCCTCGAACTCTCCCTTTTCTAGGAGTAGGAAAACCGCTTTTAAAGCCGGAGCAGCAAGAGCAAGTTTTGGCTTATCTTGCTGACTCAGCCTCTAGCTCTTTTGCCTCCTCTCGTGAAACTGGTAAATGTAAAAGCAGCGCGTCGTTAGTGGATGTTCACGGTCAGGGACAAGTCGCTTCCTTGTCCTCTTCAGCAAAAACAACAACAGAGAAGAAGGCAGCAGGCGACACAATGGGTTACTCCATGGAGCTCTTTACACATACCGTCCCTGGCTTAGAAAGTGAAACAGTTAACAGTCCATGCCCATTACAAGTCGAATCTGACATGGAGTGCACTGATGCACAGCCACAGCCAGACTACTATGCTGGTCCTTTGACTCAGACCACAACATTGCCCTCGCAGGGTAATGATCAAGAATCAGACCCTGATGAGACTATGTTGCCCCATCACGAACGCTATACCACCGACCGACACGGTGACACAGACGAAGTTGCACACGAGCTACAAGAAGAGGTAATAGATGACCCAGTTCTTGACCCCGATTGGCAGCCATTGGGGGAACAGGGTGCAGGCGGCAGCAGTTCTGAAGCCGCAGCAGGCATCAACATCGCAACAGGTTCCATCTGCCGGGCCCGTATCTTGCCCAAAACGCGTGGCAAAGCCAAAACCTGTTGGAGGACAGCGTGGCCATCCGGTTAAAGCTCAGTCTGCAATGCCTGAAAAGGTATCCGATGCTAGAAAGAGTGCAGTCTGGCATTTTTTTAAACAACATCCAATTGATCAGCGCAAAGTCATCTGTCAAAAATGTTCAACTACCTTAAGCAGAGGGCAGAATCTGAAAAGTCTCAATACAAGTTGCATGCATAGACATTTAACCACCATGCATTTGCAAGCTTGGACTAACTACCAAACGTCCCTTAAGGTTGTAGCACCCTCGGCCAATGAAGCTAGTCATCAACGCAACATCCCTTCCGGCAGTGTAGGGCCACCATTTTCCGCACCACCTGCAGTATCTGTGCAGGTTTCTTTGCCAGGCCAAAGCAGTCAGGGTCAGGGAATCACCAGTTTCGTAGTAGGAAACACTGCATCTAAGGCACCGGCGGCAACAATACCATCTCCCACCGTCTCTCAGTCTGCCATGTCCACCGGCACCCCCGCTAGTTCCACGATCTCCAGCTCTCCAGTCCAGCTCACCCTACATGAGACTATGGTTAGAAAAAGGAAGTACTTAGCCTTGCATCCGCATACACAGGGTTTGAACGCCCACATAGCTAGACTAATCTCGTTAGAGATGATGCCCTACCGGTTAGTTGAAAGCGAAGCTTTCAAAGCCCTGATGGACTACGCTGTACCACGCTACGAGCTACCCAGTCGACACTTTTTTTCCAGAAAAGCCATCCCAGCCCTCCACCAGCATGTTAAAGAGCGCATCGTCCATGCACTCAGGCAATCTGTGAGCACAAAGGTGCACCTGACAACAGATGAATGGACCAGTAGGCATGGCCAGGGACGTTACGTGTCCATCACGGCACACTGGGTGAATGTTGTGGATGCAGGGTCCACAGGGGACAGCAAGTTTGGGACAGTTCTGCCTAGCCCACGGTCTAGGAAACAGTTGGCTGTAGCCGTTCGCACCCCCTCCTCCTCGTCCTCCTGCAGAAGCGAGAGCTCGTCCACAGACCGCAGTCGCACAACCACTCCATCCGCAGCTGCCACTGTTGCACACCAGGTCTCCCATTATGGGGCAGCTACTGGCAAACGTCAGCAGGCTGTATTGGCTATGAAGTGTTTGGGCGACAACAGACACACCGCGGAAGTTCTGTCCGAGTTCTTGCAGAAAGAAATGCAGTCGTGGCTGGGCACTGTAGATCTTGAGGCAGGCAAGGTAGTGAGTGATAACGGAAGGAATTTCATGGCTGCCATCTCCCTTTCCCAACTGAAACACATTCCTTGCCTGGCTCACACCTTAAACCTGGTGGTGCAGTGCTTCCTGAAAAGTTATCCGGGGTTATCCGACCTGCTCCTCAAAGTGCGTGGACTTTGCTCACATATCCGCCGTTCGCCCGTACACTCCAGCCGTATGCAGACCTATCAGCATTCTTTGAACCTCCCCCAGCATCGCCTAATCATAGACGTTGCAACAAGGTGGAACTCAACACTGCACATGCTTCAGAGACTGTGCGAACAGAGGCGGGCTGTTATGTTTTTGTGGGAGGATACACATACACGGGCAGGCAGTAGGATGGCAGACATGGAGTTGTCAGGTGTGCAGTGGTCGAAGATTCAAGACATGTGTCAAGTCCTTCAGTGTTTAGAGGAATGCACACGGCTGGTTAGTGCAGACAACGCCATAATAAGCATGAGCATCCCCCTAATGCGTCTGCTGATGCAAAGTTTGACGCACATAAAGGATCAGGCGTCTGCAGCTGAGGAAGAGGAAAGCCTTGATGACAGTCAGCCATTGTCTGGCCAGGGCAGTGTACAGGACGAGGTAGCGGGTGAAGAGGAGGAGGAGGACGAGGAGGATGATGGGGATGAGTATATTTTTAATGAGGAAGCTTTTCCGGGGCCACTGGAAATTGTTGGCGCGGCAAGGCCGGGTTCTGGTTTTTGGAGGGACACAAGTGACGTGGATTTGCCTGAAACTGCCCCTCAACCAAGCACAACTGCAGATTTGAGAACTGGAACTTTGGCCCACATGGCGGATTATGCCTTACGTATCCTCAAAAGGGACACACGCATTACTAAAATGATGAACGATGACGATTACTGGTTGGCCTGCCTCCTTGATCCTCGCTATAAAGGCAAATTGCAAAATATAATGCCACATGACAACTTGGAAATAATATTAGCAACCAAACAATCAACTCTTGTTGACCGTTTGCTTCTGGCATTCCCTGCACACAGCGCCCGTGATCGTTCTCACACGAGCTGCAGGGGCCAGCAGACCAGAGGTGTTAGAGGGGCAGAAATCAGAAGTGGCGTTGGCCAGAGGGGTTTTCTGACCAGGTTGTGGAGTGATTTTGCTATGACCGCAGACAGGACAGGTACTGCAGCATCAATTCAAAGTGACAGGAGACAACATTTGTCCAGTATGGTTACAAACTATTTTTCATCCCTTATCGACGTTCTCCCTCAACCGTCATTCCCATTTGATTACTGGACATCCAAATTAGACACCTGGCCAGAATTGGCAGAATATGCATTGCAGGAGCTTGCTTGCCCGGCAGCTAGTGTCCTATCAGAAAGAGTATTCAGTGCTGCAGGTTCAATACTAACAGAAAAAAGGACTCGTCTGGCTACCCAAAATGTAGATGATCTAACCTTCATTAAAATGAACCACAACTGGATTTCGAAATCTTTTGCCCCACCTTGCCCGGCTGACACCTAGCTTTCCTATGAAAAGGTCTTGCCTGTGGACTATTCTGAATGACTTTTCCAATCTCGTAATTTTCTGCACCTGATTGTCCAGCATACGACATGTTTACACCTCACTAAATGGCCAAACTCCCCACACGGGGCCGTGGTATCGCCACTTGGCGCCAGCACCCGTGAGAGTGCTGTTTGTCTGAAGAGGTGGGTGTGCCCGCTTTTGGTCGACGGCACTGCCACTGGGTCCCTCATAGTACAATAAAGTGTCTCTGGCGGTGGTGGTGCGCACCCAACGTCAGACACACCGTTGTAATATGAGGGGCCCTGGGCCTGTACCGCCGGCCACAAGACAGTTCCCCCCCCCCAGCTCAAACAGTGCTCTACCACTTGCAAAATTATCTCTCACAGCTCCACCAATGTTTAGTCTATGCGCTGACATCCTTCAATGCCTGGCACTGACAATACCATTGTATTGACATTTTTGTTATGTTAGGCCTTCGAAGCCTGTCTGCGGTCCTTCCTTCCACTAGGCCTCCACTGACCATTGTACTGCTGCCCGTGTACCCCTGGAACCAATTTTAAATTGCCAACAGCCCTATTTTTTTATGTTAGGCCTTCAAAGCCTGTCTGCGGTCCCTCCTTCCACTAGGCCTCCACTGACCATTGTACTGCTGCCCTTGTACCACTGGAACCAATTTTAAATTGCCAACAGCCCTATTTTTTTATGTTAGGCCTTCGAAGCCTGTCTGCGGTCCCTCCTTCCACTAGGCCTCCACTGACCATTGTACTGCTGCCCGTGTACCCCTGGAACCAATTTTAAATTGCCAACAGCCCTATTTTTTTATGTTAGGCCTTCGAAGCCTGTCTGCGGTCCCTCCTTCCACTAGGCCTCCACTGACCATTGTACTGCTGCCCTTGAAGCACTGGAACCAATTTTAAATTGCCAACAGCCCTATTTTGTTATGTTAGGCCTTCGAAGCCTGTCTGCGGTCCCTCCTTCCACTAGGCCTCCACTGACCACACCACTGCTGCCCGTGTACCCCTGGAACCAATTTAAAATTGCCGACAGCCAGCCCAATTTTATTATGTTAGGCCTTCGAAGCCTGTCTGCGGTCCGTTCTTTCTACTACTACTACACTGACCAGGCCACTGCTGCCCGTGTTCCCCTGGAACCAATTTAAAATTGCCTACAGCCATCTGTTATTATGTTAGGCCTTCGATGCCTGTTTGCGGTCACTCCTTCCACTAGGCCTCCACTGACCACACCACTGCTGCCCATGTACCCCTGGAACCAATTTAAAATTGCCTACAGCCAGCCCAATTTTTTTATTTTAGGCCTTCGATGCCTGTCTGCGGTCCGTTCTTTCTACTACTACTACACTGACCAGGCCACTGCTGCCCGTGTTCCCCTGGAACCAATTTAAAATTGCCTACAGCCATGTGTTATTATGTTAGGCCTTCGATGCCTGTCTGCGGTCACTCCGTCCACTAGGCCTCCACTGACCACACCACTGCTGCCCGTGTACCCCTGGAACCAATTTAAAATTGCCTACAGCCAGCCCAATTTTATTATGTTAGGCCTTCGAAGCCTGTCTGCGGTCCGTTCTTTCTACTACTACTACACTGACCAGGCCACTGCTGCCCGTGTTCCCCTGGAACCAATTTAAAATTGCCTACAGCCATGTGTTATTATGTTAGGCCTTCGATGCCTGTCTGCGGTCACTCCTTCCACTAGGCCTCCACTGACCACACCACTGCTGCCCGTGTACCCCTGGAACCAATTTAAAATTGCCTACAGCCAGCCCAATTTTTTTATGTTAGGCCTTCGAAGCCTGTCTGCGGTCCGTTCTTTCTACTACTACTACACTGACCAGGCCACTGCTGCCCGTGTTCCCCTGGAACCAATTTAAAATTGCCTACAGCCATCTGTTATTATGTTAGGCCTACGATGCCTGTTTGCGGTCACTCCTTCCACTAGGCCTCCACTGACCACACCACTGCTGCCCGTGTACCCATGGAACCAATTTAAAATTGCCTACAGCCATCTGGTATTATGTTAGGCCTTCGTTGCCTGTCTGCGGTCACTCCTTCCACTAGGCCTCCACTGACCACACCACTGCTGCCCGTGTACCCCTGGAACCAATTTAAAATTGCCTACAGCCATCTGTTATTATGTTAGGCCTTTGATGCCTGTCTGCGGTCACTCCTTCCACTAGGCCTCCACTGACCACACCACTGCTGCCCGTGTACCCCTGGAACCAATTTAAAATTGCCTACAGCCATCTGTTATTATGTTAGGCCTTCGAAGCCTGTCTGCGGTCCTTCCTTCCAATAGTTCTCCACTGACCAGACCAATGCTGGCCGTGTACCCCTGGAACCCAGCTGAAAGTGCATGTAGCCTCCTTTTTTTCTTTGTTTTATATTTAGAAAGCCCAGATGAACTACGCTGTGCAACGGTTCAAGCTACCCAGTCGACATTTCTTGTGCGAGAAAAGCCATCCCAGCCCTCCAGTGGCATGAAAAAGTCTGCATTGTCATAGCACTCAGGCAATCAAACAGTAGAAAGGTGCACCTGACAAGAGACGCATGGACCAGTAGGCATGTCCACAAAAAGTTACGTGTCCATTACGGCGCACTGGGTTAATGTGTTGGATGAATGGTCCACAGGGGACAGCCTACAAAGTCTTTCTGCAGTCCCTAATTCCAATTTTCCTCCGCTGACCACACCACTGCTGCCCGTGTACCCCTGGAACCAATTTTACAGTGTCTACAGCCTAATTTTGTTATGTTAGGCCTACTACGCCTGTCTGCGGTCCCTCCTTCCAATACTCGTCCACTGACCACACCACTGCTGCCCGTGGACCCCTGGAACCTATTTTTAATTGCATAGAGCATCCTTTTTTTAATAGTAGGCGTACAAAGTCTGTCTGCGGTCCACTATTGAAATTGTCCTCCACTGCCCAGAGCACTGCTGCTTGTGTACCCCTGTAACTTTTTTAAGCTGCAGTGAGCCACATTTTTGGTTTAAGTCCTACTACCTGTATCTGTCTGCGCCACTCAATTCAGCTGTGTTCCTTTGAAAAAAGCTGAGCGTCAATAGTCTTGTTTTCAGCCTCTAGGAATTTTAAAACTGCATTGGGGGTGCAACTTTGGTAGGGCCTATTAACGGTGTCTGCCTCCCCAAGGTGTGCCCCAGGTTTCCTCGCCATTGCTTCGATCTTAATGCTCTCGTTTAGTAGTTGTTGGAAACTACACTGCATTAGGCCTACAAATTGGGTATGGGGTGTAGAGAGATGGTGTGTTCCACTCCAAGGTGTTCCCCAGGTTTCCTCTCCATTGCTTCGATCTTCATGCTCTCGTTTAGTAGTTGTTGGAAACTACACTGCATTAGGCCTACAAATTGGGTATGGGGTGTAGAGAGATGGTGTGTTCCACTCCAAGGTGTTCCCCAGGTTTCCTCTCCATTGCTTCGATCTTCATGCTTTCGTTTAGTAGTTGTTGGAAACTACACTGCATTAGGCCTACAAATTGGGTATGGGGTGTAGAGAGATGGTGTGTTCCACTCCAAGGTGTTCCCCAGGTTTCCTCGCCAATGCTTCGATCTTCATGCTCTCGTTTAGTAGTTGTTGGAAACTACACTGCATTAGGCCTACAAATTGGGTATGGGGTGTAGAGAGATGGTGTGTTCCACTCCAAGGTGTTCCCCAGGTTTCCTCTCCATTGCTTCGATCTTCATGCTCTCGTTTAGTAGTTGTTGGAAACTACACTGCATTAGGCCTACAAATTGGGTATGGGGTGTAGAGAGATGGTGTGTTACACTCCAAGGTGTTCCCCAGGTTTCCTCGCCAATGCTTCGATCTTCATGCTCTCGTTTAGAAGTTGTTGGAAACTACACTGCATTAGGCCTACAAATTGGGTATGGGGTGTAGAGAGATGGTGTGTTCCACTCCAAGGTGTTCTCCAGGTTGCCTTTCCTGAGCTTCGATCTTCCGGCTCTCGTTTAGTAGTTGTTGGAAACTACACTGCATTAGGCCTACAAATTGGGTATGGGGTGTAGAGAGATGGTGTGTTACACACCAAGGTGTTCCCCAGGTTTCCTCTCCATTGCTTCGATCTTCATGCTCTCGTTTAGTAGTTGTTGGAAACTACGCTGCATTAGGCCTACAAATTGGGTATGGGGTGTAGAGAGATGGTGTGTTCCACTCCAAGGTGTTCCCCAGGTTTCCTGTCCATTGCTTCGATCTTCATGCTCTCGTTTAGTAGTTGTTGGAAACTACACTGCATTAGGCCTACAAATTGGGTATGGGGTGTAGAGAGATGGTGTGTTCCACTCCAAGGTGTTCCCCAGGTTTCGTCCACATTGCTTCGATCTTCCGACTCTCGTTTAGTAGTTGTTGAAAACTACACTGCATTAGGCCTACAAATTGGGTATGGGGTGTAGAGAGATGGTGTGTTACACTCCAAGGTGTTCTCCAGGTTGCCTTTCCTGAACTTCTGTCTTCAGGCTTTTATTAAATTGTGGTTAAATGGAACAACTGCATTTGGCGTACTAGTTGGTTTGGGGCCTACTATCGGTGTCTGCCGCTCCTTGCTGTTCTCCTGGTTTCCTGTCCTGAAATTCCATTTTCAGGCTCTCGTTAAGTAGTTGTTAATGTTAGACTGCATTTGGCCTACTAGTTGGGTTGGGGCCTACTATCGGTGTCTGCCACTCCTTGCTGTTCTCCTCCACTGAACAAAGCTGTGCCGCCTGTTTACTACGGTTGCCAATTTTGAACTGCATTTCAACTACTTACTGATTTGGGCCTACTCTCTGTGTCAGCCTCTCATTCCAGTTGTCCTCCACTGCAATGCCCCCTGGTTAGTCCTGTGTTACCAATTTTGAACTGCATTTAGCCAACTTTATTCTTTGGGCCTATATCTGTGTTTCCTCCTCATCCTGCCCATTGCCCAGCCAGTGATAGATGAGTCTGCTGGTACATTGACCCATAACGCTAAATTCCCCGTGCACGCTACACAGCAAGATTGTGACCCTGCTGAAAGTCAGGTTCCTCTTCCCGCATACCATACCACCTTACACGGGGACAAAGAGGAAGGTGCAGATGAAAGTGCAGGTTCCTTCATCAGGTGAGGGGAGGAATACTAGTTGGCGACGTCACTCGCACAGGGCCTCTCATAGTACGCAAAAGTGTTGCTGCCGGTGGGAGGCGCCCCCGCCGTGCAAACACACCGCTGTACTTTGAGGGGCCCTGTGCCAGTGCCAATGCCAACGAGTGGGCCCTCCCCTGCTTGCTCAGGATCACAGCACTTGCAAAGTTGAAATACTTACCTCTCCCTGCTCCACTGCCGTGACGTGGTCCAGATTTACTGGGCCCACTAATTACTTGAACCAGCCCTACCCCCCACAACTTTAGCCAAATGACCCCAATTTCAAATGCCTTCCAATTATTATAAGCTAAATTACGATTGACAAGCTTCTGTAACAAGAATGGATGTTTTTGCCATTAAAATGGGCAGTGTAGTGTTGTGAATTCTGTGGCTGAATTCACTCCTGTGGTCACAAGTGGTACTGCAGCTTCTGAGCTTCCTCCCTCAGGTGTTCTGGTGAGCTCGTTAACTGCTTCATTACTTAACTCCGCCTGATGCTGCTATCCTTGCTCCTTGTCAATGTTTCAGTGTTGGATCTGAGCTTCTCCTGATTGTTCCTGTGACCTGCTGCTCTGTATAGCTAAGTGCTTTTGCTTTTTTGTTGCTTTTTTTCTGTCCAGCTTGTCTTTTGTTTGCTGGAAGCTCTGAGACGCAAAGGGTGTACCGCCGTGCCGTTAGTTCGGCACGGTGGTTTTTTTTTGCCCCTTTGCGTGGTTTTGCTTTAGGGTTTTTTGTAGACTGCAAAGTTCGCTTTACTGTCCTCGCTCTGTCCTAGAATATCGGGCCCCACTTTGCTGAATCTATTTCATCCCTACGTTTTGTCTTTTCATCTTACTCACAGTCATTACATGTGGGGGGCTGCCTTTTCCTTTGGGGAATTTCTCTGGGGCAAGTCAGGCCTATTTTTCTATCTTCAGGCTAGCTAGTTTCTTAGGCTGTGCCGAGTTGCCTAGGTAGTTGTTAGGCGCAATCCACAGCCGCTTTTAGTTGTGTTTAGGATAGGATCAGGTGTGCAGTCTACAGAGTTTCCACGTCTCAGAGCTCGTTCTTGTATTTTTGGGTATTTGTCAGATCACTGTGTGCGCTCTGATCGCTAAGCACACTGTGTTTCTGGATTGCCTTCATAACACCTGTCATTAGTAAACATAACAGTACAAGGAGCCCAACTAATGATTCTCAATAGAGGGAAAGAAAAAGTTCTGACATCATTTTTTTTTTTTTTTTTTCTGCTCTGTGTTCACTTTTTTTTTTCCCCTAGACATTTGGGTGATTCTGGACACAGGTGTGGACATGGATATTCAGGGTCTGTGCTCTTCAATGGATAATCTCGTTATAAATGTACAAAAAATTCAAGATACTATTGATCAGAAATCTATGTTAGAACCAAGAATTCCTATTCCTGATTTGTTTTTTGGAGATAGAACTAAGTTTCTAAGTTTCAAAAATAATTGTAAGCTATTTCTGGCCTTGAAACCTCATTCTTCTGGTAATCCTATTCAACAGGTTTTGATTACTATTTCTTTTTTGCGCGGCGACCCTCAAGACTGGGCATTTTCTCTTGCGCCAGGAGACCCTGCATTGAGTAGTGTCGATGCGTTTTTCCTGGCGCTCGGATTGCTGTACGATGAGCCTAATTCAGTGGATCAGGCTGAGAAAAATTTGCTGGCTTTGTGCCAGGGTCAGGATGATATAGAAGTATATTGTCAGAAATTTAGGAAATGGTCAGTACTCACTCAGTGGAATGAATCTGCGCTGGCAGCTTTGTTCAGAAAGGGTGTCTCTGAGGCTCTTAAGGATGTCAAGGTGGGATTTCCTATGCCTGCTGGTTTGAATGAGTCTTTGTCTTTGGCCATTCAGATCGGTCGACGCTTGCGCGAGCGTAAATCTGTGCACCATTTGGCGGTACTGCCTGAGGTTAAACCTGAGCCTATGCAGTGCGATAGGACTATGACTAGAGCTGAACGGCAGGAATACAGACGTCTGAATGGTCTGTGTTTCTACTGTGGTGATTCCACTCATGCTATTTCTGATTGTCCTAAGCGCACTAAGCGGTCCGCTAGGTCTGCCGTCATTGGTACTGTACAGTCCAAATTCCTTCTGTCCATTACCTTGATATGCTCTTTGTCGTCGTTTTCTGTCATGGCGTTTGTGGATTCGGGCGCTGCCCTGAATCTGATGGATTTGGATTATGCTAAACGTTGTGGGTTTTTCTTGGAGCCTTTGCGGTGTCCTATTCCATTGAGAGGAATTGATGCTACACCTTTGGCCAAGAATAAACCTCAATACTGGGCCCAGCTGACCATGTGCATGGCTCCTGCACATCAGGAAGTTATTCGCTTTCTGGTGTTGCATAATCTGCATGATGTGGTCGTGTTGGGGTTGCCATGGCTACAAACCCATAATCCAGTATTGGATTGGAATTCCATGTCGGTATCCAGCTGGGGTTGTCAGGGGGTACATGGTGATGTTCCATTTTTGTCGATTTCGTCATCCACCCCTTCTGAGGTCCCAGAGTTCTTGTCTGATTATCAGGATGTATTTGAAGAGCCCAAGTCCGATGCTCTACCTCCGCATAGGGATTGTGATTGTGCTATCAATTTGATTCCTGGTAGTAAATTCCCTAAAGGTCGATTATTTAATTTATCCGTGCCCGAACACGCCGCTATGCGCAGTTATGTGAAGGAATCCCTGGAGAAGGGACATATTCGCCCATCGTCATCACCACTGGGAGCAGGGTTCTTCTTTGTAGCCAAGAAGGATGGTTCGCTGAGACCGTGTATTGATTACCGCCTTCTTAATAAGATCACTGTTAAATTTCAGTATCCCTTGCCATTGTTATCTGACTTGTTTGCTCGGATTAAGGGGGCTAGTTGGTTCACTAAGATAGATCTTCGTGGTGCGTATAATCTGGTGAGAATCAGGCAAGGAGATGAATGGAAAACTGCATTCAATACGCCCGAGGGTCATTTTGAGTATCTAGTGATGCCGTTCGGACTTGCCAATGCTCCATCTGTGTTTCAGTCTTTTATGCATGACATCTTCCGTGAGTATCTGGATAAATTCCTGATTGTTTACTTGGATGACATTTTGATCTTCTCAGATGATTGGGAGTCTCATGTGAAGCAGGTCAGAATGGTTTTTCAGGTCCTGCGTGCTAACTCTTTGTTTGTGAAGGGATCAAAGTGTCTCTTCGGTATGCAGAAAGTTTCATTTTTGGGGTTCATCTTTACCCCTTCTACTATCGAGATGGATCCAGTTAAGGTCCAAGCCATCCAGGATTGGATTCAGCCGACATCTCTGAAAAGTCTGCAAAAGTTCCTGGGCTTTGCTAATTTTTATCGTCGCTTCATCTGTAATTTTTCTAGCATTGCCAAACCATTGACCGATTTGACCAAGAAGGGTGCTGATTTGGTTAATTGGTCTTCTGCTGCTGTGGAAGCTTTTCAGGAGTTGAAGCGTCGTTTTTGTTCTGCCCCTGTGTTGTGTCAGCCAGATGTTTCTCTTCCGTTCCAGGTCGAGGTTGATGCTTCTGAGATTGGAGCAGGGGCGGTTTTGTCACAGAGAGGTTCTGATTGCTCAGTGATGAAACCATGTGCTTTCTTTTCCAGGAAGTTTTCGCCCGCTGAGCGTAATTATGATGTGGGCAATCGAGAGTTGCTGGCCATGAAGTGGGCATTCGAGGAGTGGCGTCATTGGCTTGAAGGAGCTAAGCATCGCGTGGTGGTATTGACTGATCATAAGAACTTGACTTATCTCGAGTCTGCCAAGCGCTTGAATCCTAGACAGGCCCGTTGGTCGTTATTTTTTGCCCGCTTCGACTTTGTGATTTCGTACCTTCCGGGCTCTAAAAATGTGAAGGCGGATGCTCTGTCTAGGAGTTTTGTGCCCGACTCTCCGGGTTTATCTGAGCCAGCGGGTATCCTCAAGGAAGGAGTCATTGTGTCTGCCATCTCCCCTGATTTGCGGCGGGTGCTGCAAAAATTTCAGGCGAATAAACCTGATCGTTGTCCAGCAGAGAAACTGTTCGTCCCTGATAGGTGGACTAATAAACTTATCTCTGAACTTCATTGTTCGGTGTTGGCTGGTCATCCTGGAATCTTTGGTACCAGAGAGTTAGTGGCTAGATCCTTCTGGTGGCCATCTCTGTCACGGGATGTACGTACTTTTGTGCAGTCCTGTGGGATTTGTGCTAGGGCTAAGCCCTGCTGTTCTCGTGCCAGTGGGTTGCTTTTGCCCTTGCCGGTCCCAAAGAGGCCTTGGACACATATTTCGATGGATTTCATTTCTGACCTTCCCGTTTCTCAAAAGATGTCAGTCATTTGGGTGGTCTGTGATCGCTTTTCTAAAATGGTCCATCTGGTGCCCTTGGCTAAATTGCCTTCCTCCTCTGATTTGGTACCTTTGTTCTTTCAGCATGTGGTTCGGTTGCATGGCATTCCTGAGAATATTGTTTCTGACAGAGGTTCCCAGTTTGTTTCAAGGTTCTGGCGAGCCTTTTGTGGTAGGATGGGCATTGACCTATCCTTTTCCTCGGCTTTCCATCCTCAGACTAATGGCCAGACCGAACGAACCAATCAGACCTTGGAAACATATCTGAGATGTTTTGTTTCTGCAGACCAGGATGATTGGGTGTCCTTTTTGCCGTTGGCTGAGTTCGCCCTTAATAATCGGGCCAGCTCGGCTACCTTGGTTTCTCCATTTTTTTGCAATTCTGGGTTCCATCCTCGTTTCTCTTCAGGACAGGTTGAGTCTTCGGACTGTCCTGGTGTGGATTCTGTGGTGGATAGGTTGCAGCAGATCTGGACTCAGGTAGTGGACAATTTGATCTTGTCCCAGGAGAAAGCTCAACTTTTCGCTAATCGCAGACGCCGTGTGGGTCCCGACTTCGTGCTGGGGATCTGGTTTGGTTATCTTCTCGTCATATTCCTATGAAGGTTTTCTCTCCTAAATTTAAACCTCGTTTTATTGGTCCGTATAGGATTTCTGAGGTTCTCAATCCTGTGTCTTTTCGTTTGACCCTCCCAGACTCCTTTTCCATACATAATGTATTCCATAGGTCGTTGTTGCGGAGATACGTGGCACCTATGGTTCCATCTGTTGAGCCTCCTGCCCCGGTTTTGGTGGAGGGGGAATTGGAGTATATTGTGGAGAAGATTTTGGATTCTCGTGTTTCTAGACGGAAACTCCAGTATCTGGTTAACCCTCCGTCACATACAATATTCGGACTAACGAGTTCACATACAATGTGCCTGTCAGGCGCCTGCTGGAAAAATACCTATAATATCTAATGTTTGCAATTTCAGTGCTCTAAAAGTGATCAGTGACCTTCATAGGGATGTAATAAAAGAGACTACACATAATCAGTTGCAAAAAAAAACATTTACTTAACATAAAACTAATAACTATGAAATACAAACTTTTCAAAACTCCCGCCAAATAGTCCCCAATTCGACTCTCTCAAAAAAATGTACAAAGAAAATTTTTGAACACAAACTTAATTTTAAGGTACCTTAAGTACTATTAAAAACATATTCATTCAGAAGTAGATGCTGAGGTTTCCCCAGAAAAGTCACACTTGCAGAGCAAATAGCAAGAATTACACACCATTTTTGCATGTGTCAGGCAAATTGCTTTCTGACATTTGAGACATTCATAATTTGAAAGCCTTCTGGTTCCACTTTCCGTTTGGCAGGTGGTGCATCTCCTTCTTTTGTGAGGTGGTGCAGATGGTGACTTTTCACCATCATCTTCTGGGCAGAACCTTTTGAGCTGAACTTGAAGGCGAGAGGGGATACCGATTGTTTTCACGCTTCTCCTGCGTAGCTCTCCAAGTAGTAGTTCATGGGCCAATTTTTTCAGATACAATCGTCTACGGAGTGGTTCAAGCTTGTTTTCAAGATAAATTACTTGTGAATTTATACCACCCAAATTCAACATAGCAAAAAATATGACCATTGGCCAGCGTTTGATGTTTCTGCTGACGTTGAAAGTGGAGCACATCTGATCTGCTGTATCCACACCCCCTTTGGTGGCATTGTAAAATGTAATTATCTCCGTTTTTTTTTCTGCCCCAGTCCCAGGATCGATGGCAGCATCATCATGAAGTGTTGATAGAAGAAGTACGATTTTTTTTGGCATGTGGTACATAGGAAACTAAAGCCTTTCCATTATGGAATGCAAACATACTGCTGTACTGTTGTCTCTCTTTCACACTTACAAACTGTGGCGGCAATTCCCTTTTGTTTTTTCTTACAGTTCCCACATATGACAGCTTCTGAATTTTCAGATAATCAATCAGATCACAACTTGTAAACCAATTGTCAGCTGTAATATTGCGACCCGATCCAAATAAGGGTTCAGCCAGTCTTTTTACAACATCAATGGGTTTGTTGCTCACACAGTAAGGACCTTCTGGTTGTTTTCCTGCATAAACTTCCAGGTTGTAAGTGTAGGTCTTACTGGCATCAACAAGGGCATAAATTTTTATTCCATATTTGTTTGGCTTTGATGGAATATATTGACGAAAGGCACATCTACCACGAAAACCAGGGAGCATTTCGTCAATAGTGAGATTCTCTCCAGGGTAATAACTTTGTTTACAGTTTACAACAAATCTTTGAAATATATCACGAATTGGAGCAAGTCGGTCATGTGTTTTGCGTTCGGTTCGGGTAGTTCTGTCGTCAAACCGAAGGCAACGAATTAGAATCTTGAATCTGTTTATGGACATAACAAGGCTAAATTTTTCAACTCCATCCCCATCTTTACCCCAAAGTTCCTCCAAACTTTGTCTATTTGCCCTATAAGCTCCTGCAAGGTACAGTAATCCAAAAAAAGCACGCAGTTCTATTTCATCTGTGGGCTTGATGGTTCTGTTGCAGATGTACTTGTCCTTTATAATGTCTATATATTGGTTGGTATATGTGACAATAGAGTCCAGAATGTCATCTGTAAATATACTGTTCCAGCATTCAACTGCAGTTTTTGCATTACGTGCAGTTCCTATTACTGCAGGAAGGTGAGTAATAATGTTTAAAGGTTCCCTACGTTTTTTCTGGAATGGCTTCTTGTTCCATTTAGTATTTTTATCTTTTCCAATATAATATGATCCAACTTCTTCATCCTCACCACTGTCACCATCTTGCTCTGTTTCAGAATCCAGGACACATTCTTCCACCTCATCATGAGAATCAATCTCACTTTCCTCTCCTAAATCCTCATTCAGTGTGAGGTCTCTATCATCTAACAGCATGTTTGTTACTTCCTCAACATCAAGTTGTTTGGATAAATTGTACATTTTCCTCTCCATTTCAGCAGATAATCTGAAGCAAGAGAAGGAATATGTTAGGGAACTACTGTATATGCCTGAGCAGCACACTTTCTTTTATAAAATCTCCCTTATTTCTATGAAATATCCTCACATTTTGTGCTATACATTCATAAAACAAGCTAAATAAACTATTGTGATGAATAAAAACATAAAATACCAACCTTACTGAATGTGACGTATTCACATACAATGAGCCTGAGAGATCTGTGCAGCTATATCCTCTCCCCTGAAGCTCTGAAATCCAACTGTGATATCAGGTTTCACAGACCTTCAAGAGACAGGAGACTACCTGGAGGGAGGGGGTTTCCTCACAATCTGGTGAGGAAGGAGAAATGAAAGTAAAAGAGAAGCGCCTGTCAGATCAGTTGTATGTGACGGAGGGTTAAATGGAAGGGTTATGCTCAGGAAGATAATTCCTGGGTTTTTGCCTCTGATGTTCATGCTTCCGATCTTGTTCGTGCCTTTCATGCGGCTCATCCTGGTCGGCCTGGGGGCTCTGGTGAGGGTTCGGTGACCCCTCCTCAAGGGGGGGGTACTGTTGTGAATTCTGTGGCTGAATTCACTCCTGTGGTCACAAGTGGTACTGCAGCTTCTGAGCTTCCTCCCTCAGGTGTTCTGGTGAGCTCGTTAACTGCTTCATTACTTAACTCCGCCTGATGCTGCTATCCTTGCTCCTTGTCAATGTTTCAGTGTTGGATCTGAGCTTCTCCTGATTGTTCCTGTGACCTGCTGCTCTGTATAGCTAAGTGCTTTTGCTTTTTTGTTGCTTTTTTTCTGTCCAGCTTGTCTTTTGTTTGCTGGAAGCTCTGAGACGCAAAGGGTGTACCGCCGTGCCGTTAGTTCGGCACGGTGGTTTTTTTTTGCCCCTTTGCGTGGTTTTGCTTTAGGGTTTTTTGTAGACTGCAAAGTTCGCTTTACTGTCCTCGCTCTGTCCTAGAATATCGGGCCCCACTTTGCTGAATCTATTTCATCCCTACGTTTTGTCTTTTCATCTTACTCACAGTCATTACATGTGGGGGGCTGCCTTTTCCTTTGGGGAATTTCTCTGGGGCAAGTCAGGCCTATTTTTCTATCTTCAGGCTAGCTAGTTTCTTAGGCTGTGCCGAGTTGCCTAGGTAGTTGTTAGGCGCAATCCACAGCCGCTTTTAGTTGTGTTTAGGATAGGATCAGGTGTGCAGTCTACACAGTTTCCACGTCTCAGAGCTCGTTCTTGTATTTTTTGGGTATTTGTCAGATCACTGTGTGCGCTCTGATCGCTAAGCACACTGTGTTTCTGGATTGCCTTCATAACACCTGTCATTAGCAAACATAACAGTACAAGGAGCCCAACTAATGATTCTCAATAGAGGGAAAGAAAAAGTTCTGACATCATTTTTTTTTTTTTTTTTCTGCTCTGTGTTCACTTTTTTTTTCCCCTAGACATTTGGGTGATTCTGGACACAGGTGTGGACATGGATATTCAGGGTCTGTGCTCTTCAATGGATAATCTCGTTATAAATGTACAAAAAATTCAAGATACTATTGATCAGAAATCTATGTTAGAACCAAGAATTCCTATTCCTGATTTGTTTTTTGGAGATAGAACTAAGTTTCTAAGTTTCAAAAATAATTGTAAGCTATTTCTGGCCTTGAAACCTCATTCTTCTGGTAATCCTATTCAACAGGTTTTGATTACTATTTCTTTTTTGCGCGGCGACCCTCAAGACTGGGCATTTTCTCTTGCGCCAGGAGACCCTGCATTGAGTAGTGTCGATGCGTTTTTCCTGGCGCTCGGATTGCTGTACGATGAGCCTAATTCAGTGGATCAGGCTGAGAAAAATTTGCTGGCTTTGTGCCAGGGTCAGGATGATATAGAAGTATATTGTCAGAAATTTAGGAAATGGTCAGTACTCACTCAGTGGAATGAATCTGCGCTGGCAGCTTTGTTCAGAAAGGGTGTCTCTGAGGCTCTTAAGGATGCCGTTAGTTCGGCACGGTGGTTTTTTTTTTCCCCTTTGCGTGGTTTTGCTTTAAGGTGTTTTGTAGACTGCAAAGTTCGCTTTACTGTCCTCGCTCTGTCCTAGAATATCGGGCCCCACTTTGCTGAATCTATTTCATCCCTACGTTTTGTCTTTTCATCTTACTCACAGTCATTACATGTGGGGGGCTGCCTTTTCCTTTGGGGAATTTCTCTGGGGCAAGTCAGGCCTATTTTTCTATCTTCAGGCTAGCTAGTTTCTTAGGCTGTGCCGAGTTGCCTAGGTAGTTGTTAGGCGCAATCCACAGCCGCTTTTAGTTGTGTTTAGGATAGGATCAGGTGTGCAGTCTACACAGTTTCCACGTCTCAGAGCTCGTTCTTGTATTTTTGGGGTATTTGTCAGATCACTGTGTGCGCTCTGATCGCTAAGCACACTGTGTTTCTGGATTGCCTTCATAACACCTGTCATTAGCAAACATAACAGTGTAGGTGTTTTCCTGGCCTCCACTCACTGCCGACTATGCTCCCCCATTGACTTGCATTGGGTTTCGTGTTTCGGGCGATACCCGACTTTTCGCCATAATCGGCCGATTCCACTCGACTCGACTTCTAAGATAGTCGGGTTTCGCGAAACACGACTCGACTCTAAAAAGGTCAAGGTCGCTCAACCCTAATTACGACCATTATCACACATGACCATGGCTGGTTGTAGGTTCAGTGACGAGAGCTATAGATCTGTCTGGTCTGTTATTCCTTTCAATAACTCTGCAGCGGTGTGCGGTTTGTCTCCTAGTTTCTAAAATGTTATATACCTCAAAATGGTACTGATTTAAAATCAAATTCTCAAAAAATTATTCCCGCCTCATATCCATCATCTGTCAGCAGAAATATAGGGAGGTTCCATGTTACTGGTAACAAGAGATCTGGAAGAGCATAGCAACATGACCCACCAAACCCACTCCTCCCCTTCCTAAAAAAAAAATCCAACTAAATCTGCGTTGTGTGTGCCAAACTGTTTTAGGCTGCTTTCACACATCAGGTTTTTGCCATCAGGCACAATCCGGCGAGTTTAAAAAAAAAACGGATCCGTTTTTTTTTTGCCAGATTTGTTTTTTTCTCATAGAGTTGTACTAGTGCCGGATTGTGCCTGATGGCCACATGTTTCATCCGTTTTTTGCTGGATCTGTCAAAAAAGCTGTTTCCGGCGGACGGAGAAAAAGTACAGAGGAGTGCTTTTTCTGTCCGGCAAAAAGACACCCAGCCACTGATCTGGCGAAAAACATATGGAACTGAGATGTGAAATGATGAATCCGGCCTCCGAGTCCGTTTTTTCATGCATTTCTCCATTGATCATGCACATTTTCCATTCTGGAGTGTCTGTCTCTCTCTCTCCCCGGCCCACCCCTCCCGTGTTAGGCTACTTTCACACTGGCGTTTTTTGCAATATGTCGCAATGCGTCATTTAGGGGAAAAAAACGCATCCTGCAAAGTTGTTTGCAGGATGCGTTTTTGCCCCATAGATTAACATTAGCGACGCATTGCGACGTATTGACACACGTTGCAACGACGGTTGCGCCGTGTTGTGGTGGACCGTCGGGAGCAAAAAACGTTACATGTTTTTTGCTGCCGACGGACCGCTTTTTCCGACCGCGCATGCGGAACTCCGCCCCAACCTCCCCGCACCTTACAATGGGGCAGCGGATGTGCAGGAAAAATGCATCCGCTGCCTCCGTTGTGCCTCCGTTTCACTGCTAGTGTAGGAACCTCGGCCCGACGCACTGCAATGGGCCGAGTCCGACGCTATTGTGAAAGTAGCCTAAATAAGGAAAAAAAAAATGGATCCAGCAAAAAAAAATGGATCCGTTGCAACAGTTTTACACAATTTATAAGTGATCAGGCCGGATCCTGCCTGACGGCAAAAAACTGATGTGTGAAAGTAGCCTTAGACAGTCTTAATAAAACTTAGGCCAGTCATGTCCACAAATTGCGAATGTGACTAGCTCTGTGTGATAGTCCTCACATCTAGTGAGAACAGGAGCTGCCTACTATTTATATGCATGTGCACTGGTACAGTAGTTATATTAGGTCGGTGTGTTTTCTGTGAGCAGTTTGTAGCACAAACGGACAGCACACTTATGTAAAAAACAATCATTTGAATGACCCCTAAACCACAGTTAGCATCCTGATGAATAGCATTGCTATAGAGAGGATAACCCACTGAACAATTTATGGGGTGTGTATCTCATGACGAACAAGCTGGTCACAAAGTATTTGTCACTAATCTGGCATATTTGCAATTTTCTACCTACTGCACGCTTATTTCTGGAAAACACCTAAGGAGTCAAACGATTCACTACATCCATAGATGAACTCCAAGAGGGGTATGGATGGTCCACTAAAGAAGTAATACAGAAGACAGTGCAAAGCCATATGCTCTACATTTTTAACAAATCCAGAAAATAATTGCACAGAAATTCATATAGTGCTTCTACACTTCCGACCCTTGAAGTGTGGCCAAGCAGCAGTTTTTGATCAAGCATGTGGTATTGGCAAACTTAAGAGAAAATGAACCCCATAATTGGTTGTGCAATTATCCCTTGTGAAAATTAAAACTTGAGGTAAATGTAATGTTTCTTTCTCACAGCCCAATGTTATAAAATTCATTGAAGCACGTAAAGGGCGCAAGATGCTCATAACAGCCATAAATGAATTGCATGAGTTATGCAGCTTTTATAAATGGAGGTTTTTCATGTTTTGGTGCAATATTTTGGATATTTACATAAATAACTTAAATCATAATGACCTAAATTCAAAATGAACTTAAAGTGCAATGGTACTGATTAATCAAGACCGGCATTGTTGGTCTTTGATAAGGGGACATGTTGGAGTTAGACACTCTTGATTCATGAAGAGGTGCATGCCTCTTCATGAATCTAGAGCATCTAAAAAGTGGTGTGCACCTCTGTGTGCCACACCAAAAGTCTTACTCAAGTTAGGGACTGGAGTAGAATTTCTGGCGTAGGGAATGCCATAGCTTGTCATTAATTTGATGAGCTGCAGCGTCACACACCGG
Source organism: Ranitomeya imitator (assembly GCF_032444005.1). Taxonomy (NCBI): domain Eukaryota; kingdom Metazoa; phylum Chordata; class Amphibia; order Anura; family Dendrobatidae; genus Ranitomeya; species Ranitomeya imitator. The sequence goes on along the minus strand of NC_091283.1, from coordinate 604,781,189 downwards.
CTGCGTTCCAGTACCACTCCAGCTCTGTCAATTTTATGTGAGCTGGTAGAAACTCAGCGTTGTGCCTAAATTTTGCAACTTTTCAAAGCTTTTATGCCAGAATTCTGGCGTGAAAGCTTTGATGATTTGGGGCCAATGCGTAATGAAAACATCAATCTTAGAATCATTGAGCTACGCATAAGCATTTTAAAGTTATTACCATATAAAGTGACAAGTCAGATTTGAAAAACAATTGGCCCTGTCGGGAAGATGAAACATGTCTTCTGTGGGAAGGGGTTGTCCAGGCTTGGGACAAAAGTCACATAGAGTTACTACAGACTGCCAAATCGGGACTCTGTGTTTTGTGCATGATTCACAAGTATTCCTGATGCAAGCAGATGGTCACGTAACCGCCTGCATGCATTTTCCGTAATTGCAGTCACGAGCCAACTAGACTCTTTATGCACCAGAAATACCAGGTAATGGCGACAGTGTGTGCAAGAGACGCTATCATGATTCAGCAACGTGCAGTCACATACATCAACTGCAGACTTTTGTCCCATGGACAACCACTTTAGGTCTTGTGACAGTGAGACAGTGACATTTTAAAGCCATAGGACAGTCATCATGTGTTAGAATAGGAGGCTCTGTGCATCTGATCAGTGTTGGGGCAAGAGCAGCTGCCAATATAGAGTGGCAAAATGCTGCTGACTGACAGTAGTTTCTCCTGGAAGTATTCCTGACTGACAGTAAATTCTTGGCTAGCCCTTTGGAGATATCTTGTATGCATATGAAAGAACAAAATATGAATTTTTGTATATCTTATTTTAAATTGAGATATTTGTACAGGTTGCTAGTACCACTGTACAGTGATTATCAAGTTACAAATATTCAGTTTGGCACCGACTCCTACACATAGCCTTAGGGTTTGCTCACACTAGCGTATAGTGTATAGGACAGGGGAATGAATTTTTCTCACTTGTCATCCGTGTGCAGTCCATATACAATCCGTTTTTTACTCAGCAGATATTAATCTTTTACATCACCATTTACAGTTTTCTATGGATGCTTTACTGCAGGTTCGTATAACATTGGTCCAAGTGCATTACGATTTTTTATCGTATTACACTGATCTGATTTGTATGCAAGAAGGAATGAGTCCTAAAGGGAATCTGTCAGTAGGATCAGCCTTCTGTCCACATGTGCACTCAGGTCATAGGAAGCTGAACAAAAATGATGCCTGAAATCTGATGTCTTATTCCAGAGAAATTCTCATTTTTCTTATATGTAAATGAGCTGTTATCTGCATGAAAATCTGCCTCTAGAGATTATTTTAAATAAAAGTGGGCCCTATCAGTGTGATGTGTAATGGCCACGCTCTTCTCTCCTGATCTCACTGCAGAGCTGTGTGTGATTATGCCCTACACATCTGCAGCTTCCATCTCACAGGCAGCAGTGTTGCAATACAGCAGAGCTGTGAGAACTGCAGCTGCTAATATGTTTGCTATAATACAAAGTTCAGTTCTGCTGTACTGTGTTAGTTACATGTCTCACCCTGGTAACTGATGTACTACATTTCCCTATATCTACAGTGGGGCAAAAAAGTATTTAGTCAGTCAGCAATAGTGCAAGTTCCACCACTTAAAAAGATGAGAGGCGTCTGTAATTTACATCATAGGTAGACCTCAACTATGGGAGACAAACTGAGAAAAAAAATCCAGAAAATCACATTGTCTGTTTTTCTAACATTTTATTTGCATATTATGGTGGAAAATAAGTATTTGGTCAGAAACAAACAATCAAGATTTCTGGCTCTCACAGACCTGTAACTTCTTCTTTAAGAGTCTCCTCTTTCCTCCACTCATTACCTGTAGTAATGGCACCTGTTTAAACTTGTTATCAGTATAAAAAGACACCTGTGCACACCCTCAAACAGTCTGACTCCAAACTCCACTATGGTGAAGACCAAAGAGCTGTCAAAGGACACCAGAAACAAAATTGTAGCCCTGCACCAGGCTGGGAAGACTGAATCTGCAATAGCCAACCAGCTTGGAGTGAAGAAATCAACAGTGGGAGCAATAATTAGAAAATGGAAGACATACAAGACCACTGATAATCTCCCTCGATCTGGGGCTCCACGCAAAATTCCACCCCGTGGGGTCAGAATGATCACAAGAACGGTGAGCAAAAATCCCAGAACCACGCGGGGGGACCTAGTGAATGAACTGCAGAGAGCTGGGACCAATGTAACAAGGCCTACCATAAGTAACACACTACGCCACCATGGACTCAGATCCTGCAGTGCCAGACGTGTCCCACTGCTTAAGCCAGTACATGTCCGGGCCCGTCTGACGTTTGCTAGAGAGCATTTGGATGATCCAGAGGAGTTTTGGGAGAATGTCCTATGGTCTGATGAAACCAAACTGGAACTGTTTGGTAGAAACACAACTTGTCGTGTTTGGAGGAAAAAGAATACTGAGTTGCATCCATCAAACACCATACCTACTGTAAAGCATGGTGGTGGAAACATCATGCTTTGGGGCTGTTTCTCTGCAAAGGGGCCAGGACGACTGATCCGGGTACATGAAAGAATGAATGGGGCCATGTATCGTGAGATTTTGAGTGCAAACCTCCTTCCATCAGCAAGGGCATTGAAGATGAAACGTGGCTGGGTCTTTCAACATGACAATGATCCAAAGCACACCGCCAGGGCAACGAAGGAGTGGCTTCGTAAGAAGCATTTCAAGGTCCTGGAGTGGCCTAGCCAGTCTCCAGATCTCAACCCTATAGAAAACCTTTGGAGGGAGTTGAAAGTCCGTGTTGCCAAGCGAAAAGCCAAAAACATCACTGCTCTAGAGGAGATCTGCATGGAGGAATGGGCCAACATACCAACAACAGTGTGTGGCAACCTTGTGAAGACTTACAGAAAACGTTTGACCTCTGTCATTGCCAACTAAGGATATATTACAAAGTATTGAGATGAAATTTTGTTTCTGACCAAATACTTATTTTCTACCATAATATGCAAATAAAATGTTAAAAAAACAGACAATGTGATTTTCTGGGTTTTTTTTTCTCAGTTTGTCTCCCATAGTTGATGTCTACCTATGATGTAAATTACAGACGCCTCTCATCTTTTTAAGTGGTGGAACTTGCACTATTGCTGACTGACTAAATACTTTTTTGCCCCACTGTATATATGAATAATAAATCTAGTATTAAATCTTTTTCTATAGTTCTATTCTGTGAAAGAGGAGCTACATAGAGTGAGAATGGAGCTACAATTAGCCCAAAGCTGGACAACCCGTGACCAGTGTGAAGAAGAGTTGCAAGTTCTTCAAAAAGAAAACAAGACACTAAAAGAGAACTTGGAAAGACAGACTAGATTGGTGAGAAACTAGTTATAAGTTCTGTACATATGAATTATGAACAGTATCATATTTTTTGGCCTAAAGACACTTTGTTTATCAGAATAAACGCTTAAAAGAATGCCAATGGTTTAGGGTACATCCCTATGATCAGGAAGAGCAGCATTTTGGACGCAACTCACCTGTACTGCATCAAAAGCGCTGCGTTCTACATTACAAGCACAGTGGATGGGGTTTATAGAAATCCCACGTCCACTGCGCATCTTTTCCAAATCGATACTTGCTCTAACTAAATGAAGATTGCCACTTAGAATTCCTATTGAAAATAATAATAAACTTGCCAATGCATGAGCAATGAGAAAGGAGAGTGATTTAGTTGTACTTGTATGCAATCATGCTTTGATCCTAGTAGTTTAAAGGGAACCTGTCACCAAAGGCGTTTTTAACTAAAAGAGCCACCTTGTGCTGAACTATTGCTGCATTCTGTCAAGGTGGCTCTTTTAGTGAACAAGGGAAGAAAGACACTACATAAATGCGTGCACACCTGCAATATATAGATAATAAAATCCAACTTTATTGTGTAGAAGCAAAGGACATACAAAATATAAAACCAATTAAAACCTGATCCATAAGGATCAAACACAAACACACCATTCCCCCATGTGATGTTAAACCAGAGAAAGGCAAAAAATGGATACTAGTACAATAACTATATATATATATATATATATATATATATATATATATATATATATATCAGTACAAAAAAGTTAAATACAATACAAGGTATACATTTAAGCCTGAGAAAAAATAACTGGTATTAACCATGTATATACATACACCCACCAGGAGTGGCAACAAACAGGGCGTCCCCAGAGTTGTCACAGACCAACCGCACCAAACCCCGTGCTATTCAATAGTCACTGGATATAAGCCAAGATGAAAGCCCAATATACAGCAGCACAGGGGGTGCTTGCAAGGGTGAGATAGAAAACGGTATCAAGCCAAAGGCTGAATATACCTGCTGTGAGAACACAGCTTGATGGCAACTTATTGCTAATGAGGCCAAGCTATATGTAGAATATGCTCACAAAGAGTGGAGATCCAGAGAAATGGATCAGCGCGGACACCGGAAGAAAAAACCCCATGCTGGTAGGTAAGTGGGAGATGGAGGAGATGGTGTGGGAGAATCCCACGCGTATCGCTGCAGCTAGGCAGCTTCGTCAGGGTGGCTCTTTTAGCTCTGGTCCCTGCCAACGCTGCAATAATCGCTTTTATAATGTGCCCCCTCATACCTCGAATTACACCTGGGGGCAGGTCTTTCCCCCTAACACAGACGCACCACAGCTGTCACTCAGGGCCTCTGCGTGCCAGGCGTCGCCTCTTCTTGCTTCATTAGCGTCCCTGGTGACTGCGCTGTAAGTTCGAAGGGCAGCGCAACTGCGCATGCCCGAAAAAAACTAACAGCACAGGTACCGGGAACGCTAATGAAGGAAGAGGAGGCGGCGCCCGGCACGCAGAGGCCTTGAGTGACAGCTGTGGTGCGTCTGTGTCAGGGGGAAAAGACCTGCCCCCAGGTCTAATTCGAGGTATGAGGGGGCACATTATAAAAGCGATTATTGCAGCGTTGGCAGGGACCAGAACTAAAAGATCCACAAATGGTGTGTCCTCAAAATGGTGCTAATAAAAACTACAACCTATCCCAAAAATAATACAATTCTTAATTGCGCAAATGTGATAAAACATTAAACACATTGCAATATTTTATAGTTTATCCTGCAGGATATGACAGGGAGAATTATCTTTATTTTTATTCTTTTATTTCAAAAGATGAATTTTCAAAAAAAACCTTCTATTGGCCAAGCATCTTATGTTTGTGTAAAAATGGACCTCCTTAGTTGTTTGAGCCCCATAGCAGCTTGCTATTACTGCTGCACTGGTAGTTATACCCATTAGTACGGTATATTAGCAAATGTATTAACAACTCTGCCTATATCAGTTACAGTACTATTTCTATCTTCTCAGTTTTGCTTTCTCGTGCTGCTTTCTTTATTATTGTGTATTTTAGTCAATTTAATTACCTTTTTAAAGATTTTATTGAAGGGGCTCTATGCATTATTAGTTATTCCTGATGAAATGGAAACCTTACTGATTGCTGTTGTTTGGATGGCTATAAAATCCCTCCCTGAACTCAATAAGGGGCTCCATCTGAATTAAACCATGTTCACATGTCCAGTAATCATCAGTTGAAACAGATCCAGCAGCAATCTGTTAACAATCTTTTTTGTCTAGCTAAAAAATTATTTCAACTGGATATAGGTTTTTTTGCCATTGAAGTCTATGAGAAGTTGATCAGTTAGGCTACTTTCACACATCAGGTTTTTTGTTTCAGGCTAAATCCGGCGAATGTTGGAAAAACTGGTATCCGGCGCAGATTGTGAAAAACTGATGTGACGGATCCGGTTTTTTGACGGATCCGGTTAGCCTATCTAGATTATTGGATAAAATAAAATTGGAGCATGCTCAGTTAAAAAAACGGATCAGGCCGCCGGATCCTGCTTTTTCTGGATCCGGCACCTTCCGGCTCCCATAGGCTTCTATTCTAGCAAACAGCTGGAAGCGCCGGATTCGGTGCTTCAGGCTTTTTCGCCGGAGACAAAAAACGTTACAGTAGATGTTTTTTCAAGACGCCGGAATCGAATGTTCGCCGGATCCGGAAAAAAAACAGAAGAAACGCTGGGCCATCCGGCGCAATCCTGCGCTAATACAAGTCAATTGGGGGAAAAACCGGTCCCGGTTTTTATTTTTTGCGGTTCCGGTTTTTTTCCAAAGAGCCAGATTTAGCCTCAAACAAAAAACCTGATGTGTGAAAGTAGCCTTAAATAGCCATCAGTTTTTCTTTCATTTGAAAAGGATTCTTATTTAGCTCACTGGATCAGTTTCAATTGGGACAAAACTGATTGCTATTTAACTAATCAGTCTCAATGGATTCAGTGGAAATCAGGTTTTTTTTAGCTGGACAAACAAGTTGTTAACAAATTGCTGCTGGATCCATTCTAAATGATGATTACTGAACATGTGAAAGTAGCGTTAAACAGCATCTGCATCTCCAACCCATTTATTGTTTATGGGACTGCCGAGATAGCAGAGTATAAAGTTGATGAGAAATTAAAAAAAAAAAAGATTAACTGATGCAGCACCACAAGTTATTTACAAAGTACATAATCTGTAATCTTCCTTCATCCTTGACATTCAGGTGTAAGGCCTGCCATGCACATTAAATGGCTGCTGGATGAAAGATGGTTCAGCCAATAGCTCAACTAGCAGCCATCTTACCTGTCTCTTCCATACACAGAAGAGCTCATCCATCCGAGTGCTCCTGTGCTCTCCATGATTTTGGAGACGGCTTATCTCTGGGAGACAATACGATCATCAATCCGAAATCGGCATGTCAGATTGATACCTCTGGCGCTCCCATACACGTTAATGGAATTTTTTAGCCTGATGTTGCTGAGATGAGCCTAATAATGTTTGACCTCTAGTCTACGCAACACAATCCCCACAGACTGTGTCTAATTATGAGAGAAAAGCAAATTGATTTGGTGGAAATAATATTTGTTCTGAATTGATAGGAATTTGGTAAACCTGGTGAATCTGAACAATTTGTGATTCTCTTAGCTCTAACTGACAAAATGGCTGTCTCCATCTTACACATTGCAGAAGATTTCATCAGTCGGAGAAAGCTCACATGACCACGAGCACAGGCAGGCTGGCTTCCCCATTGTGCCTAGCAGTGATCACATAGCATAGCAAATCCTATTTACTGCTTTATTTTCCTCTGCTAGTTTGATCCTGTTGATATAAGAGTTAGGGTATGTGCACATGACACCTTTTCCAGGCGAATTCCACCAAACACCATAAAAAATGAACATATACACAGTAATGTCAAAACAACTTGCTTCCCATATATTCTGGCTTTTGTATCTTCTTCTAAGCATTTCAGGCTTTAAAAACTGTGAAGCAGCTAAAGAAGTGACCAATCTATTCTTTTGGTGACTCAAAAGAGACGTTTAAGGGAAAACATAACCGGCGTTTTCCTGTACCGTCTTCTGCATAAACAATGTGGGTATGCCGATGTCTAAAAGACATTATGTGTATATATATACCCTAAAGGTAAGTTGACAAATACTGTTTTTCTTATGTTTTGCTGTGATTTAAAAAAAAAAAAAATAGCCTAAAATGTTACTATAAACATGCATGCATTCAGTCGGGCACAAAAGGCATAAAAGTTACAACATTTTAAACATATGGTTAAAAATACCATACAAAATAGTCATTATTTAAGTAGTCAAAGTAACATGAGAATGCTTTTTTTCTAAATTCCCTATTTCTTTGCTGATTATTTTGCATTAAGGTGGACGGACAAAAACCGTCTTCAGATGAGACATTACCAGATTCAGAAGTGTTAATGGCTCAGCTAAGGACAGCCCGAAAGAAAATTGCCACTGTTGAGGCATCTGAAAAGCTGGTATGTATATTTATTTGTTCATTCTTTAATACAACTTTCCAGCCCAGAGAATCTCTACATTACTAATTCATAGACACCCCACCGGGTGCACTGATTTTCATCCCCACTGCTGCAGTTCCCAATTGCTCAGGCTACTTCCTGTGTCCAAAATGTCTTCTGCTGTCACATGGGAAGCACAGTGGAAAATAACCACATGTAACCCTTTCCATAAATTAAGCACCAGAAAAAGGTCAGAGAGTATTTATATTAAAAAATCTTACAAAATTTACTAATCAAAAAGAATGAAAATAGAGATCAGGGGATGTTATGAATTATATCTATTCCAAATTAGCAATATTTTATACATATAGTACATAAAAAGTGCACTAGAAAATACCAACAAATATCAAGTCTACATTAAAATGGTCCCATCAGGGGTCCCAATATATAAAAAATGCGGCACAACTACTAAGGCTAGTTACAGCAACAACATCTCCCATATAGGTCCATGCAAATGATCGGTCAAGCCTGAAGTAAAGGGCAGTAATACGTGCTGTATATCTGAGCCAGAGATAAAGTGCAATAGTGCGTACTACGTATGTAAACTATAAGTATTTAAGTGCAAAAATAAACAATGTAACTTACATGAAGTATGGTTGGTAAGTTGTAGATCCCCACCTGCCACCTCAACGCACGTTTCGCCGCTCTTCTGGACGCCTCCTGAAGAAGTTCTATAAACTTCTGACAACATGTATCTGAATTTCCAAGCAATACATTTTGTATTTTTTTCTGAAAAGGAAAAGTCAAAATTTAAAAAAAAAAACAGTGCTTTCAGACCTCAAATAATGCAAAGAAAACAAGTTCATAAACATTTAGAAACAACAATACTAATGTTTTAACTCGGGAAGAATTCAGAAATCAATATTTTGTGGAATAACCATGATTTTTAATCACAGCTTTCATGCGTCTTGGCATGCTTTCCCCCAGTCTTTCACATTGCTTCTGGCGCAAAAATGTAAGCAGTTCTTTGATGGCTTGTGACTATCCATCATCCTCTTGATTACATTCCAGAGGTTTTCAATAGGGTTCAGGTTTGGAGATTGGGCTGCCCATGACAGGGTTTTGATGTGATGGTCTCTTAATTTTTGCCAGAGCTGTATATACTGTAATATCTGTTCTAAAGGTCACATGGAACTAACCAAATTGCATGTTAAGTTGCGCTTTCTCATTCAAATGTCCATATTTTGGTTAGTATTTTTCAACACCATACAGTATAAGCAGTGGATGTACTTATTTTTTCACATAATTTACACATAATAACTCTACAAGAAAATTTCTTATTCCTCTTGGTCCTAGATCATGATAGTGATTTTTTCTCAGTATTAAGAGAGAAGTACTATGAGAGAACTAATGGTTTGGATTGTCCAAGTGATAATATCATGGAAATTGTATTTTTTTAGTGGAAAGAGGAAAAAGAGACGATGCTGCAAAACTATCGACATTTACAGGATAATAATGACATTTTGAAGAAAAAAACTGACGCATTCCATGATCAAGTGTCTGAACTCCAGAAGGAGCGTGACCAGGTAGCACAATGTAAAAAAGATCTACTCTACTAAGTTATCTGACCTTTAAATTAAAAATACAGCCGAAAAAAATAGAACCATTTAAATTTAAAAATGTTTGCATATAATTTTCTTACTACCTTTGGATCAACTTTGAAGCAACTACTATTCTGGCTAGGTGTTTTCTGTTGGTAAACTTTCTTTGCACTCTTTCATTTGCAGGCATACAGAGCTAGAGACATGGTTCAAGCTGAGATTTCGCAATTTTTGAATGAGAAGGATTCACTAAGAGAACAAGTTATGCATCTTACTGAATCTAATTCGGAACTCAAACAGGAGATTCGAAGTTTGGAGGCAACTCTACAGATCTGGATGGTAAGATGAGATTTGGTCATGCAAAGCGGGTCCATTTTTATGCGTGGCTTTTTTATCTCAATCACTACTTCACATCTGAGAGTAGCACAGTGACTGACACAGATAGGGTTACATTTAAACAGGTTTACTCAAGGTGATGCAGGCACTCATAATGGCTGCACTTTCAATAGAAGAATTCAATAAACAGTTTAAGAACAAAGCAAACAAAGGATGATTAGCCCCTTAACGACCACCGATACGCCTTTTAACATCAGCAGTTATGGGTACTTATTCCTCAGCGCCGCTTTTTATCGGCGCTGAGAAATAAGGTTATCGCGCCCCCCAGCGTCAAGAAATTCTCTGGGTTCTGAGACATGATTTGGGTCGATTTTTACCGAACCCAGTGTTGCAATCACCGTTATTCATGGAATAACGGTGACTGCAAAATAACATCTGATTTCCCAATTAATTTCTCTCTCCTCTGATATGATCTTGTACATCAAAGAGAGAAATTGGGTCCCCCGACCCCCAACCCCCCCCCCCCCCCCCCCCGGGTACCTCTGGTGTCCATGGACCCTACATATAAAATAAAGTATTTATTTTCATTTTTCCATTAGGGTTAGGTTGGGACTAGGGTTAGGGTTGGGGCTAGAGCTAGGGTTACAGTTGGGGCTAGGGTTAGGGTTGGGGTTGTGTTTAGGGTTGTGTTGGGGTTAGGGTTATGGTTAGGGTTATGGTTAGGGTTATGGTTGTGGTTATGGTTGGGATTACGGTTAGGGTTATGGTTAGGGTTATGGTTGTGGTTATGGTTGGGATTACGGTTAGGGATATGTGGGGGTTAGGGTTGTGGTTAGGGTTATGGTTGGGATTAGGGTTACAGGTGTGTTGGGGTTAGGTTTGGAGATAGAATTGGGGGGTTTCCACAGTTTAGGTACATCAGGGGGTCTCCAAATGCGACATGGCGCCCTCCATTAATTCCAGCCAATTTCATCATTCAAAAAGTCAAACAGTGCTCCCTCTGTTCTGAGCCCTGCCATGAGCCCAAACAATGGCTTTCTCCCACATACGGGGTATCAGCGTACTCAGGAGAAATTGCACAACAAGTTTTGTGGTCCATTTTCTCCTGATACCCTTGTTAAAATAAAAAAAATAGTTCCAAAGTAAATTTTTTGTGAAAAACTTAAAATGTTCATCATTGCCTTCCACGTTGCTTTAGTTCTCGTGAAGCACCTGAAGGGTTAATAAACCTTGAGGGGTGCAGTTTTAGAATGGTGTCACTTTTGGGTATTTTCTATCATATTGACCCCCCAAACTCTCTTCAAATGTGAGGTGGTCCCTAATAAAATGGTTTTATAAATTTTGTTGGAAAAATGAGAAATCGCTGGTCAACTTTTAACCCTTATAACGTCCTAACAAAAAAATTAAGTTTCCAAAATTGTGCTGATGTAAAGTAGACATGTGTGAAATGTTATTTATTAAAGGGAACCTGTCACCCCGAAATTCGCGGGTGAGGTAAGCCCACCGGCATCAGGGGCTTATCTACAGCATTCTGTAATGCTGTAGATAAGCCCCCGATGTTACCTGAAAAAGGAGAAAAAGACGTTATAATATACTCACCCAGGGGCGGTCCCGCTGCTGGTCAGGTCAAACGGGCGTCTCCGGTCCGCTGCGGCACCTCCCATCTTCATTACAAGACGTCCTCTTCTGATCTTCAGCCACGGCTCCGGCGCAGGCGTACTTTGCTCTGCCCTGTTGAGGGCAGACAAAGTACTGCAGTGCGCAGGCGCCGGGCCTCTGACCTTTCCGGCGCCTGCGCACTGCAGTACTATCCTCTGCCCTCAACAGGGCAGAGCAAAGTATGCCTGCGCCGGAGCCGTGGCTGAAGATCAGAAGAGGACGTCTTGTAATGAAGATGGGAGGCGCCGCAGCGGACCGGAGACGTCCGTTTGACCTGACCAGCAGCGGGACCGCCCCTGGGTGAGTATAATATAACATCTTTTTCTCCTTTTTCAGGTAACATCGGGGGCTTATCTACAGCATTACAGAATGCTGCAGATAAGCCCCTGATGCCGGTGGGCTTACCTCACCCGCGATTTTCGGGGTGACAGGTTCCCTTTAACTATTTTGTGTGACAGCACTCTCTAATTTAAGGGTACAAAAATTAGGTTTGAAAATTGCAAACTTTCCGATGTTACTGTATTACTCAAGGTCTTTTTATGGTTGACTCAGGCATCCATATGTGCCTGAGTATTCAGGAAGCACAGGTCCTACTATGTACCACATGTTTCTCAGGAGTTAGATTCATCATTCATTTTACTCACCTACAGCCAGTTGCCTAGTTTTCTTTTCTACAAACTCTTGTCTGTTTTTTCCAGCAACCACCAGTATTTCTAATCTCAGACCAGTGAATCCTCTCTCAGCTCTACTGTTTCAAACTACCAGTAAATTGTTCATTTCTGCTATCAAAGTACTTGTTAGCTCATGCGCACTATTAACCATATTCATTCTGCAACTTCTTGTTTGCATACGTCTCTGCTATTAACCATATCCCTGCTGCACGTTCCAGACTGCATGTAATTCACCACAGTTCCTGTATGTGACTGTCCATCAGCATCTAGTACTTTTAGCTTCTTTTGCCCATTTACTGTCCTTCATACCCTGCTATCCTGATCTTCACTGATCCATGTGCTGTCTTTTTCCGTTGCATCAAATGTGCTGGTCCATCCTGCTTACCTAGACCTACGGCTTATAGATGCCACCTTGCCAGGTGAGCCCATAGCACATAGCAGTATTCAGTTATGTAGCAACCACTATGCTGCCGGAGGCTGGTAGTAGGGTTAACTTTGGTATTCCCTGGTGAACATATGTGTGTCACAGCAATATTTGACTCTTTTGAGATGTATTTACATGGGTGCAAGTAGGGCCCACTTATTTGTATATACAGTCATCGTGTTTATAGAGTTGAACAAAATTCTGGACTTTATACAGCTTGCTGTGCGTTAATCAGTTAAATTATAAGATTTATCCTAAATATTTCTTACTCTCTGCCTTTCTCTGACAGATGAGGAAAGACTATGAAGAATCCGCAGAGCAAATATACAGCTGTCAGAAGTTTAAACATCAAAGGCTTGTGCGTATGGATGCAATTTGTCCTTCTGATGATGGTGACAAGGGGTCCTATTGCAGCACATCTGAGGTTTGTTAAATCATTTTGCAATGTAGTTAATGTTTAATTTACCATATATTATCTTTTCAACAGATTAAAGTTTGCTGCAGTATGCAATTCATATCATAAATAACATTGAGATGCTATTCGGCAGCAGAATAACTTCCCTAGTGAATAATCAATGCCATTTACTCAACAATCATATGCATTGTTACTCCTCATTATCATGTTCATCATGTGCACCATAGAATGTCAGCTCTTGACAATTCATTAAAAAGTAGGGGAAAGTATCCAAAAGTGACTATCCTGCTGCGCCTCAATATGAGCCGGACTACAGAGAGAAGGGTGGGGAATGGATTTTTTCTTTTTCTAGACTATTCATTTGTTTAGGTAAGGCTTTCTCCTACTAAAAATGGGTTATGCATAACATATCTGCCTGTGTGTACTAGTATTAGTGCATTAATATTCATCCCCTTTGCACAATAACGTGACAGTCAGAACATAATATGGAAATAATCTTAATAATAAGATCAGCCACCTCATTAGCTGCTTTTATAATTCCTTTCAGTGCTCACCATTAAATGGACCGCTGGCTGTGACAGCCATATATTGACTGTGTCCATAGGTTCTACATAGGATGCCCAGGACGTGAGGAATCCTGCTTATTCCTTCACCTAATCATGCACTCTCGTAGATTATAATGGCAGGCAATCATCCCAGAAAATCAATTACAGAACCGGTAAACTTGTCTGAGCAGTTAATAGGGGATGGAGGAGTATGGGTGCGTCTGAGCAGTCAACAGTCACAGATGGAAAAACAAGAGAAAGATGTAATACCATCAGATATTTTCCTTTGCTACCTTAAGGACCCAGCATGTTAACCATTTGTACTTCACGTGTTATTTTAACCCCTTGGAAACTTGGGCTTAAGCTGAATTTAGACTGAACAATCTTTTCTAAGATATGAACGCATCAAGAATCTTCTAGCAAGAATGCACATATATTGTTATAAGATTGAAAAATGTGTTAGTAATCAATCAGCGTGGGGTATTATCATTCAAATATGATAAATCTGTATAAATATAGTGAAAGACTAGCAACAGCAAATTCCATTTTGACTTGCACTTGGTCATGTCATCTAAGCTTCTTTTTATCATTCTATTTTAGTCTTGGCAGGACCTAGGTTGTCAGACAAACAGTGACATTGGTGGCCGTATTTCTTGCAGTACCCTTCATGATGATTATCTTAATGATCTTTCTAAAAGGTTAGTGGCTCAAACGCATGTAGAAGCAAATGTTACCATTTTTGCCATATCAAAATTAGAATGTAATTAATAATATGAGTGATAATAAAAAGAAAAAGATCCTACCATAATAATGGTCGTCTAATATGTGGAGTGAGGCAGCACCCCCAGTGAAATAAACTTTTAATTTACCCATGGGACGTTTCAGCTCCAATAAGCTTGTCTCAAGATGCAATTAGTTACTTTTGAGAATGATTGTAGACATTTTGGCTCACTGCAGACAGTTCAGAATGGAGAGTTCCCTGCTGGAGCCATGACTTACATCCATTCACAGAACAGTAAAAAGTGGGAAGACATTGATCTGCTAGTGAACTCCAGTGATCCTGAGAAAGGGACTCTGGATCCTGAGAATGTAGATCTGAAGAACCTTGCCTTGAGTAGAGGACAGATGTGTATGCTCAGCCTCTGCTCTATTCATTGTCTATGGGAGTGATGGAAATAGTCCTGTGCTGTATTCAACCTTCCCGCAGACAATGGATGGAGTGAAAGTTGAGCAGACTGCCGCTCCATTCAAAAGGGATTCTACACCCATTCTTGGGATAACGAGCCCTTTTCTTGGGATCGATGGGCATCTCAGTGGTGGAATCCCTAATGCCAGTAAGTTATTTTATGAATAAGGGACAACTTTCTGCAAACTCTACAAACCTACAGTGGCATGTAAAAGTTTGGGCACCCCTGATCAAAATTACTGATATTGTGAACAGTTAAGCAAGTTGAAGATGGAATGATCTTTAAAAGGCCTAAAGTTAAAGATGACACATTTCATTTGTATTTTAGACTAAAAAATATATTTTCTTATTGGACTGATACAAAAGTTTGGGCACTCTGCATGGTTTGTACCTAGTTCAAGTATCACAGCTTGCAAAATGCTTTTTGTTGCCAGACAAGTCTTTCCATTCTTGTTTGAGGGATTTTCATCCATTCTCCCTTGTAATATTCTTCTAGTTCTTTGAGATTCCCCTTAGTCTTGCATGCACTGCTGTTTTGAGTTCTAGCAACAGATTTTCAATGACGCTCAGATCAGGGGACTGTGAGGGCCATTGTAAAACCTTCAGCTTGCACCCTTTGAGGTAGTCTATTATGGATTTTGAAATGTGTTTAGGATCATTATCCATTTACAGAAGCCATCTTCTTTTCAACTTTTCAGCTTTTTTACAGATGATGATATGTTTGCATCAAAAATTTGTTGAAATTTATTTTAATCCATTCTTCCCCCTACCCATGAAATGGTCCCTGTGCCATTGGATGCAGCACCACCCCAAAGCATGATTGATCCACTCCCATGCTTAATGGTTGGTGAGATGTTCTTTTCCTGAAATTCTGTGCCCTTTTTTCTCCACACATACCTTTGATCATTGTGGCCAAAGAGTTCTATTTTAACCTCATTGGTCCACAGGATTTGTTTCCAAAATGCATCAGGCTTGTTGAGATGTTCTTTTGCATACTTCTGACACTGAATTTTATAATGAGGACAAAGGAGAGGTTTTCTTCTGATGACTATTCCATGCAGGCCATTTTTGTGCAGGTGTCTCTGAAAAGTAGAGCAATGTACCACAACCCCTACTGCTAAATCTTTTTAAAGGTATTTTGCAGTGAAGCAGGGGTTCTGATTTGCATCTCTAGTAGTGTTGAGCCACCCCCATAGTGTTCAAGTTCGGTTCAGTTCGTCGAATTGGGGCGTGTTCGACGAATGTTTGTCTAACATTTGATCATCATCGTCGAACCCCATTGAAACCAATGGCACGCAAACACAAACACATACAAACACCATGAAAACATCTTAAAAGGTGTCCAAAAGCTGTCAAACTGCTCAGAAGACACAACAAACACATGGAAAAGTCACAAGTACATATATTGATGCAAAAAGAAAAGAGGTGGAGGAGTAAAAGGAAAATTTGAAATTGGCGAACAGTTCGACTCGAACACCGCTCATCTCTAATCTCTAGAAAATCCTATGAGCAGCTCTCATAGAAATTTTGCATGATCTTTCTGCAGTTTCCTGGCACAAGGTTAGAAGAGGCGTTTTTTTTATAAAGCTGGTTTTGGCTGACAAATACTGATGTAAAATACTGACCAAATACTGCTAGTGTGACGGCAGCCTAAGAGGTCTTTTAAAGTGTGAGTAATTCTGTCATTGTTTTTTTGGGTTTTTTTTTTACATCATTCATTGCGGATTAAGATGATTCTTCAGGTCAGTAGGATTATAGCAATACCCAAATGCTACATTATTTTTTATTTTATTAATTAACAGAAATTTATCATGAAAATCATTTTTTGTTGTGTGACCATTTTTTGAGATCCTGAACTTTTTTATTTTTCTATTGACAGACCTGTTGGGGGGCTTGTTTTTTGGGTGTCAAGCTGTCTGATTTTTTGGTATCATTTTGCTTCACATATTTTTTGATTGTTTTTTGTTGAATTTTATTGGGTGAGCAGCATCAATCAAAAACTGTAATTCCTGCATTTCTTTTTATTGGAAAGTTTTTGGAGGGTATAATAATTTTATATTTTGATAGATCAGACTTTTGAGGATGTAACAGTACTAAATTATTTTTTATTTTTGTATTTCTTTATTTCTGAATTATTTTTTTTTACTATTTTAAATCCAATTTTGGACTGCAGTATTTTGCAGTATATAATGAATTGTACAATATCTTATATAGTTCAGTCACGGGTCAAAACAGATTGCTGCAACAGCAGCCTTCAGTCAGATGCCTTCCATGGCAGCTTAATGGCAACCCAACAGCTTGCTCTGGTTGCTGCTGTTAGCAGCCAGCACACGCAATGTATGGAGTGGGCTCAGTGCCATAAACCGCTCCATACACTTACACCCAACAGGTGCTGTACATGTAGGGCATATTTTGGGAAGGAGTTAGATTTATATATGATTATAATTACAATTGAAATTAATTGCACAAGCAACGGGCAAATCTATTAATATTTTGAATACTGGTCAAAAGTCCCTACTAATAAAAGTTGGTTGCAAGGGTGGACCCATTCAGCTCCGCGTATCATAGTGGGTAAGCAACATTTATTATGTGCAAATATTAAAACTAAACTAATACGATTATAATGTCAAACAAATACAATATAAGAATTGTTGCTGTTCTTCATTTCTTCCACTTACAACAGTTGTTCCAATGAACTTCCTGATCTTCTTGAGACAGAAAGAACAGTGGTAGACTTTGAATATGAACCCGAATACAAGAAAGGTAAACTGGATTGAAAATTTAAAGTGGTTAATTCACTTTGGGGTATGAGTTGGTCAGAAAAATACCCACTCACAAAATCATGACTTGGCACCAGTATTCAACTGTGTACCGTATATACTCGAGTATAAGCCGAGATTTTCAGCCCATTTTTTTGGGCTGAAAGTCCCCCTCTCGGCTTATACTCAAGTCATACCTGGGGGTCGGCAGTGGAGCGGGAGCGGGGGCTGTGTAATTATACTTAACTGCTCCCGGCGCGGTCCCTGGACATCCCTGCTTCTTCCAGCGCTGCAGCTTCTTCCTGTACTGAGCGGTCACATGGTACCGCTCATTACAGAAATGAATATGCGGCTCCACCTCCCATAGGGGTGGAGCCGCATATTCATTACTGTATGAGCGGTAACGGTGACCGCTCAATACAGGAAGATGCAGCGCCGGGGAAGAAGCAGGGACACAGAGTCAGGAGCAGGTAAGTATACGGGGAGGGGAGCGCTGCACGATATTTACCTCTCCTCGTTCCAGTGCGGCTTCGTCTTCAGCGTCCTCTGGCAGTGACGCTCAGGTCAGAGGGCGTGGTGACGTAGTCAGTGCGCGCCCTCTGCTGAACGTCAGTGCTGAGGATGGAGCCGCACGAGGAGCAGGTAAAAGTGCTGGGGGCCTGAGCGACGGAGAGGTGAGTATGTGATTTTTTTTTTATGGCAGCAAAAGCAAATGGGGCAAGTGGCTGTGCGGAGCATCTTATGGGGCCATAACACTTGTGCAGCACTATATGGGGCAAGTGGCTGTGCAGAGCATCTGTATGGGGCCATAACACTTGTGCAGCACTATATGGGGCAAGTGGCTGTGCGGAGCATCTTATGGGGCTGTAACGCTTGTGCAGCACTATAAGGGGCAAGTGGCTGTATGGAGCATCTGTATGGGGCCATAACACTTGTGCAGCACTATATGGGGCAAGTGACTGTACGGAGCATCTTATGGGGCCATAACGCTTGTGCAGCACTATATAGGGCAAATATCTCTATGGAGCATCTTATGGGGCCCTTATTACCCTTTATGCAGGATTATATGGGGCATATTTAATATGGAGCATCTAATGGGGCCCATCAAACTTTATGGAGCATTATATGGGGCTCCTGATTCAATATGGATATTCAAAAATACTTAACCTACTGATGTCTCAATTAATTTTACTTTTATTGGTATATATTTTTACTTTTGAAATTTACTGGTAGCTGCTGCATTTTCCACCCTAGGCTTATACTCGAGTCATTAAGTTTTCCCAGTTTTTTGTGGCAAAATTAGGGGGGTCGGCTTATACTCGGGTCGGCTTGTACTCGAGTATATACTGTAATTATATTTCTATAGCGCCAACATATTCCGCAGCACTTTACATGTTAGAGGGGACTTGTACAGACAATAGACATCACAGCATAACAATAAACACAGATCAAAACAGATATCAAGAGAAATGAGGGCCCTGCTCACAAGCTTACAATCTATGAACCACTAAGCCACCGTGCTGCAGTAAATCAAGATGTTCTGAAAATGTTGTTTCCATTTTTTCAGCATTTGCATATCAAAAACATATCTATCTTGTAATTTCGGCAGTTCATATACACACACATGCTTATGTCTTAGATTCTTCTTGATCAGCAGGATAATGTAAATGCCCCCTACTAAGCTCATTAATATTGATAGTGGCATTAGCCTCCCAAGCCAAACTGGATTGTTAATTGTCTCCAAAAATGATGGAGGAGAAGAATTTTTCACATATTACAGCTTTTATTTCATTGTACATACATTGACTATGTAGCTTGGCTTCTCCAGTACAAAGTGAATTAGCAAACATTAATTCAATTAGTACATGGTAACTTGATGCAGTAATAGTACAATAATTGTTGTCTTTTATTGTAGGTCTTGAACTACTTTCACACTTGAATATAAGTAATAGAAGTTTGGATCTTGGTTACCTTGAAAGGTTTGTAACATTTTTATATTCGTGACTGTCTTGTACTTTTCAAAATAATTATGACAGTGATGAAGAATCTAAACTTTGGGACAGATGGACTAATTTGATTTAATTTTCCAAACAATACAGTGAATAATAATGCCATGCACTTACTAAACAAGGTTGGTTTAACATCCTGTAGGAACAAATCTAAAACAAAAAGGCAAATGAGGAAGTTTCCCTAAAATAATAAAGTTCAACATTAATTTTAGTTAACTTAATATATATAATGAATTAGCAAAGGTCACAACAGTAACTCTGCGTAACATATGGTTTACCTACTGTGCAGCATTTGTCCAACATCCTACTTGCAGTTCTCTGATCGTTGGGGTTGCGAGACTCTGAACCCCACCATTCAGCTTTTACCGATAGCGGCCTGTAATTCTCGGATGCTGCTGGAACACAGCAGCTCAGTTACAACTATAGTGGCTGCATAAGACAGATCTACCCCCTATTCATTTGAATAAGGGGTGGATCTGCAGTACCCAGCTGCTGCCACTATAAAAATGACAGAGCTGTTGAGTTCCAGTAACATCCGAGAACTTTGCTCCACCGCTGGCACTGGTAACAGCTGGTCGGTGGGGTTGTCAGATGTCACACCACCACCAATCCTAAGGATAGGCAATCAATAAAAAATGAATGGCCAATCCTTTAATGAACTTTATTTTTTTTCCCACTAGAGGACTTCACAATACAATGTACGATTGCTTATGTAATACTCAGTATACCAAAGCATTATTTCCTGTCAGTGATAAACCTACAGGCAATCTATTACACTGTGACATTGGTACAGCCTAAAAGAAGCAAAGCAGGGCATCAACAAGGCAAGAGAGGGAGCCTATTTGTTCTTGATGACTACCTAGATGGACCAGACAGTATTGACTGATCTAAAAGTCTAAACACATGGTATCTGAGTTATGATCAGTTCTAGCTGTTGCAGCAGCATGTTAGCTCTACATTACTGCCAGTAACTATTGTCATCTTGTGCAATGCTCCTATGTCAATTCTATCTACTGGGTGTCTCTTATCACTAGGTATTTCATACTGTTATTGAATACTAACAAATAGTGTTGAGCATTCCGATACCGCAAGTATCGGGTATCGGCCGATACTTGCGGTATCGGAATTCCGATACCGAGATCCGATATTTTTGTGATATCGGGTATCGGTATCGGAAGTGTAAAATAAAGAATTAAAATAAAAAATATTGTTATATTCACCTCTCCGGCGGCCCCTGGACATCAGCGGGAGGATCCGGCGTCCGGCACGGCTTCTTTCTTCAAAATGCGCGCCTTCAGGACCTGTGGAATGACGTCCCGGCTTCTGATTGGTCGCGTGCCGCCCATGTGACCGCCACGCGACCAATCAGAAGCCGCGACGTCATTCCTCAGGTCCTAGAAGGCGCTCATTCTAGGACTTTAGCTGAGGAATGACGTCGCGGCTTCTGATTGGTCGCGTGGCGGTCACATGGGCGGCACGCGACCAATCAGAAGCCGGGACGTCATTCCACAGGTCCTGAAGGCGCGCATTTTGAAGAAAGAAGCCGTGCCGGACGCCGGATCCTCCCGCTGATGTCCAGGGGCCGCCGGAGAGGTGAATATAACAATATTTTTTATTTTAATTCTTTATTTTACACTTTAATATGGATCCCAGGGCCTGAAGGAGAGTTTCCTCTCCTTCAGACCCTGGGATCCATGAGGATACATTCCGATACTTGATGTCCCATTGACTTGTATTGGTATCGGATATCGGTATCGGCGATATCCGATATTTTTCGGGTATCGGCCGATACTATCCGATACCGATACTTTCAAGTATCGGACGGTATCGCTCAACACTACTAACAAATGATCTTTATGCAAACATTACCTAAATGGATAAATAATTCCACTGAGAATAAAACATCTGTTATATTTAGAGCAATCTAAAAACTTGGATTGGAAATCATGATAAAAACAGCACCTTATTATTATTATTTATTTATATAGCACCATTAATTCCATGGTGCTGTACATGAGAAGGGGTTACATCAAAATACAAACATCACTTACAGTAAACAAAACTAACAATGACAGACTGGTACAGAGGAGAGAGGACCTTGCCCTTGCGGGCTTACATTCTACAGGATTATGGGGAAGGAGACAGTAGGTCGAGGGTTGCAGTAGCTCCAATGGTGTTGAGGTGGCCGTGTGGTCATTACAGGTTGTAAGCCTCTATGAAGAGGTGGGTTTTCAGGTTTCTTTTGAAGGATCAAAATGTGGTGGATAAACGGACGTGTTGGGGCACAGAATTCCAGAGGATGGGGATATTCGGGAAAAGTCTTGGAGGCGAATGGGTGAGGAGCGAATAAGTGTGGAGGAGAGGAGGAGGTCTTGGGAGGACCAGAGATTATGTCAGGGAAGATATTTAGAGATTAGTTTGGAAATATACG
Organism: Ranitomeya imitator; assembly: GCF_032444005.1. Taxonomy (NCBI): domain Eukaryota; kingdom Metazoa; phylum Chordata; class Amphibia; order Anura; family Dendrobatidae; genus Ranitomeya; species Ranitomeya imitator. Next base: position 604,759,299 of record NC_091283.1, on the reverse strand, counting down.
GTGGAGAAAGGTTATAGATTAGTGATGAGCGAATATACTCGTTACTCGAGATTTCCCGAGCACACTCGGATGTCATCCGAGTATTTTTTAGTGCTCGGAGATTTAGTTTTTATTGACGCAGCTGAATGTTTTACATCTGTTAGCCAGCATAAGTACATGTGGGGGTTGCCTGGTTGCTAGGGAATCCCCACATGTACTTATGCTGGCTAACAGATGTAAAACATTCAGCTGCAGCAATAAAAACTAAATCTCCAAGCACTAAAAAATACTCGGAGGACACCCGAGCGTGCTCGGAAATCTCGAGTAACGAGTATATTCGCTCATCACTATTATGGATGGCTTTGTAGGTCAGTGTTAGTACTGGATATGCTGGGAAATTGGGAGCCAGTGAAGGGATTTGCAAAGAGGGGAAGCAGGAGTGTAGCGAGGAGAGAGATTAATTAGTCGGGCAGCAGAGTTAAGGACAGACTAGAGGGGTGCGAGAGTGTTAGAAGGTAGGCCACCAAATAAGTTGTTACAGTATTTGAGGCAGGAGATGATTAGGGCATGCACAAGCATTTTGGTAGAGTGAGGGCTGAGGAAAGGATGGATTCTGGAAATATTTTTGAGCTGGAGGCGACAGGAGGTGGCGAGAGCTTGGATGTGTGGTTTGAAGGACAGAGCCGAGTCAAAGGTTACTCCGAGACAGCGGATTTTGAGGACAGGGGAAAGTGTGATTTCATTTATTTTGATAGATCAGGTAGGGAAGATATGCGAGATAAAGGAAAGATAATTAGTGCAGATTTGTCCACATTGAGCTTGAGGAAGCGAGAGGAGAAGAAGGAGGATATGGCTGATAGACACTCTGGGATTCTGGAGAGCAGAGAGGTGACATCTGGGCCAGAGAGGTAGATCTGAGTGTCATCAGCATATAGATGGTACTGGAAGCCATAGGACCTTATGAGTTGTCCCAGGCTGAGCGTGAGCGTATAGATTGAGAAGGGCCCTAGGACAGAGCCTTGAGAGACACCAACAGAGAGGGGGCGAGATGAAGAAGTAGAATGGGAGTAGGAAACGCTAAATGTGCGGTTGGTAAGGTATGAGGAGATCCAAGATAGACCTTCACAGCAAGTGTTAAATTCCCTGCCAGTTGTGATATATTAGAATCAATTGCTACAATGTGAAATCATTTAAAGAAGGAGGGATTCCTGAGCTATTAGAAAAAAAAGACTAACAGAAACTGTCACAGCGTACCTCACATACCTCCTCAGTGCCGCCTTACTCACCATTGTCACCGCGCAGCTTCTCCTCGTGTTAGGCCATCTCAGTGAGTTTTCCTTTTGCAGCACTTCTCAGCACTGGTACATCTGCAAGTCCTCTCCATTTGGCTTTAGGAAGGTATGGTCGGTCTGTGCAAGAATTTAACCCTGCTGTGTCCTGCAGAGACTAGGTTCTCAGGCCTATCTCATGGCAGCAGTGTCTATATTAGGCAGCTCCTTCACCACTCTCTGCTAGAAAGTGTGTTCCTAGCCTGCTAGCACCTTGTTTATACATTTCTCTATATTCTGTCTCCCAATATTGACATGGCCTGTTTACCCGCTGTTTGACGTCTCCATCCCTGACTCTGGCTTTGTACTGTGAACGAATGCTGCCTGCTGACCTAAGACCATCTGACTACTCCTCTGACTTGACCTCTTGTACCTCGTACCCATGCCTCTGACCCTTCCGGTCAGCTGCTGCAGTCCCAGGGACTGCCCTGGAGTGGTACCTGGTGTCTACCGCCAGCCAGGCTATCCTTACCATCAGAGGCCCTAGTGAAGACCTGGTAGACACTTATGTGAGAACATACAGTATAGTCCCTTAAAATAATCTTTTCATTAATGATCTCTAAAAAAAGAAGAAACAACCAAAACCCAGTGTAACAAACATTTCACATTAATGAATCTATCAGATACAGAAATATCTAAAATCAGACCATGGATTATTACACATAATACAGTTGCTACTATAATAATATTCAGACATGATACCAGCCTGTAAATACCTACAGAGTCCCTTACTAATATCCTATACTGATTCTAACTAACTGCGGAGATTGGCACCCTAAAAGGTACGAGATGTGGTGGTCCCACTCGTCGGTGGCTGCCCCTGTCTAATCTGGCTGTCCCTGTTATACGCAGGCGGGAAAAGACAGGTGCATAAAAAGAGATGAAAAATAATATAAAAATATATATGGAGTGTGACTGACTTTGTCTAAGGTAGATAAACAATAAAGGTGTAATAAACTAAAAAGAGAGTACTTAGACGATTATGGAAATAATAGTTCCTCTCTCTAATAGGGAGATAATAGTGCCTGTCTTGTGTTTAGATATTTCTGTATCTGATAGATTGATTATTGCTAAGTGTTGGTTGCACTGGGTTTTTGGTGGGTTTTTTAAGAATCATTAATAATAAAAAGATTATTTTAAGAGACTATATGTTCACACACATAGTTTTATTCCCTTGTTGTATAAATCTATTTCCAAAAACTGGTAGACACTTCCCTCCAGGCTAAGTCAGGCCAGTGGCACAGTGGGTCCATACCCACCAGCGTTACGGAATCAATTGGCACCTTCAGGATTTGCAACAAATCTGAGGATTCTCTTTAAAGTCGAAGATTTGTAAAGAATCACTCATTTCTAATTCCACTATATGTTTGTATACTTTTTCTGAAAATAATTACGGTATACAGAATATGCCAGAAGTATTACTGAAATATTTATAATACTTTTTTAATATAAATTTCACTTTGATTCTTCAAAGTTTGTAGTTTTTTGAGAAGTATCGTTTCTCCTTGCGGATATTGACATGCTCCTCTGTGAAATATGCTAATTATGCAAATTGTCTCTTTGGCTGTGTGAGAGGCGTCCACACCAGATCTCCGCTTTGCGCTGATGAGGGGCAGTACCCCAAAACACAGTGTCTGCAAATTGAGATTCTGGTTTGGCCATTATCCTAAGTCATGTGACAAGGCTCGTTAAAGGGTAGACATTGACTTGTAGGATTGCTACCTTCCAATAGCTGGCACTAGAGTTTTAGTTCTCTTCCTCTCTGAAAAGACAATTTGCATAATTAGATTTTTGAAGATATTATTTATTCATCAGGTTGTAGATCCGAAGCCTTTGTCACTCCAGCTCTATTCCCTGCTAAGCACAGCCTTCCCTTGCTTCACTGATGACTGCTGATGTCACACAGCATAGAAGCTGTCAGTCAAGCATAAGGATGCAGTACTGGAGCAGGGAAGTGACAGAGACTTCAGGTCTATAAATACAGTAGTTCGTCATCCTCATTTGCATTTAAATTCTAGCACTGATTTCTCAGTAACAGAGATATGAACTGGCCATATAAAAGTGTTGCTGGATTTGTCTTTGAAAAAGTTACATGCTCATATAAATAGTTTGGGATGTGAATTCCTGCTCACCTATTCCATTTATTGTAAGAATATTTGTACTTATCTGTATAACAGCTATGGCGTTCTACTCTTACATGCAGCCCTGTACGGAGGCGGTGCGCTCAGAGAATGTCCAGTCGAGTGACAACAATTGCTTTTCAGGGAGATGACCTGCTGAAACAATTAAGTATAATTGGAGGAAACAGAACAGGAATCTTTATCCATCAAGTTACCCGGAAGTCAGCTGCTGATGAAATGTCACTAATACCAGGAGTCCAGATCATGGCGGTATGTTACATTATTTAATGTGGGGCAAAGGAAATTAGCATTGGAAAAATTGTAATGAAAACATAAGTGTACCTTAATGGATGGTATAATAAAATAGCTGATTGAGCAGACATTTTATACCATTGCTCCGCCGGTTACACTTCACTTTGCTACATTTCTAAATGCTTTCTAACATACTATAGTAAAAAAAAAGCGATTAAATGCTAAAATTTCTTGATGAAAAGAATATGTTTAGGGGGCCCTTACACAAATATAGCACAGCAACATTGAGGTCAGATGTTAGCTGTATTTGTTTGTCCAATCTTATCCACATCTGAGAAAATCAGATCACACTCTGATGAAACTCTGATCAGAGAGCGATTAGAGAAAATACGGTGCTGTAGCCCTAGCTTTTTATCAGGTCATATTCTACTATTGTTTTAAGGTCATTTTTATTTTTCCTATCCTTAAAGTGGTTTTCGGATCCAAATGGATAAGTCTGCAGTCACTCTCTGTGACTGCAGACTTAGGGTATGTGCACACGTTGCGGATTCGTGTGCGGATTTTTACGCGCAGAATCTGAAAAATCCACACGTAAAATGCCCTGCGTTTTACCTGCAGATTACCTGCGGAGTTACTGCATTTTTTGTGTGGATTCCTATTAAGGAATAGGTGTAAAATGGTGCGGAATCCGCACAAAGAATTGACATGCTGCATAAAAAAAAAGCAGCAAATCTGCGCGATATTTTCCGCAGCATATGCACAGCGGATTTGGTTTTCCACAGCTTTACATGCTACTGTAAAATGCATGGAAAACAGCTGCAGCCAAATCCACAACGTGTGCACATAGCCTTAGGGGATTTACCCGTTTCTGACCTGGAGGGTATGTATGAGTTATACAGGTGCATCTCACAAAATTAGAATATCATCAAAAAGTTAATTTATTTCAGTTCTTCAATACAAAAAGTGAAACTCGTATATTATAGTAGATAAAGTCATTACAAATAGAGTGATGTATTTCAAGTGTTTATTTCTGTTAATGTTGATGATTATGGCTTACAGCCAATGAAAACCCAAAAGTCATTATCTCAGTAAATTAGAATACTTTATAACTACAGCTTGAAAAATGATTTTAACATCCAAAATGTTGGCCTACTGAAATGTATGTTTAGTAAATGCACTCAATACTTGGTCGAGGCTCCTTTTGCATCAATTACTGCATTAATGCGGCGTGGCATGGAGGTGATCAACCTGTGGTACAGTGTTGTGAATTCTGTGGCCAAGCTCCCTCCTGTGGATGAGAGTGGTACTGTGGCTTCTGAGTTTCCTTCCTCAGGTGATGAGGTTAAGTCGTTAGGTGCTGCTCTATTTAACTCCACCTGGTGCTTTGATCCTGGCCTCCAGTCAATGTTCTAGTATTGGTCTTGCTTCCTCCTGGATCATTCCTGTGGCCTGTCTGTCCTGCATAAGCTAAGTTTTGCTTGTGTTATTTTTTGTTTGCTATTTTTTCTGTCCAGCTTGCTATGTTGGTTTTTCTTGCTTGCTGGAAGCTCTGAGACGCAGAGGGAGCACCTCCGTACCGTTAGTCGGTGCGGAGGGTCTTTTTGCCCCTCTGCGTGGTTGTTTGTAGGTTTTTGTGTTGACCGCAAAGCTATCTTTCCTATCCTCGGTCTATTCAGTAAGTCGGGCCTCACTTTGCTAAATCTATTTCATCTCTGTGTTTGTGTTTTCATCTTACTCACAGTCATTATATGTGGGGGGCTGCCTTTTCCTTTGGGGAATTTCTCTGAGGCAAGGTAGGCTTATTTTTCTATCTTCAGGGCTAGTTAGTTTCTCAGGCTGTGCCGAGTTGCATAGGGAGCGTTAGGCGCAATCCACGGCTGCCTCTAGTGTGGTGTGTTAGGATTAGGGATTGCGGTCAGCAGAGTTCCCACGTCTCAGAGCTCGTCCTTTGTTTTTGGTATTTGTCAGGTCACTTTGTGTGCTCTGAACTTCAATGTCCATTGTGGTTCTGAATTACCTGTTCATAACAGTACTGGAGGCCCAAAGTACTAATGCTTCTCAATAGAGGGAAAAGAGAAGTTCTGAGACCATTTTTTTTTCTTTGCACTGTGTTCTGTCTTTCTTTTCCCCTTTACATCAGGGTGGTTCAGAACACAGGTGTGGACATGGACATTCAAGGTCTGTTCTCTTTGATGGATAATCTCGCTATAAATGTACAGAATATTCAAGATTTAGTGGTTCAGAATCCTATGTTAGAACCTAAAATTCCTATTCCTGAGTTATTTTCTGGATATAGAGCTAAGTTTTTGAATTATAAAATAATTGTAAACTATTTCTGGCTTTGAAACCCCGCTCCTCTGGTGACCCAGTTCAACAAGTTAAGATCATTATTTCTTTATTACGTGGCGACCCTCAAGACTGGGCATTTTCCCTTGCGCCAGGAGATCCTGCATTATGCAATATTGATGCGTTTTTTCTGGTGCTCGGATTGCTGTACGACGAACCTAATTCAGTGGATCAGGCAGAGAAAAATTTGCTGGCTCTGTGTCAGGGTCAGGATGAGATAGAGATTTATTGTCAGAAGTTTAGAAAGTGGTCCATGCTCACTCAATGGAATGAATGTGCGCTGGCAGCTATTTTCAGAAAGGGTCTCTCTGAAGCCCTTAAGGATGTCATGGTGGGATTTCCTATGCCTGCTGGTCTTAATGAGTCTATGTCTTTGGCCATTCAGATCGGTCGACGCTTGCGTGAGCGTAAATCTGTGCACCATTTGGCGGTATTATCTGAGCATGAACCTGAGCCTATGCAGTGCGATAGGACTTTGACCAGAGCTGAAAGGCAGGAACACAGACGTCAGAATGGGCTGTGTTTCTACTGTGGTGATTCCACTCATGCTATCTCCGATTGTCCTAAGCGCACTAAGCGGTTCGCTAGGTCTGCCACCATTGGTACGGTACAGTCGAAATTTCTTTTGTCCGTTACTTTGATCTGCTCTTTGTCTTCCTATTCTGTCATGGCATTTGTGGATTCAGGCGCTGCCCTGAATTTGATGGACTTGGAGTTTGCTAGGCGCTGTGGGTTTGTCTTGGAGCCCTTGCAGTGTCCTATTCCATTGAGAGGAATTGATGCTACGCCTTTGGCCAAGAATAAGCCTCAGTATTGGACCCAGCTGACCATGTGCATGGCTCCTGCGCACCAGGAGGATATTCGCTTTCTGGTGTTGCATAATCTGCATGATGTGGTCGTGTTGGGGTTGCCATGGCTACAAGTCCATAACCCAGTATTAGATTGGAAATCAATGTCTGTGTCCAGCTGGGGTTGTCAGGGGGTACATGGTGATGTTCCATTTCTGTCTATCTCATCATCCACCCCTTCTGAGGTCCCAGAGTTCTTGTCTGATTACCGGGATGTATTCGATGAGCCCAAGTCCAATGCCCTACCTCCGCATAGAGATTGTGATTGTGCTATCGATTTGATTCCTGGTAGTAAGTTTCCTAAGGGTCGACTGTTTAATTTATCTGTACCTGAGCACGCCGCTATGCGGAGTTACGTGAAGGAGTCTTTGGAGAAGGGTCATATTCGCCCGTCATCGTCGCCATTGGGAGCGGGGTTCTTTTTTGTGGCCAAGAAGGATGGTTCGCTGAGACCTTGTATTGATTACAGCCTTCTAAATAAAATTACGGTCAAATTTCAGTACCCCTTGCCGCTGCTGTCTGATTTGTTTGCTCGGATTAAGGGGGCTAGTTGGTTCACCAAGATAGATCTTCGTGGTGCGTATAATCTTGTGCGCATTAAACAGGGCGATGAATGGAAAACAGCATTTAATACGCCCGAAGGCCATTTTGAGTACCTGGTTATGCCATTCGGACTTTCTAATGCTCCATCAGTGTTTCAGTCCTTTATGCATGACATCTTCCTAGAGTACCTGGATAAATTCCTGATTGTATACTTGGATGATATTTTGGTCTTCTCGGATGATTGGGAGTCTCATGTGAAGCAGGTCAGAATGGTGTTCCAGGTCCTGCGTGCTAATTCTTTGTTTGTGAAGGCGTCAAAGTGTCTCTTAGGTGTTCAGAAGATTTCATTTTTGGGGTTCATTTTTTCTCCTTCTACTATCGAGATGGACCCTGTTAAAGTTCAGGCTATTTATGATTGGACTCAGCCAACATCTCTGAAGAGTCTGCAGAAGTTCCTGGGCTTTGCTAATTTTTATCGTCGCTTCATCGCTAATTTTTCTGGCATTGCTAAACCGTTGACTGATTTGACCAAGAAGGGTGCTGATGTGGTCAATTGGTCTTCTGCTGCTGTGGAAGCTTTTCAGGAGTTAAAGCGTCGTTTTTCTTCTGCCCCTGTGTTGTGCCAACCAGATGTTTCGCTTCCGTTCCAGGTTGAGGTTGATGCTTCCGAGATTGGAGCAGGGGCTGTTTTGTCGCAGAGAAGTTCTGATTGCTCGGTGATGAAACCATGCGCCTTCTTTTCCAGGAAATTTTCGCCTGCTGAGCGAAATTATGATGTTGGCAATCGAGAGTTGCTAGCCATGAAATGGGCATTCGAGGAGTGGCGTCATTGGCTTGAAGGAGCTAAGCATCGCGTGGTGGTCTTGACTGATCACAAAAACTTGACTTATCTCAAGTCTGCCAAACGGTTGAATCCTAGACAGGCTCGTTGGTCGCTGTTTTTCTCCCATTTTGACTTCGTGGTTTCGTACCTTCCGGGCTCTAAAAATGTGAAGGCGGATGCCCTATCTAGGAGTATTGTGCCCGATTCTCCGGGTTTGCCTGAGCCGGCGGGTATTCTCAAAGAGGGGGTAATTTTGTCTGCCATCTCCCCTGATTTGCGGCGGGTGCTGCAAAAATTTCAGGCTAATAAACCTGACCGTTGCCCAGCGGAGAAACTGTTTGTCCCTGATAGGTGGACGAATAAAGTTATCTCTGAGGTTCATTATTCGGTGTTGGCTGGTCATCCTGGAATCTTTGGTACCAGAGATTTGGTGGCTAGATCCTTTTGGTGGCCATCTCTGTCGCGGGATGTGCGTTCTTTTGTGCAGTCCTGTGGGATTTGTGCTCGGGCTAAGCCCTGCTGTTCTCGTGCCATTGGGTTGCTTTTGCCCTTGCCGGTCCCGAAGAGGCCTTGGACACATATCTCTATGGATTTTATTTCGGATCTCCCCGTCTCTCAAAGAATGTCGGTCATTTGGGTGGTTTGTGATCGCTTCTCTAAGATGGTCCATTTGGTGCCCTTGTCTAAATTGCCTTCCTCCTCTGATTTGGTGCCGTTGTTTTTCCAGCATGTGGTTCGTTTACATGGCATTCCAGAGAACATCGTTTCTGACAGAGGTTCCCAGTTTGTTTCGAGGTTTTGGCGAGCCTTTTGTGCTAGGATGGGCATTGATTTGTCTTTTTCCTCGGCTTTCCATCCTCAGACAAATGGCCAGACTGAACGAACCAATCAGACCTTGGAAACATATCTGAGATGTTTTGTTTCTGCTGATCAGGATGATTGGGTGTCCTTTTTGCCTTTGGCTGAGTTCGCCATTAATAATCGGGCCAGCTCGGCTACTTTGGTTTCGCCGTTTTTCTGCAATTCTGGGTTCCACCCTCGTTTCTCTTCAGGGCAGGTTGAGTCTTCGGACTGTCCTGGTGTGGATACTGTGGTGGATAGGTTGCAGCAGATTTGGACTCATGTAGTGGACACTCTGACTTTGTCCCAGGAGAAGGCTCAACGTTGTGTTAACCGCAGGCGCTGTGTGGGTACCCGACTTCGTGTTGGGGATTTGGTTTGGTTGTCATCTCGTTATATTCCTATGAAGGTTTCCTCTCCTAAATTTAAGCCTCGTTTCATTGGTCCATATAAGATTTCTGAGGTTCTTAATCCTGTGTTTTTTTGTTTGACTCTTCCAGCTTCTTTTTCCATCCATAACGTGTTCCATAGGTCATTGTTGCGGAGATACGTGGCACCTGTGGTTCCATCTATTGATCCTCGTGCTCCGGTTTTGGTTGAAGGGGAATTGGAGTATATAGTGGAGAAGATTTTGGATTCTCGTGTTTTGAGACGGAAACTCCAGTATCTGGTTAAGTGGAAAGGTTATGGTCAGGAAGATAATTCCTGGGTCTTTGCCTCTGATGTCCATGCTGCCGATCTGGTTCGTGCCTTTCATGTGGCTCATCCTGGTCGGCCTGGGGGCTCTGGTGAGGGTTCGGTGACCCCTCCTCAAGGGGGGGTACTGTTGTGAATTCTGTGGCCAAGCTCCCTCCTGTGGATGAGAGTGGTACTGCGGCTTCTGAGTTTCCTTCCTCAGGTGATGAGGTTAAGTCGTTAGGTGCTGCTCTATTTAACTCCACCTGGTGCTTTGATCCTGGCCTCTAGTCAATGTTCTAGTATTGGTCTTGCTTCCTCCTGGATCATTCCTGTCTATCCTGCATAAGCTAAGTTTTGCTTGTGCTATTTTTTGTTTGCTATTTTTTCTGTCCAGCTTGCTATGTTGGTTTTTCTTGCTTGCTTGAAGCTCTGAGACACAGAGGGAGCACCTCCGTACCGTTAGTCGGTGCGGAGGGTCTTTTTGCCCCTCTGCGTGGTTGTTTGTAGGTTTTTGTGTTGACCACAAAGCTATCTTTCCTATCCTCGGTCTATTCAGTAAGTCGGGCCTCACTTTGCTAAGTCTATTTCATCTCTGTGTTTGTGTTTTCATCTTACTCACAGTCATTATATGTGGGGGGCTGCCTTTTCCTTTGGGGAATTTCTCTGAGGCAAGGTAGGCTTATTTTTCTATCTTCAGGGCTAGTTAGTTTCTCAGGCTGTGCCGAGTTGCATAGGGAGCGTTAAGCGCAATCCACGGCTGCCTCTAGTGTGGTGTGTTAGGATTAGGGATTGCGGTCAGCAGAGTTCCCACGTCTCAGAGCTCGTCCTTTGTTTTTGGTATTTGTCAGGTCACTTAGTGTGCTCTGAACTTCAATGTCCATTGTGGTTCTGAATTACCTGTTCATAACAGTACTGCTGAGGTGTTATGGAAGCCCAGGTTGCTTTGATAGCAGCCTTCAGCTCATCACCATTGTTGGGTCTGTTTTCTCCCATCTTCCTCTTGACAATACCCAATAGATTCTCTATGGGGTAAAGGTCAGATGAGTTTGCTCATCAATCAAGCACAGTGATACTAGTGTTTTCAACCCCTTTACCCTCAAGTATGGTTTGCACGTCAATGACCAGGCCAATATTTACAATTCTGACCACTGTCCCTTTATGAGTTTATAACTCTGCAACGCTTCAACAGATCCCGGTGATTCTGACATTGTTTTCTCGTGACATATTTTACTTCATGATAATGGTAAAATTTATTTGATATGACTTGTGTTTACTTGTGAAAAAAATGGAAATTTAGCAAAAATTTTGAAAATTTCACAATTTTACAACTTAGAATTTTCATGCCCTTAAATCACACAGATAGGTCACACAAAATATTTAATAAGTAACATTTCCCACATGTCCACTTTACATCAGCACAATTTTGGAACCAAATTTTGTTTGTTGGGGAGTTATAAGGGTTAAAAGTTCACCAGCGATTTCTCATTTTTACAACACCATTTTTTTTAGGGACCACATCACATTTGAAGTCACTTTGAGGGGTCTCTATGATAGAAAATACCCAAACGTGACACCATTCTAAAAACTTCACCCCTCATGGTGTGCAAAACCACATTCAAGAGGTTTATTAACCTTTCTGGAGCTTCACAGGAATTTTTGGAATGTTAAAAAAAAATGAACATTTAATTTTTTTTCACAAAAAAATTACTTCAGATCCAAATTTTTTTTAGTTTTCCAAAGGTAACAGGAGAAATTGGACCCCAAAAGTTATTGTGCAATTTGTCCTTAAAAAATCATATTTTTTCCACAAAAATGATCTCTTCACCCCCAATTTTAATTTTCTCAAGAGTAACAGGTCCCAAAAGCTAATATGGAATTTTTCCTGAGTACGCTGATACCCCATATGTGGGGGTAAACCACTGTTTGGGCACATGTCAGAGTTCGGAAGGGAAGGAGCACCGTTTGACTTTTCAATGCAAAATTGGCTGGAATTGAGATCAGGCGCCATTTCGCATTTGCAGAGCCCCTGTTGTGCCTAAACAGTGGAAACCCCCCGTAAATGACACCATTTTGCAAACTAGTACCCCCTAAGGCCTCTTTCACATGTCAGTGTCTCCTGTACGTGTACTGACAGTTTTCTCACGTACCGGAGACACTGACACACATAGACCCATTCAAATGAATGGGTCTATGCACATGTCTCTGTGTTTTCACGGACTGTATGCCCGTGTTGAAAACACGGAGACATGTCCGTTTTTCTCCGGCAGCACGGTCCGCAAAGCGTCCCGCACATTTGCACACGGAGAACAGTGTGCACTCTCCTCCGTGTGTACATACCGCCAGCAGGAGAGACAGCGCTACAGTAAGCGCTGTCCCCCCCGCGTGTGGTGCTGAAGCCGGAATTCATTCCTTCTTCCCAGGAGCGTTCGCTGGAGAGAAGGAATGAAAAATCTTTTTTTTTCTTTTCACTTAAAAATAAAGTTTGTGCGTCCCCTCCCGCCTCCCATCCCCTGTGCGCCCCCCCGCTTGCCAGGAAATACTCACCGACACCCAGCTCCAGCGCTGTCTCCTCTCAGCGCCGGCAGCAGGCCCTGTGTGAGCGGTCACATGGTCCCGCTCATTACAGTGATGAATATGCGCATATTCCTCACTGTAATGAGCGGGACCATGAGACCGCTCACACAAGACCTGCTGCCGGCGCTGAGAGGAGACATCGCTGGAGCTTGGTGTCGGTGAGTATTTCCTGGCAAACGGGGGGGCGCACAGGGAATGGGAAGCGGAAGGGGACACACAAACTTTATTTTTAAGGGAAAAGAAAAAAAAAAAGATTTTTCATTCTTTCTCTCCAGCGAACGCTGCTGGGAAGAAGGAATGAATTCTGGATTCAGCACCCAAAGCAGGGGACAGCGCTTACTGTAGCGCTGTCTCCTGCAAGGTCCGTGTGGTCCTCAGTCGGCACACGGGCGGCACACGGCTGCCGCACATGTGCCACACTGATGTGCTACATGAGCACACGGACACGGATAATTCCGGTACCGATTTCTCCAATACCGGAATTATCTGGACGTGTGAAAGAGACCTAAGGAACTTATCTAGATGTGTGGTGAGCACTTTGAACCCCCAAGGGCTTCACAGAAGTTTATAATAACCACAACTTCATGAGGAGCATGCCCATATAACAGTAATAACAAAGTTAAATATAATCAAAATTAATAATGGGCCATAAAGGAAAAACTACGGGATAATCGCTAACCAAAGATATACAACCATAGAAAACAAACGATCAAATACCCAAGCATAGTATAGTAAAAAATAATACTTTATTAAATACATATAAAAACAGGGTATTCAAAGAAAGCCAGGGAGGGAAGAATGAAAGCACTCAGGTCACAATGTTCAATATGAAACGGTCAGGGGTACAGGCATGTGGACCACCCAAAATAAGGCTAGATAGTAACTAGGTTCCAAAGAAGAAAGGAATCCTAAAAGAACGCCATAGCAGGCATACTGATATCCAATTAAAAAAATAAGTTTATCTAAACAGAGTACACCATCAGCAATCACTGTTATGTAAGTAACCACGTGTTAGTTACCTGCGTAGGCGCAAAAGTCGACCACGGTCCACAGCGTGCACCCACCCCAGAAGTTTATAATGTAGAGCCGTAAAAATGAAAAAATCATATTTTTTCCACAAAAATGATCTTTTCACCCCCAATTTTTTATTTTCCCAAGGGTAACAGGGTACGCTGATACCCCATATGTGGGGGTAAACCACTGTTTGGGCACATGGCAGCGCTCAGAAGGGAAGGAGCACCAGATATTACTGTTATGGTTTGTAGACGCCATGACCCACTGTGAGAGCCCATGAGGTGCCAAAACAGCAGAACCCCCCATAAGTGACCCCATTTTACGAATTATACCTCTCAATGAATTCATCTAGGGGTGCAGTGATTATATTGACACCATGTGTGTCACAGAATTTTATACCATTGGGCAGCCATGCGGAGAGACTCGAGAGGAACGGAGTGCTGTGCACAGACACATTCACTTGAATAGTTATTCAAGTGAATGTGTCTGTGCACATGTCAGTGTGTTTCCATGGACCTTGTGTCCGTGAGCAAAACACGCTGACATGTCTGTTTTTTAATGTCAGCATGGGCCACAAAACATCCAGCACACGTGCATATGCATAACACACATGGATGTCATCCATGTCACATGCATCGGAGCTGGGGAAGAAGCATTACAGTAAGCTGTTCCTCAGCGCCGGGTGCTGAACACAGCTCTCATCATTCTCCTCTGCTCTGCCGGTGCTCGGCACAAGCAGAGGAGAATGATTGTCCCCGTCTTGTGCTGATCGACGGCAGAGCAGGGGAGAATGATAAGATCCATGTTCAGCACCCGGCACTGGGGAACAGCGCTTACTGTAACGCTTCTTCCCTGGCGCCCGTCCATGAGGTACTGATGCAGCACACAGATGCCACATGTGTGCTGCAAGTATTACACACACGAACACTGACATCTCCGGTACAGGAAATATCAAAGAGACCTTATAGCAGGTTTTTACGTTTGGCTGCTGTCACACGCTAAAAGACGCTTTTATTTAAAAAAAATAGTTTTTTGCATCACTATATTTTGAGAGCTATAATTTTTCCATTTTTTGGCCCACAGAGTCATGTAAGGTCTTGTTTTTTGCGGGACGACTTGATGTTTTTATTGGTACCATTTTCGGGCACATGACATTTTTTGATCGCTTTTTATTCTGATTTTTGGGAGGCAGAATGAACAAAAACCAGTAAATCATGAATTTATTTTGAGGGGGCTTTATACCGTTCTGCGTGTGGTAAAACTGATAAAGCAGTTTTATTTTTCGGGTTAGTACGATAACAGTGATATCTCGTTTATATCTTTCTTTATGTTTTGGCTCTTTTATACAATAAAAATTACTTTATATAAAAAATAATTATTTTTCATCGCTTTATTCTGAGAGCGATAACATTTTTACTTTTCTGCTGATGGAGCTGTATTGCAGCTTGTTTTTTGCGGGATAAGATGACTTTTTCAGCGGTACCATGAATATTTATATCCATCTTTTGATCACATGGCTCCCCAAACCATCACTGATTGTGGAAACTTCACACTAGACCTTGGAAATCAAGGTCCCAGAGTCTGGAGGAAGAGTGGAGAGACAGACAATCCAAGCTGCTTGAGATCTATTACATCAAATCATTAAAGGGAATCAGTCACTAGATACTCGCTGCCTAATCTAAGAGAAGCAGAATGTAGCGGAACAGACTTTAATTCAAGAGAGCTCTCACTTACTGGGCTGCTTGCTGTAGCTTTGATAAATCACTGTTGTATCAGTAGCAGATTATCACTATAGGAATAGTAAATTTGCTGCCATGTAGTTCTTCCTATTTAAAAGCACTGTAGAACTCTGCCGGCACCGCTGATTGGCAGCTTTCTGCCTATGCACAGTGTATATTGTAAACTGCCAATCAGTAGTGTGGGCGAGGGGATTATACAGAGCTTAGTATTCAGAGAACTGGTAGATCTGCAGCAGATAAAATAGTTTTTAATCAAAGCTGATTATACTGGTAATATATCGCTGGATTCAGGGGCTCTGCCCCTGCTCTCAGATAGGGTAGAAAATGCCTTGTGAGAAAATATTCCCCTTAAGAACATGTAACCAGTGCCACATAGGGACGCCAACTAATTGTCAATATGAAGGTTGCCAAATCAATAGCTAAATTGTCAAAGAAACCAAAGTCGACTATAACATAGGAAGAATTAAGTACTGTATACGCATTTTATATACAGAAGCCTGCATACATTTTTAAATATTACTTTCTAACTTTTAATTTGTATCATTTCGAAATACAGGTAGATTTTGATGTTATGAATCCTGCTTATAAGGTAGACCTAGAAGGCATGACCTTTGAAGATGCCCACTGCACCCTCAATAGGGTAAATGGTTTCTGCAGCCTTTCTGTCCGATGCAACATGGACGGTAAGAGGACGCGTTTAGTATTGTAGATTATATTGGAGCCTTGTAATTACAATTTCACACATAGCATTTTATTTTACATCATGTTCTGACCTGTAGTCAGATAGATAGTACAGTTTCCATTACAGTTTTAGCGTATAGGGCAAATAGACTCCTGATAAAATACGTCATAGACTGTGATGATATTGTTATCTATAAGCATGGTAAAAGATGAATACATTGGTTTTATAAATGAGATATATGCAGTTTCCCTCTCTTTTGTAAACTTAGGAATAATTTACAATATTTTTAGACAAATATACCTTTATACAAAGCAGTTCTTCTCTAAAAGCAAATCGACCCTGCAGCTCAATTGTGTGTGCACCACCTAAGGCCAGTCTCACACGTCCAGATAATTCCGGTACCGGAAAAAATCGGTACCGGAATTATCCGTGTCTGTGTGCCCCTACGTTTCTGTGGCACATCAGTGTGGCACACGTGCGGCACACGTGTGCCACCCGTGTGCCCACTGGGTACCACACGCACCGTGCTGGGTATCACACGTACCAGCATCTGGTGCTGAAGCCCCATTCATATCTTCCCTGCAGCAGCGTTTGCTGTAGAGAAGATATGAATAATTGTGTTTAAAATAAAGATCTATGTGCCCCCCGCCCTCCCACCCCCTGTGCGCCCCCCCTTGCTGTTCTGAAAATACTCACCCGGCTCGCTCCCTTGCCAGCGCTGCTTCCTGTTCTGGCTGCATCTTCTCCTGTATGTGGTCACGTGGGGTCGCTCATTTACAGTAATGAATATGCGGCTCCACCCCTATGGGAGTTGGAGCCGCATATTCATGACTGTAATCGGCGGCCCCACATGACCGCTGATACAGTAGAAGATGCGGCCAGAACAGGAAGCAGCGCCAGCGAGGGAGCCAGGTGAGTATTTTCAGAACAGCGGGGGGGCGCACAGGGGGTGGGAGAGCAGGGGCACATAGATCTTTATTTTAAACACAATTATTCATATCTTCTCTACAGCAAACGCTGCTGCAGGGAAGATATGAATCGCGGCTTCAGCACCAGTGGGGGGGACAGCGCTGTCTCCTGCACGGCACACGGACTGCACACGGATAACGTGACTTTAATGGGTCCGTGTAATACGTGCGCTCCCACGAACACTGACAGGTCTCCGTGTTTGGCACACGGAGACACGTCCGCAAAAAATCAATGACATCTGAACAGATGCATTGATTTTAATGCGTCTACGTGTGTCAGTGGCTCTGGTACGTGAGTAAACTGTTACCTCACGTACCGGAGCCACTGACGTGTGAAACCGGCCTAAGGCTAAGCTCACATGTTCAGTAATCATCTGTTCGAAACCTATCCAGCAGCAATCAATTATTTTCGCAGGACAAAAAAGTTGTGTAGACGCAGCTTTTCAGTCCAGCTAAAAAAAAAAACTGATTACAGCTGGATCTGCTTTTTTTACCATTAAAGTCTATGGAAAACCGATCTGTTAAATAGCCATCCGTTTTTCTTCTATTTGAAACGGATTCATATGATCACTTCCGGACATATGAACTGTCAGGTAATCATCCATTCGAAACTGATCCAGAAAACCAAAAACAGATCCATTTCACATGGAAGTAAAACAGATGACTATTTAAAAAAAAGATCTGCTTTCCCGTAGACTTCAGTGTTTAAAAAGAAACAGATCCAGTTGCA